>NW_026889757.1:10542500-10985000 GCF_033153115.1 Saccostrea echinata | reverse complement strand
AGGCCGTGCAGTACATGACACTGAAAATGTTTCGAACTCTTTCGTGTGTTCACAACTTCTTAATTTTAAAAGCATGCATAATCATTTGCTCATGTTCACAATATCTTGATATGCTGAAGTTACAATATACCAACATACAACATTCACAATATAGTATAACACATTATAACAGATCAAGACTCAACGTACATATGAGAGATCTATTTTCGAAGAAAGAGAAACGAAAGCTTCTGAATATTTCCTGAAAGTTATATTCCTGGAGCGTGCTGTAATTGCATGAAGGCTCATTGATAGAATTAACAATAAAAGGGCTGGTATTGAACAATAAATCAAATTATTCCGGTCCTCTGTAAATATTGAATAATAATTAATCATTTTAATCTGTTTATTAATTGCACCGATATATAGGTCGAAAATCAAAGTTCTCTTCCGCTGCAACATAGAGATTTATTCAGTTGAAGAAGAATATTGCATGAAAAACATTTGTGCAAAATTTAACAATTGGAATGGAATTCTACAATATTTGACGGACAAGTAAATGATAATACTTTTTTAAATATAACAGAAATTAAAGGTTTTACGTTACTCGCCACTTTTGTATGGGAAGTTGGGATGGACTAGTCTCTTTTACCCTGATAATCGCCCCTCCCATTCATCCCCTTTAATGCTAATCTACGGGCTGGCGCGAGATGTTTCAAACCATTTTATTATGTTCCCCAAACGAAGTTGGGGAACATATTGTTTTTACTCTGTTTCTTATTATTAAGGTCTTCCGTCTCCAACGGAAGACCTTATTGTTTTCGTTCGGTTTCTTTTTCCCTATTATTATTATTATTATTATTCTTACCGATTTTGTGCACGCGAATTCTCGGTAATGTCCAGGCCGATTTTCATGAAACTCTCAGATCTGATAGGTATTGATCTGAACCTTATTGGAAATTTTTTTCGTTGATGACGTCACTTTCTATCTCGAGATATTAAGGATTTTCTAATTTTCAGAGGGTCGGCCTGTCCTGGAAACTCCTCCAAAAAGACTTAAGATATTGAGTCAAGATTTTCAGTGAAGGTAGGGGAAGATTTGTAGATTTGCAGGCAGGTGTCCAAATCTCTCTAGCACAAAAGGCGCCGAAGCTCGGTAGGGCTCAAGAAATGTCTCAGAAACATCTCACAAAATTTTACACCTTTTCTTTCATATCTTCATACATGTTAAGAATTTGTTAAAACATATAGAATAAAAGTTGTGCAGAATGATACGACCTTTCATTTGATATCAAGAAAAAGGGGCTGATCCTTCAAATTAGGGGCTCAGAGGGGTCAAAAGTCTTTCATCTATAACTCTTTAACGATCAATAATTTGTAATACATTACTGAAGCAAAGATGCTTATCTTAATGACTTACAACAATATATGATAAGATTCTGATCATATGTTACGTAATAAGGGGTCACAAGGGGTCAGAATGCTAAATCTTTGACGCTTTATATCTCGAAAAGGGGGAATATTTTGATAAGCAATACTGAACAAAAGATGGTCAGAATAATGTTCTAAACAATATGCACCTTTCAGTTTTTGTCAAACGGCCCCATTAAGGACTTGGAGGGGTGGTCCCTAAATATTTTCATTCAGCATATCTCCAAAATGAAAAGAAATCTCTGAATAGTTGTTGAACAAAAAGTCTTCAAAATCACAAGACCTTTCATTTGATATCAAGAAAAAGGGACTGACCCCTCAAACTAGGGGCTCAGAAGGGCCAAAAGCATGTCATTTATAGCTCTTTGATAATGTTATATAAATCAAAAGAATGAAATCTAATTTGGGAAGTCTATATATTATTATCTTTTAACAAAGATCATAGTCAAAATCATATCTCATCTTATCGAAAAATCGGACGGAAGACCTACTCGTTGCTCGCAACGAGATCTCATCTAGTTATTATTAAGGTCTTCCGTCTTCAGCGGAAGACCTTCTTGTTATTCTTAGGTTTCTTTTCCACTATTTTTATTAGGGTCTTCCGTCTCCAACGGAAGACCCTTCTATTATTGTATTGTTTCTTTTTCACTTTTATTATTAGGGTCTTCCGAGCTTCCTTCGGAAGACCCTACTGTTATTCTACTGTTTCTTATTATTATTTTATATTTTTTTTCCCGCCTATTTTCAGCAGGCGATTTCTCGGAGACCTTTTGTCCGATTGCTATGAAACTTTCAGGGTAGATACAATGTGTTATTGCCTAAAAACGGTTTTTTCAAATTTTTGATATATACCCCCCTTCATGAGTTATTGCCCTTTAATCGATATTTGGAGGGTCTCTTGTCCAGTAGAATTCTCAATAACGACACATGATATTTGCATGAAAACTGGAGAACTTTTAACTAATACATTGCAGATGCGCAGAACATTAAACTTGTAGGCTAATTTTTTTAAGTTCGGAAGCTATGTGACGGCAAGTTTTAAGAATTATTTTTCCATGAAATTTTGCTGCTTTTTGTTTAATAACTTTTAAACTGATAAAAATTTGGTAAGACATATAGAATAAAAGTTGTTTGTAATTACGAGAGCTTTCAGATAACATCAAGAAAAAGGGGCTGGCCCCTATATTCAGGGGACAGCAGGTCATAAAAGTATTTTTTGGATAGCTAAAAATATGAAAATATTATGAAAAAGTTTGAATGACATAATTTCTAACATATTAAATCTTGTCATGTGGTATAAAGAGAAACAAGCTCCGTGCTATATTTTATTCTATTTTATATAATAATTATTCGAGAATCGTACAGGAACAAGTTGTCTACAAACCAGCCACGCCTTTTGGGGCATCGTAACACATGCTTGTACGGTTTTAGATAGTTGTTGTGTTTTAAATAAATTGTTTTGATTCGATTTCTCTGTTTTCTGTTATATAAATCGTTTATAAATGCAAGTTATTTACACAAGTAAAGGTAAATCAACATTTACAAATGCATCCGTATAGAAAGAGTCTTAATCGGGGCCTCTTGTTTGTAACCTGGATGTAAACAATCACGAGCGGCATTGTGGGAAGAAGACACTAAAGACCCGATATACGAAAAACGTGATATGATCTGATGCTTTGTTGGCAAATATTTAAAAAAAAAGTGTAGTTTAGTATAGCATAATGCTTCATAATCAATAATTTTTAAAAATAAATCATGTATAACACTCAATCTGATTATTTTATTTTTTGAAAAATCATCAGGTCGAATATCAGGTTCTTTAGTATATCAAGTCTTTAGTACGTCCCCGGAAGTAGCCATGCAAGTCGGAATTACAGACAGAAAATGAGGGGTGCTAGGACTATCAGGAATCCCGGGATTTCGGGAGAATCCCGCTACAGGAAGAAGAATCCCCGATAAAAAGGTAGAATCCCCCTAAAAATGAATTAGTTGGGATACATAAAGGGTTTAGGTGGTGATTAATTGAATGATATTGCTATCCGTACATTTTTATAGCCATTTTTACCTGAGAATCGACAAAAATCAGACGCCATTACTAGTTGTCGTGGTATACCGTATACCACGCCCGATCTAAAATTGCGATCGAGTTCTGTCGGTTCGTCATTATATAGATCAAAACAAAACAGTATACTTAAATTTTCGGAATATTATCAATATTTCTACAATGATATGTGTCAATTATTTATGTGATAAGTATTTAACCAAAAAAATTTGTAAGGACGTTAGCCATTAAGAAAATATGAATATGTGTATTAATTATTCATATTATCCCAATGTTACCAGCTCTAGCCACGTGGAGGCCTCATTTTTTGTAGAGCCATAATTTAAGAAATTTAGAATTCAGAGATATAAAAATATGAAAGCCAAAAGGTTCAAAACATATGAATAAAATTTAAAAATAAATAAAAACTAAATAAATTAACAATAATTGTACATATATTACAAAGAGAACAAAACACAAGAGAAATTAAAATAATTTTAGAATTTGAAAATACTGAAACCAGAGGAAGAAATAGTTAAATAAAAATTTATCAAGAATTTCAGATATTGAGAAATTTTAACTCAGATTTTGAAACATTCTATATAAAATTACTCTTATTTCTAAATTAATCTTTGGGTCGGATGAAGAAAAGGCTTTAGTAAAAGCAATTACTGAATGCTTTCACGAATCAAACCATATATTGTGTAAGAGACATCTTTATCAAAATACAAAACAAAAACTTGTTGATGATAGTGTAGACAAGGCAGACAGACAAAAAATATTAGACCTAATTTTCAGTGATGAGGGATTGATAAATTCTGACAACAGTATTTGCTTCGAACACATTTCAGAGCAAATAGAAGACATATCAAAGGAGCTTTCAGGCAAATTTCTAAAATATTTCAAAAAACTACAGCCAAATCTCAAAGAAAAAGTCAACAATCCCATCAGGCATGATGTTGTTGATAAACCATGGACAAATAATAATTCTGAGTCATTAAATCATGTCTTAATAAAACAAGCAATTGATTGGAAATCAAAACCACTCCTTGATTTGGTAAATATACTTACAACACTTATAGACTCACAGTTTAAAGACCTTAGAAAATCACTTGTGGGGGTAGGACAATTGAAACTAGTAGAAACAAATGATCATTTCGGTGTTTAAAAATCAGTATGGGTGACTAAAACGACTGACGAAAGAGATAGGCTGTACAATAGATTCCGACTTTACATTCCACCAGACAAAATGACACTCACATCAACAGACGGTACGTACTACAGCTATAGTCAGACCACACACCTTAGGTAAAAAAATTGGTCAGCAAAAACATAAAAAAGTGGACAGGACTACAACTATCAAAAAATCTAAAATACAGTAGATCTTCAACTCCCCATACTCAGTCAGTCTTACAGAACAATCAAATCTATGTTTTGTTTTTACAATGTTTATTTATGACTTTTGTTTAGAATAGGGTTAGTATCAGGCAGTATTCCTCCCTCCACCAGACGGGTGCAGACCAGTGAATACTGTTTGGTGTTGTGTTAGGTTAGGTTAGGAATATAATTTTATCTAATGGTGTTAATAAAATTATAAATTATTTTTTCTGTCATTTTCTATAAAGTTATTTAATAATTTACTTTAAAGTTTATTGCTCTCTTTGGCTGTAATATTTTTATTTTTGACAGAAATATTTTGACTATGAATAATGATAAAGTATTTTTTAAGTACCTTTTTCTTTTCTTTTTTTTTTTTTATTTATCTTTCGGTCCTTTGGCTTTAATATTTTTTATGTTTCAAAAATGTCTTAAATCAAGACTCTACACTAAGGAGGCCTCCACGTGGCTAGAGCTGGAAACATAAGGAACCAACTATGGAAATTTTTCAGATATTAATATTTTTATTTTCATAAATTCATATTTTCCTTATGGCTAACGTCCTTACATGAAAATCTGTAAAGCATCATTTAATTTCAATTTTGTTCAATGACATTAATAAAAAAATAAATATAAAATGTCTGACAGTAAGGGTATAATTATATGTTGAATGAAAAGACAGTACAATTACAATACAAAATCATTTTAAAATACAAAATTGAATTGAAAATAAAGAACTAATTGAGCATAGTGAAGGTCAATGTGTACACATGCAGTGCCCGAGGGGGTTGGTTGAACAGAGAACAGGTCTTTAAACAAAAGGTGTTTATTACCAACTAGACCAGGTGTCTCTGGACCAGGTGTCAACAGCTGTGTATATATATTGCATGTATACATACAGGGGGGTGGCTGCCTGTCCAATTAACTACCAACAAACCTGGCTGATATGTAAATAGTATTATCACAATACTCCCTCAACATGTGGTCATGCACATATGCAACATGCACATATTATTAATTTTTATGGAACTTTCTATTTTTAATAGACCTGTGTTCAAATAATTTCATTCTTGGATAATACTAACTGCTTTCTAATATCAATGAGTATTATTTTCTTTTCAAACATGCAAAAACAAGCCAAAAAAAAAAATAAATAAATATGAAAATAAAAAAAAAAAGAATCAATAACAAGAACAAAGTACATGAAAAATTAAGTAAATATCATATTTAGATACAGACAAAATCAAACAAAACACATGAAAACAAAATAAATAAATAAATATTATAGAAATGAATAAATGAAATAAAGGAAAAATAAATATATAAATAAATAAATAACTTTAAAATATAAAATAAATAAATAAATAAAATTATATAAATACATAAATAAATTCCAAATAAAAATTTCACCAAAATATTTCCACTGTGCTTTTTTATCAACCATATTGAGTCTCTTGGCTTATGTAGAAATGTACTAAGGGGATAAACATTAAGTATCTCATTGTCTTTATATTACAGTAACACATACATTTCACAAATATTTCCAAATTCTGCAGCATAATTTTCGATATAAAACTCCCATTTGAAGGGGTACAAAACTACTGTGAAAAAAAGGAGTCAATTAAGCCCTCAAATTATAATGTTGATTTATATTATTTTAATTAGATTTAATTTTTATTCATTTTTTATTTCCTTTTATGTATTTATAATCATGTTAATTCTTATTATAAAATTCCTATATACTATCATTCACTTTTTATAAGCATTAATATTTTTCACGTACAACTTGGAACTAGTAGTTGTCAGCGATCGCGATTTTAGATCGGGCGTGGTATACGGTATACCACGACAACTAGTAATGGCGTCTTCCATTTCTTTTTTGCATGCAAAAATTATTCTAATGCAAGAAGTACTCTTTTTAATCGCTTGTTCACTCTTGAATTGGTTACTATTGATATAGATCTATTATTATGTGGTGATGTTAATTTGCCTTTACAGATAAATAACAGTATTTTTGCTGCTGTTCATAAATTTATTGACGAAACATGTAGATTTTCTAGTTGATATGCTATTTAATTGCTTTTTCACTTGTATTAATTGTATTATTTTCTTCTATTTTGCATGACAAATTGTTATATATAAGGAGAGGAACTTTGTAAGTTGTAAAGAACTTGTTTCCAATCCTTTTGATGTACTCAATAAAATATGTTCAAAACAAAAACAATGGCGTCTGATTTTTGTCGATTCTCAGGTAAAATTGGCTATAAAAATGTACGGATAACAATATCATTCAAGTAATCACCACCTAAACCCTTCATGTATCCCAAATAATTCATTTTTAGGGGGATTCTACCTTTTTGTCGGGGATTCTTCTTCCTGTAGCGGGATTCTCCTGAAATCCCGGGATTCCTGAAAGTCCTAGCACCGGAAAATGAGAAGAAAATATGTGACAGTTGTACATTTTCTTAACGTACGAGCCGTATGTAGACATGCACGTTTAATCCACATCTACGAAGCACATAAAATCCTTGGTTGCGTACAGGGAGCATTAGTTTTAAAGGGATATATATATTCTTGCGCAAATTGTTTACGAGGAAATTCTGAGGATCACATTAACAGCGATGAACAGTCTTGTGTCGGAGTTTTCTGTGATAAATGTAGCGAGTGATGAAAGAGTTCACGGTGACATTTTAATATATGATTGGCGTGGACCATGGAAATGAAGGTTAGAATTTTTCTTATCTAAAATTTAACAGCTGCTTACAGCACTGATGTTACATGTATATGCCAGCAAACAGGCAAATGTATAAATGTACGCACAAACACAGATGTATGTTATCTATTTTATGGTTCAGTCTGTCTGTTAGCCCTGACATGACATTGTCAAATCCCCATTGCTTTACCTTATATTTAAATGCATGAGAGCATGTAATTTCACCAAGACTTATTTTTTTTATTGAAACAAAAAAAAATGCAAAAATTCAACAATACACTATCTAACATACTACATGTATAAAAATGATAATTATTGTTATATATTCTTCAACAAGTGTGAATAGCTGTTATAACTAGGGCCTTAATTAATATTATAATTTGTTATACCTTTAAAAATTTGTTCTTATATAAATCTATACCAGTGTACACTCAAAATGTCTAACATTTCCAAGGTTTTATGAGCAATCATAAAAAATCTATTTTGAACCGCAAAGTGAGGTATTGAACCTGTCGATGAGATCATTGGACTGCTTACATATTACAGTATGCGCGGGATTAGTTAAATCTCATTTGCATTCGTTGGTGTTCGAAAGTTACGCAATTGACAGAGTTTTACCTCAGTGCTGGTAAAGGAAATTTACATCACGGAAGCCACTACAAAATACATGTATGTCAAACAAAAAAAGAAAGTAAAAGATATAACAAAACATTTATTGACCGTGTTCTCAGGGTAAAATGCAATTTGCTGACCCCTTGAACCAAACTGTTTCCCTTCGGCCTAATGGCCTCAGGCAAACAGTTTGGTTCTTGGGTCCGACAAAACACATGTTGCCCTCAAACCCAGTTAGTAAATGTGTATTATTATTGGAAAATCTCAAAAATGTCACTCACCAGTTAAATTGCAAAAGAAATTTGGAAATATATTTATACATAAAAGTTTGAATTATTTCTGTGATAAGACTGCAGGATTGATTTGTGTTTTGTTTATTGCCCCTTCAAATTTTTTTTAGTCATATTATTATGCCACCACTTGCTGGTGGAGGCCTGCAAATATAGACCTGTACTTGACACTTACGGCCTTTGGGAAGTGAGGGATCTTTTTCGTGCCAGCACCTTCTGTGACACGGAACCTCGGTTCATACGGTTTCATCCGAGGAACCTATCTCCACATCCAGCTGTGGGATTCGAACCTGCGATGTAAGGATCAGCTTCTTACTGACACTTTGATTGATTGTATGTTGTTTTACATCTTACTTCAGAATTTTTCTCTCGTATAGAGACATTACCACATACTGGTGAAGGGCTTCAGACATAGACCTTAATACTTGGCACTAAGGCCCATTGAGCAGTGAGGGTTCTTTATTGTCCCAACATCTACTGTGAGGTTTTTAAGGTCTCATCTGAAAAACCTTTGACTTTCATTCTAATGCTTGGCGCTTGGTGAAGGAACCTTCATTACCTGTATGTTTATGTCAGGTTTGACACAGCAAATGAGAATCAAGCCCAGGCCTCCTGATTACAAAATGAATGCCCTACAACTAGGCTACCATTACAGATAATGAACTAGATTAATTACCATGTAAAACATTGTTTAGTAAAAAATTAGTTCTTGAAATTAGAAAATAGAATTTTTTATGATTGGGGTATGTAAACTTAGAGTGGTATTTGGGTTATACAGTAAAACACGCTTACTGCGAACAGACTTAAATAAGGAATTGAAGCGTATAGTGAAGTGATTTTCATTCCCTGTGGTTTTAAAACATACTGAAAACTAAACTGAAAAATGAATACATTTATAATGAATCAAAATTATTTGTCCCTGGCACTTATAAGCATGTTTTACTGTAATGACAAAATAATGGGGATTTGTTTTCACAGTGGCTGTATATTGTGAATAATTTAATAAGGCCAAATAAAAAAATATGTGTGGTTCCGGTTACCCGACCATCCCTATTTTATACCCCTGACCCTAAACTTTTTTTGACAATTTTCAAATTTCCAGAATTTTCCCCAATTTCCCTCATTGGCTCCAGTATTAGTTTTAGTTTCAGCAATGGTGGCCTTCTTTGACAACATCGTTTCAACACACAGTACAAGTGTTTTGTCAGTTACAAATATCACCACTTGAAAGAAAGCAATAGTATTATCTCACCAATATCACCAATAGTTAATTCAAGAACATTCAATGATATTTTTGACGTTAAAAAAACTACCTACCTACCCTAATTTGTTTGGAGATGTAACCGGAACCACACATATTTTTTTTATTTGGCCTAAGTCGATAGCAACTTTTCAGTTTTAAACTAATCTCGTTCAAGCAGATGCTTGTCTGTCTCCGTAAACTCCAACGAGCAGGATCGAGTTTATGGAGACAGTCGAGCATCTGCTTGAATGAGACTAGTTTTACACATGCTATCTACATGATCTAAGTGGTAATTTTTTTAAAAAAAATATGTATACTGGTATATTATTGAAAAAGTACAAATACAAAAAATACCGACTAACCGGTTATGAAAATCATAACCCGTCATCCCATACTAAACCGGTTACTATATTTCTGACTGATTAGATGGTTACCCAGTTGACCATTGCCATCCCTAATAAATTTTTTACATGTATAAGTTATGTGCATTTCCTTTGTGAAATCATGAAAAAAAAAACTCCTAATTAATCCCTATTTTTATATTATATTTTGTAATTACATCCTCAAAATTGACTGCATGTAAACATCTATTTAATAGAGTACTTTTTACAAATAATACACGGAAAATGTGACAGTATCTTTGAACTCTGTTTGATGGTTTCATTAGGGGTGTCAATGAATATTTGAGTACTCGACTATCATTCAATCATATTGACTATCGACTAAAATTTGTTAAGTTGGTTGTTCGTTTAAAATTTGCTACTCTTAAATTCAATGTAAAAAAAAAAATGGATCTGCTCAGTTCATTTATTAACGTATCAGTGTTCACACTCAGGGAAAGGCTTAACCAGTCTTTGTTAATTGTTCAAAGGAATTTTGTTGTTCGACAAACATGCATTGGCATACTTTAAAAGATGTCGGATCCAAATTGTAAAGTTTCAACCTGCAATTTCGTAAGATCTCAGATCTCATATAATGCAACTACCAATTAATGAAGAATAATAAAACTTTATAAATACATGTAAATTGGGGAATGGTTATGAGCATAATTCAAAGGTGTTTCTTTCTGATATTAATATCAATCATTTTTAAATTGTATTGATTGAATGCAAAAAATCTCATAATTAAAATTTTGTTTTTATAAGAGTTACACTTTAATTGTTTAACAATCACGGGTCACTGATAAGACACATTCAAATGGCTTCAGGTAAGAAATCAATAAATCAATGCAGAGGAAATTCACTGAAAAGCAGTAGGCCTTAGAAGAAGGTGTGTATCACAGAGGGAAGGTGAATGGCCCCATATCAATTGGTGAATTTTCATTAGGGCATGCATTGATTTACAGACTACTGGGTGTTTTATCCTGCTCGCTCGGGCCTGGGGGTGGGTTGTATGGGTGCAACTGAGGCCCAAATTTTGGAAAAACAAGCCAAAATTTGGGAGACCCCAGGTGTATTTTTGGTACATGTGCACTCTACTAGGCAGATTACATGTAATTTGTTGACATAATTTGTGAGCCATGGGCATATGAAGTGTAATTAATTAGCCCCTGGAAAACTGTCCCCATGTACATGTTTTTATGGATCGCATGTATATGTGTACCCCGTCGGCACATGTTCGGCATTTAAAAAAACTATCCTCTGCCACCTTCAAGAAAATACCAATTTTCAGAAATATGTAATTTAGTCTAATTCTTCTCTAAATAAGTTTATTGATGTATGCCATTTTCAAAACTCACCATATTTCTTTTATTTGACTCTTATTCATTTAGGTAGAGAGACCTAAACACAAGGGAGGTAAACCTTTCCCAGTACACATTTTCAAAGAGTTTGAAGCATCAGCATAACAAATCTTCACAGAGTAAGGCAATTTTTGTCTGAGAAAAATTTATTTGTTTGAAAATAATAGTTTGGGCACTGTCACATATATTTTATCAAATTTTGATGCAATCACTTAGTATTAATTAAAATTAAAGGGGCTCAGTTATTGCGATATCACTGAAATTACAAATTATAAACTTATTCTTTTTTACATGTATTTTCACTAAATATCATTATTTTGAGAAAAGAATGAATCAGTATGCAAAAATATCAGTTCACAGAACCACATTTATTCAAAGAATTGCTGTGCTTTAATTTTTTTTTCAAATTAGACCCATCTTACTATTGATAATTACATAAAAAAATACCCCCTCCCCTTCATTTTCCCCCTCATTTGTCTTATATAATGTGATAGAACTTAAACTTTTCATTATTTTCACATAGATTATATATTTTTCTTTAAATTATAACAAAACAGATGGTCTTTTTGCATATTTAATGAACAAAATATCAGAAATATGTACATTTTCATGTAATTATTGGATTCTACTAAACACCTGAAATTTACTCACAAATGCCAAGTAAGGACAGGATGATCACTTTAATTATTCAGGGGAATCAAATGCATGTATTTGATCACTCAGATACATTGAAATTGAATGGAAATATACTCAGAAAAAGGACAGTCAGTAAAATCAGATTTCCACAGTATATTTTCTATAGAATCAGGTAATGGTTGGAGGGGTAGGGTAGATAACTGCAATTTTCAGGACACTTCTTCTTGAACCTTTGATGCAAGAGGGGTTTTTGTATATTACAATAAATATCCTGAAAAATAGATTAGGTTTTCTTTTTGCAAACAAGCTATAGATGTGTAAATTCAAGCAATTAAGGGGTAAAATGGGATTTCTCAAAATAGGAGAGTATGTGTTTCATGTGAGTACATTTCATCAAGGCATGCAATTCTTATTGAATTTTTTATATGTAGCTGCATTTGAAATTGATGAAAGTTACCATTAAACACTGTTTTGATAAGAAATAGATTCTTTTGGATTGTAGGAGTTGGTCATTTTTGAAGTAACACAAAGAATATGGGGTTAAGGTGGTTGACCGACAATTGGTGGGGTCACTTATTTGCCTCTAACTTTTTTATTTTTCATTGAAATAAGACATATTTAGTATATTTTTACTCAGAATTGATTGCACTTTCTAAATATGGAAAGTTATTTTAATTAAAAAGCAAACTTTGAAAGTTAAAGGTGGCAGGGGATAGTTTCGTACTAAAGACCCGGTCAAATTTCTTAAAGAATTGAGATATCCCCTGTTTGATGTGATATTTTATGTAGAAAAATGATTAGAATAATTATGGGACACATTTGCAGTGTAGCAAAGTGCTTGCTGAAAAAAATGATGTGCAACATGTATTTGTCACTATGATGCTTATCATATACAGAGTTGTAAATGCGAACCTAAGACACGTGGTCCGTTGCAGAGGAAATTCAGCTGAAAAGCAGTAGGCCTTAGAAGAAGGTGTATATCTCAGAGTGAAGATGAATGGCCCCATATCAATTGGTGAATTTTCATTAGGGCATGCATTGATTTACAGACTACTGGGTGTTTTATCCTGCTCGCTCGGGCCTGGGGATGGGTTGTATGGGTGCGACTGTGGCCCAAATTTTGGAAAAACAAGCCAAAATTTGGGGAGACCCCAGGTGTATTTTTGGTACATGTGCACTCTACTAGGCAGATTACATGTAATTTGTTGACATAATTTGTGAGCCATGGGCATATGATGTGTAATTAATTAGCCCCTGGAAAACTGTCCTCATGTACATGTTTTTATGGATCGCATGTATATGTGTACCCCGTCGGCACATGTTTGGCATTAAAAATAACTATCCTCTGCCACCTCAGCCAAGTTGGATTTCTTCATAATTAGATAATTCATACCACTATTGTTCTTGATGCAAGTAATTAGATAATCCATACCAAGAATAGTCTTGATTAGTTATAACAATTGTTTGTTAAAGTAATACAAAGACAAAAACAAAGCTTTTTGACAAAGCTTTTTAAGTGATTGGGCTTTCTGGGAGATTCCCAATTTAGCCTAATTGATGCTGAAATTCCCAATTCTGATTGCCCCAGCCCCCAGTCCCAAAGTACTGAAAAAAACCCACTGGCAGTAAATATTATATTTGAAATCAAATACATTTGATACATATATTTATTACTACGAAAATGTTAATGATTCAATAATTTGTTGTATAATGGTTATAACGTAGTTTAAATAGTGTACAGGCTAGCAGTCTCTTAAAGACAAAAAGGAAAATGACATGAAAAATTAATTTAAATTTCAACGAGTACTCGACTTTCATTTGACTAAAGCCTCTGACTGTGCGACTTAGCTGTCCGAGTAAAATTAACATCGCTATTTATCATTTATAAGTTGTACAGTTTTTTTTTTTTAATTTTAAATGAGAAATTTCAATTTCTTTTGGATAGGTGTGACTGCCATCTGATAACTGAAATTTGATACCAAGCATGACCATATTTGCCAGAAGAGCATCTGTTTGGAGATGACGAAGAAAAAGCAGCATAGTGAAATTTAAACAGTCACACAAGGATAAAAGTCCTTCCATCTAGGATTATGGACACATCAAGCCTTAATACATTAAGAACTTGTAATATATGTATTTTTACAAAAAAAATTTAGAGAGAACTGCTATTTTGGCATATACAACAACAAATGTTAACATATGTGCATATTTCAAATGACTTCAGTGCTAAGGGCATGTACATGAAGAGGATTGTTAGAAAAGTTTGCGGACACATTGATTTAAGGAAAATTTACTGTGCACTTTGAAAAATGACCTGTCTGAAGAAATAATTTTTTAATAGCTCAGTGATCTCCAAGACTTTCAATGACATTGCAATTCTCAACTTTGTGTTTTCGCATTGATCATCTATAATTAGCGATGAAACAGTCATAACCCCTCTAATTTAATTCAAAATTTTGCAACATGCCCTCTCTTGAATATTGTAGGGACATGTACAGTCAGGGGTGAGACTGAAATCTGTCATTTTTAAAATGACGATTTTTAGTCATAAAATAAAATTTTTATTATGACTTAAACTCGTCATTTTTAAGAAAATGACGAAAAACAGTCATAAAAATTTAGAGTGTTTCTAGAATACCGAGTTACCTCTCTTTGAAAAATGTTAGATCCACCAACCGAAAAAAGGACAAAAAACATCGTAAACAAACTTCATTTCTCTAATACAGTTGACTACAATACTGGTTATGTTGACAGTACAAATTTCCCAAGCAAAAATAAGAGTGGAAGAGTTATTTGTCAATTTATTTGCATTAAATAGGAAAGAAGACGAAAATGACGATATTCCGTCTTTTTTCAAAATGGAGGGTCTGGGCGCACTGAAATATCTCGCTTGTTTTACGGGGCGCACTACTTTTTTATGGCTTTAACTTTTTGTCGAGACTTTTCTCTACAAGTACGTATTCTTCCAGACGGTGTAGTATATGTTTTTATAGGGCTAAAAGCCATGTAAAAATGGCGAATTAGTTCTACCAAAATTCGACATTTTACCGCTAAATAATAACTTTCACCTTCCATGTTGATGTTCTAACGCACGTGGTCGGCAGTAATTAGTGACCCGGATGAAATGAAACTTGCGTAAACACTCTTCTTTCAGCGGTGAATTCAAATTTCGCTTTTATGTAACCAGGATAGAAGAATTACGTTGAAAAAGAAAATATGATGATAGTAAGTCATATTGACAAAAATGACGAAAATACGTAGTTAGTAAATATGACGATTATCCATCATTTTTCAGAAATGACGGATTTCAGTCTCACCCCTGACTGATGTAAAATATCATTAATTTTTTTGCACTACAACAGTGCAATTTTTTATTTCAAGAAATTGGTCTGATTTCATTATAACTTTGATTACAAATAGACAACTCTAAGATATATAATTCTTTTTATCTTTTTAGCTCTTGTGAGCCAAAGGCTCGAAGAGCTAATGCTATGGCCATTTGTGCGGTGTACTTAAACTTTTTAGCTCACCTGAGCTGAAAGCTTAAGTGAGCTTTTCTGATCACGAGTTGTCCGTCGTCTGTCCATCTGTCTGTCTAGCTGTCCGTCCGTCTGTAAACTTTTCATATTTTCATCTTCTTCTCAAGAACCACTGAGCCAAATTTAACCAAAGTTGGTACACAGCATCCTTGGGTGAAGGGGAGTTTGTTAAAATGAAGGACCAACCCTCTTTACAAGGGGAGATAATCAAGAGAAGACAAAAATAGGGTGGGGTCATTAAAAAATCTTCTCAAGAACCACAGGGCCAGAAAAGCTGAAAGTTATGTGGAAGCATCCTGGGGTAGTGTAGATTCTAAATTCTTCAAATCATGGCCCCCGGGGGTAGGGCGAGGCCACAATAGGGAATCAAAGCTTTACATTGAAATAGATAGGCAAAATCTTTAAAAATCTTCTTCTCAAGAACCACTGGGCCAGAAAAGCTGAAACTTATGTGGAAGCATCCTGGGGTAGTGTAGATTCTAAATTCTTCAAATCATGGCCCCCGCGGGTAGGGCTGGGCCACAATAGGGAATCAAAGTTTAAAATATATAGGCAAAATCTTCAAAAATCTTCTTCTCAAGAACCACTGGGCCAGAGAACTGAAACATATGTGGAATCATCCTGGGGTAGTGTAGATTCTAATTTTTCAAATCTAGGCCCCCGGGGGTAGGATGGAGCCGCAGTAAGTATTACAAGGGAGGGAGGGTCTGGTGAAGAACAGCAGGGCCAAAGTAACTCAGGTGAGCATTGTGGCCCATGGGCCTCTTGTAAGAATATGGGCCATAACTCAAGAACCCCTTGGCCAATTATTGTCAAATTTGTCACAGTGTATCCATGGCCCAAGGGCTCCCTTTTATAGTAAACTTAGGGTTATGACCCTTAAACAAGGGGAGATAATTAGGTAAATAAAACCAAAAGTACTGGTTGCTAAAAAATCGTCTTCTCAAGAACCACTAGGCAGATTATCACCAAACTTTCACAAAAGGATGAGGATATATTGTAGATTAAAATTTGCACAGGGAATCACTCTGGGACAAAGGGCTTGGTCTCAAGGTCACTTCAAAGTTGACCAAAAATTACATGGTATTAAAATGTTGATATTTTGCTTACTATAAGGACTAGGATCATCAAATCTTGTCAGTTGATGCATCTAAGGACCTCGTATCATGTTGACTCAAAAGTAGTTCATGGTTACCTACTTTTTAAATTTTGCAGCCATTCTATTTCAAAATGATTTAGAGGCATATTTTGAACAGTTTCAGGCCTATTATCATCAAACTTTTTCAGTGGACAAATGACAGAATGAGACCACTATTCTTTAAATTTGCTTGTTGTGTCTTAGGCTCATAATTCACATTATATCTACTGCAATCAACTTCTCAATGGATTCAAATATTTTTAATGAATTCTTATTAAAAAAAATTACTTGAATATATGTGTAATATACAAAAATTTAAATATATGTGTCTTTTTCCCCCCTTGTAAAACATTTGAATAAATGAACCCAAGAAGTACAATAAAACCATTTTTTCTCAATTTCAACTGGACCAAGATTAAACATCAAGATATCCAATGACTCCAAATAACCATGCAGGGTAAAAAACTTAAAGAATAAGGGGTTGGGAGTACCAACTCACTTCACCATATAAATGGTACATGTATTTAGATATCGGTTTTTGAGATAATTAAGTTTAATTTTTAAGTTAAAGGCTAAAAAAGATGTTTTGTTAAAATTTTCCACAAGTGACACCGTATCTTACTGAAATCATCCCTGTGCATTTCTTGTAAGAGTATTTTTCTACTTACTGATTGTCAAAGAATGGATATCCTCAATCAGTAACACATTTGGATTACTTACTATGTAGTTATGCTGTGTAAATATTTTGTCAAGCAATTATTATGTCAGTGATGTAGCAAAACACTGATGATTCTGTAGTATGACACGTGTTACTAACATGATTGCATCAAAGATGTTAGATGAATAGAAAAGTCTAGAAATTAAAAATCAAAAGTCAAAGTTCAAGAAATTAGGGTCTGGGGGTATTAGTGTTTTGTATACAATTTCAGGAGTACTGTTGGAGAGAGTACAGTTGAATTATATATCCTCATGCTCACTCCAGATTCAGAGTTCCGGAGATGAGGTCTCTTGATATTTGGGTCAAAGAAGAAAGAGAATGTGAGCAAAGTTGACAATCAAAACAGAAACATGTAACCTTTAGGTGGAAATTAAACAAATATTTATCCTTTTATTACGACGTCAACTTACAAGCTAAGAAGGAAGACCCACTCGTTGCTTTGCAACGAGCTTTGCTCTAGTTATTATTATTATTCCACTTTTTCTTTACAATTTTTGTGCAGAAGATATCTCGCAAACGGTTTGATCGATTTTCATGAAATTTTCAGGGGTAATGCCTTTTGATCTGAAGATGATCCTTTTTTGTTCAAATCCTTAAAATTCACTTCCGGTCGGAAGTTATCGCCCTTTAATCGATTTTCAGATAACCATTTTGTCGACACAAAAACTAAAAAACGGCAAAAGCTAGAGCGCTGAAATTTTCAGCGATTATAGACGACATGTTGAAGTTTTGCACCTGGGTTTTCAAATTTTCCGGAAGTATCTAGTATGGAAGCTCGGTAGGGGTCGAAATTTAGGACATGAATCAGAAGTGAATTTTCGAGACATTTTTTATCATATCTCTAAAACTATAGAGATTTTCTAAAAACATATTGAATAGAAATTGTGTAGAATTACAAGATCTTTTATATGATATCAAAGAAAAAGGGCTGACTCATCACATTAGGGGCCGAGAGGGGCCGAAAGTCTTTAGTCAATAGCTCCTTAACGATCAAAATTTTGTAATGCATTACTGAAGCAGAAATGTTTAACTCAACAATTTACAACTATATATTATAAAATTCACATCATATATTACATAATTAGGGGCCATTAGGGGCCAGAATGCAAAATCTTTGACGTTTTATATTTCAAAAGTGGGAAATATTTTGATAAGCAATATTGAACGAAAGATGTTCAAAATAATGTTCTAAACAATATGCAATGTTTCATTTTTCTCTAAACGTCCCAATTAAGGAGTTAAAGGGCCGGCCCCTAAATACCTCTTTTGCTAATATCTCGGAAACGAAAAGGAATTTCTGAATGGTTGTTGAACAAAAAGTGTTCAAAATCATAAGAGCTTTAAAGTGATATGAAGAAAAAGGGGCTGGCCCCTCAAAATAAGGGCCGAGAGGGACCGAAAGTCTTTAATCAATAACTCGTTAACGATCAATAGTTTGTGATGCATTACTGAAGCAAAAATGTTAATATTAACGATATACAACTACATATTATGATATTCACATTATATGTTACATGATTAGGGGCCATGAGGGGCCAGAATGCAAAATATTTAACGCTATATATCTCGAAAGTGTGAAATATTTTGATATGCAATACTGAACAAAAGATGTTCAAAATAATGTTCTGAGCAATATGCAACCTTTTATTTTTTGCTTAACGTCCCCAATAAGGAGTTAAAGGGCCGGCCCCTAAATACTTCTTTTGCTAATATCTCGGAAACGAAAAAGAATTTCTGAATAGTTGTTGAACAAAAAGTGTTCAAAATCATAAGAGCTTTAAAGTGGTATGAAGAAAAAGGGGCTGGCCCCTCAAAATAAGGGCCGAGAGGGACCGAAAGTCTTTAATCAATAACTCGTTAACGATCAATATTTTGTAATGCATTACTGAAGCAAAAATGTTAATATTAACGATTTACAACTACATATTATGATATTCACATTATATGTTACATAATTAGGGGTCATAAGGGGCCAGAATGCAAAATCTTTAACGCTATATATATCAAAAAGTGTGAAATATTTTGATATGCAATACTGAACAAAAGATGTTCAAAATAATGTTCTGAACAATATGCAACCTTTTATTTTTTGCTTAACGTCCCCAATAAGGAGTTAAAGGACCGGCCCCTAAATACTTCTTTTGCTAATATCTCGGCAACGAAAAAGAATTTCTGAATAGTTGTTGAACAAAAAATGTTCAAAATCATAAGAGCTTTAAAGTGATATGAAGAAAAGGGGACTGGCCCCTCAAAATAGGGGCTGAGAGGGGCCGATAGTCTCTGATGAATAACTCTTTAATGCTCAACATTTTGTAATTCATTACTGAAGCAAACATGTTTATCTCAACAATTTACAACTATATATTATAATATTCACATCATATGTTACATAATTAGGGGCCACAAGGGGCCAAAATGACAAATCTTTGGCACTCTATATCCCGAAATTGGGAAATATTTTGATAAGCAGTGTTGAATAAAAGATGTTCAAAATAAGGTTTTAAACAATATGTAACCTTTTCATTTTTGCTAAACGGCCCCATTAAGGAGTTGAAGGGCCAGCCCCTAAATATTTCTTTTGCATATATCTCGGAAGCGAAAAAGAATTTCAGAATAGTTGTTGAAAATGTTCAAAATCATGAGAGCTATAGGAAGATACCAAGAAAAAAGGACTGGCCCCTCAAAATAGGGGCCAGGACGGACGAAAGTCTTTAATCTATAACTTTTTAATGATCAATATTTTAATACACACTACTGAAGCAAAATTTTCGTCTTAATTTATTTTAATCATTATATTTGAACAAAAATCTCAGTCAAATTCTGACCTCATCTTATCAAAAATCGGACGGAAGACCCACTCGTTGCTCGCAACGAGATCGCATCTAGTTATTATTTTTTTTTCCCTTTTCTTTTCCGGGCGATTTCTCAGAGATGGCTGGACGGATTTTCTTGAAATTTTCAGGGATGATAGAGAATGAAAATACCCTCAGGCGTTTTTTTCATTTTTTCATAATTCACTTCCGGTCGTCAGATATGTCCGATTTCCGTTTTTTTCAAAAATATTTTGTCCCAGTCATATCTCAGAAACGGTAAGAGATTAAAACATCAAACTTATATGAGTAATAGATCTTGAGGAGTAGGCAAAACCATTTGGATTAAGAGCGTCATCCGTCACTTCCGGTCGTCACAGGAAGTGATAATAGAAATCGAAAATTTCAACTTTTCTTTTTTGAATTGTTTTTAGCATCACATTATTGCATTTCATTTTGTAGTTTCGAAATATGTTGGTCTCACCGGAAACAAAAACGACAACTTCCGGCTATAAGCGAAAAACTGAATAATTTGAGTATTTTACTTTCCCATAAATATTTTTTATAGATAAAGTATTTGAACTGATTTTTGAATATGTTATCAAGACTGCAAATATCTAAAGTAACGTCAAATATCTTTGTAAAATTCACTTCCGGTCGCGCGATTAAATGTCCGCAAAATGAGAATTTGTCCCAGTGATATCTCAGAAATGCTAAGAGATTTAGACACCAAACTTATAGGAGTATTAGATCTTGAGGAGTAGACAAAACCATTTGGGTTAAGAGCGTCAGCCGTCACTTCCGGTCGTCACAGGAAGTGATCAAAGAAATAAAAAAATTCAACTTTTCTCTTTTGGAATAAGACTTGCATCATATAATTGTATCTTTTTCACAGTTACGATATGTGTTGGTCTCACTAGAAACAAAAAACGACAACTTCCGGTTATAAGAGAAAAACTACATAATAGGGTTTTTAATTTTCCCATACATATCGCTTATAGATAGGTTTCTTTAAATGATTTTTATATATGTTATTGAGACTGCAGATGTATAGAGTGACGTGAAATATCCTAGTAAAATTCACTTCCGGTCGCGTGTTTTCTTGTCCTCAAAATGAAAACGTATTTCAGAGAGATCTCGGAAACGACATGAGATTAAGACACTAAACTTATAGGAGTAATAAACCTTGGTGAGTAGACAAAACATATAGGGTTAAACACGTAAGGCGTCACTTCCGGTCGTCACAGGAAGTGATCATAGAAAACAAAAATTTCAACTCTTATTTTTTAAATTAAAACTTGCATCACTTTATTGCTTCTCTTTCGCTGTTTTGAAATATGTTAGATTCTACCGGAAACAAAAACTTTAAACTTCCGGTTTTAAGAGATAAACTACGTTATTTCGTGGTTTAACTTTCTCATAAATATCACTTATATATAAGTATTTGAAATGTTTTTTACATATGTTGTAGATACTGCTAAGTTCAGAAAAAAAATTCAGTGATTTTTATTCAGTTCACTTCCGGTCGTGTGTTTTCCTGTCCTCAAAATTAGAATTTGTTCTCACAATTGTTCGGCAACAATAATAGACTGAAGTCTAAAAATTTCAGGACTTATAGTCAGTCATCAGTTCATTTGCACCGGGTAAAAATAGTGTGTCGTCATTACTTCCGGTCGTGACAGGAAACGAAGCAAAAAAGTATTCTTTTTTAAAGTTATTTTGTTTCTACATAAGTTTTAGGCTAATACCAACGTTGGAAAAGACATGTTGATGCAAACAGGAAGTAGTATAACGGAAGACCTTCTCATTACTAGTAATGAGTTTCTAGTTATTATTATTATTGTTTTTTTTTTCTTACCGATTTTGTGCACGCGAGTTCTTGGAAACGGCTCGCTCGATTTTCATGAAACTTTCAGGTCTGATAGAACATAAAAAAATCTAGATATCTATTTTTTTGTTTTGATCACGTCACTTCCGGTTCCGAGCTTTCCGCCATTTAGTGATTTTCGGAGGGTCACTTTGTCCAGCAGTTTTTTCAAAAGCGCTTTTAGACAGAAACGTGACATTTTTCGGCGATGATAGAGCAACATGTGTAGATGTGACATGCGCATTTCTCTTTCCCGGGAAGTGCCGCACTTCGTCGTTCGCTATGGCCCGAAAAAAGTCCTATCGGGATTTTTAAAATTTCTAACACTTTTTCTACAATATCTTTTTACCTGTAAATATTTTGTTAAAACATATAGAGCAAAAGTTGTGTAGAATGATACGATCTTTCAAAAGATATCAACAATAAGGGCCTGGCCCCTAACATTAGGGAGCTAGAGGGGCCAAAAGTGTTTCCCTGATATCTCAAAAAGTATTGAGAATTTGTATAGCATCATAGAAGCAAAGTTGTTCAAAATGATAAGTAGCAGCTAAGGAGACTATTAAAAGTCGACAAAATGACATCACTTCCGGTCACACCGAGAGTAATGGTAAATGGCTCATTTTTGCACATATGACCGTAGGAGTCTCTCGATCTCAATCTCATCTCCTTCAAATATAGACGGAAGACTTATTTGTTGCTTTGCAACAAGCTCGTCTAGTTATTTTTCTTCTTCTTCTTCTTCTTCCTGGGTACTTTTTTGTCCGCGAGTGATCTCGTCAACTACTCATCCGATTGAGGTGAAACCTTTCTAGGGTTAATAGGCATGTTATGTAGATTTGCGGATTCAAGGTCATTTTGCGCGCACGTGCATGCACGTGCGTGCGCGTGCAATGCGTAAAATGACCAATATACTTGATATAGCTGTAACTTTTATATTTTTTGATGAAATGCTTTGATACTCAGAATATAAGGATATATTAAAAGTGTAAACAAGATGACATGGTCAACATGCATATGCATGCACGTGTGCGCACGCGCAAAGCGTAAAATGACAAATATACTTGAAATACTCGTAACTTTTATACTTTTTGATGAAATGCTTTGATACTCAAAATATTTATATATATTAAAAGTGTAGACAAGATGACATGGTCATCATGCACATGCATGCACGCATGCATATGCATGCACGTGCGCGCGCGTGCAATGTGTTAATTGACCAATATACTTAATATAGCCGTAATTTTTATATTTCTTTTATTAAAAATATACAGATATATTAAAAGTGTAGACAAGATGATTTGGACATCATGCTCATGAATGCACATGCGCGCGCGTGCAATGTGTTAAATGACCAATATACTTAACATAGCCATAACTTTTATATATTTTTTATGAAAAGCTTTCATACTAAGAATAAACAGAGATATTATAAGTGTAGACAAAATGGCATGGTCATTATGAACATGCATGCAGGTGCGCATGCGTGCAATGCTAAGATGACCAATATACTTGATATAGCCGGAACTTATTTATTCTTTGATGAAATGTTTTGATACTCAGAATATAAAGATGCATTAATAGTATAGATGAGATGACATGGTCATCCTGCACATGCATGTACGTGCCTGGCGTGAAATGCAAAAAACGACCAATATACTTCATTGCCTTATTTAATGAAGCTTACAGGAAATAAAACACCAAAAGGGTGTTGGGGAGCGTTTGGGGAACATCTGTAACGGTCCCCGTTACAATTATAACTAGTTACATATAATCTACATGCAAAGGACGAGGCGCGTTTGGTACCAAATTCGGCCCCGTGTCCAAATCAGATAATATTCCTCAAATTTTTTTCAAAGAGTACCGGTATATATTTTTATGAAATTATCAGTATACAATGTATGTTGTACAAAGCTTTATTTATGTTCATATAAATATAAAAGCAGCATTGCGCTATTTTGAATTTGCTTTATGAGACGGTATGAACAAGAATGGAACGTCATGTTTTAAAATAAATCCATCTTATATGCATATGTCATTACGTACGTTGATTTTCATAAATGTACATTGCGATACATTGGTATGCATGTAATAGCATACAATGAACATGCTTACTAAATTATTTTTCATAATTAACGACAAATCTCTAAATGAATTTCTATGATTGGTTTTGAAAATATTTGAATTATTAGGAAAAAATCATGTGTACATGTACAGTATATTCTAAGCGGGTCTCTTATTTTTCGCGCCCCTCATTCCCACAAGCAATTTTCAAAGACGGCTTTGTTTAACCTGACAAGCCGTAATTGCCAACTAAAAGGACCGTTAAACTTTTTCTCGGATTTTGATTGCGGGTATTAAAGAAATAGATTATTATGTGTGTATGTAAATATGACTCATACAGGGATCGAAATTAACTTTTTTGACCACTAGCGAATTTTAGCAAGTGGAATATTTTTTTCCTAGCAATATTGAACTTTCACTAGCATTTTTTTCTTCTCATAGTAATTAACATAGAAATAATTTGAATGAGTTCACAGAAAACTTATTTACACCTTGTGAGTATTGAGGTCGTTTTTTACAAGGTGAAATCTGACCGGATACAGGGGTGTGCAATTAAAAAATTCAAGCACTAGCCACAGACTACCCCAAGTAAATTAAGTGATACAAGCTCAAATGTAGGGTAAAAGAGTAACTAACAATGAAAAAAAAATAGTTTATCGTTGAAAAAATCAAGGTCTTAAGGTTATTCTTTTTTTTAAATTTAAAGTTTAATTCTCACTAGAAAAATTGAATCGTATGATAAATCAATTATGATTGAAAATAAAAAAAAAATAATTTAAAAATAAATTATCTTTCTTTTTTTTTCTTTTTTTTATCTTAAATCATTAAATACGCTTGAAATATATTTTTTGAAAATCACCTAAGACTTTTTTCTAGTTGATTAAGTGGTCGTAAACAACTGAATGGGGTATCTACATGCATTTACCATAAACAAAGGAATGGAGGAAATTCGGATTAGGAAAAAACGATCGTTTTTGGAAGTAAATAAGTCAGATAGTAAGTACTGCAAAATGGATAAGATTATGGAGATTTTCGAACAATAGGAACATGCTACCTGGAAATTTTTCATTGTTTGATAATTTGATAGCAAAAAAAGTAAATAAAATACCTGTACATAGTGTTTTTCATGTATTAGGCTACATGGGTAATCTTAATTTTTACTTGCCCGTGGGGCTACCTCTGTGCATAAAATCACTAGCCCGACCCCCAAAAATGGTAGCCCCGGGTGTGAGGCAATGCTAATTGCACTTCCCTGGAATAAATTTTAAAAAGTCCGAAAAGGACCGATTTTTTTTACTCGTAAAAGTTGGCGAACACAGGTCGCTTTTAACTCGCAATTTCTGTTTTTAATTCGCATTTAGCGAGTATTTCCCGTTAATTTCGACCCCTGCTCATAGGCTTTCGGCCTTCCTGCTTTTCTGCATTTTATTTTCAAAACCCACAGTTTAGTTCTCCACAAGTACATTACTTGACATTGCTTTTCCATAGCTTGATTTACATAAGTTTACCGGCGTCTACCTATTATAATATTTTATTTGCGCCGTTTGGGAGCACAGTCTGTCATTATAACCGAAAAAAAAAAGATTACGAACACTTCGTTTTTTTTTGTTTGTTAATTTGTTTTGTTTCAGCAGTTTCAGAAATATTCCAACAGCGAAGTTATCATTTGGCACTTCACAAAACCTTGACATTGTGAAGGTGTTTTGGTTAACACGCATAGATGATCCACAATCTACTTGGTCTTTTAACGACGTTTTAAATACTCTTACTTTAGTTCATTACCGTGGTAGACAAGGAGTAAAACGTACTACCTGGTTAACAAGGGTTTCCCGGAAAAGATAACAAAAATACTAGTATTTAGCGGTAAAGCAGAATTTTTCGCGGAAAAGTGAAACAGCGCAGCTAACATCTAGTTAGGACAGTCAATAATTCCCAAGTGCAGATTGAGGAATTTTTTTTGGAGAATGGGTGATCCATTCCAACTCAAAAAACAACGCAATCCTTATTCAATGAATATTTGTTTTCAGCTACTTTATGCGTGTCCCTCTTATTTAGGTTAATATACAAAATTTTAAATTTTTAAAAAGAAAGATACCTTACTAAACCTGTCCCAAAGGTGCGTTAATAAACGAAATGAATAAAAATCAAAGGGGAAAACCTGTAAGAAATTCTCCAATAAATATTCAAAAAATATATATCCCCAAAAAAAAAAACAAAAAAAAAACACGAATAGTCCATTAAAAATATATTTCTATATATAAACAAATCTATTTCATTCTTAGATATGGTATAACAATGCATCACTTATTAATCATGCTTGTATATAATATGGTTTGATTGTTAATGCTTATTGTCGGGATTTAGTTCACACATGCACTGTCCTACTGATCATGAATCACTCCCATACTGGTATTTCCATAAATATAGTTGAAAAAAAGTTATCTTCAGTAAAATTGGTTGAAAATTAAAAAGAGGATTATTTTCTCGACATTCATTAATTCCAAGCGTGTCAAATCTCTCTCTCTCTCTCTCTCTCTCTCTCTCTCTCTCTCTCTCTTGTAGACATACATATGCATTTTTGATGATTTTACAACGATCAGAAATTGCCCAATTAAACGGAAGAGGAAAATGTACCGTGCAGAGTTCAATGTCTGGTTCAACGTTCAATAGCATAATTAGAAATTCTTACTGAAATTTAAATGACACATAAGAAATCGTAGTATTGTATGACCTAAATCGATGTGATTTCTTAGAAAACATATCTTCTCAAATCTTACACAATATTTTTTTGGTCCCAGATTTATCATTTGAGTTTATTTGAAATGTACATACATATCAAATTTGGGATATCAATTTAGGAGCAGATCAAAGATTTGATTTTAATCAGAATGACTAACTGTTGAGCTGATCAAAGGTGTGATTTTAATCAGACTGACACTTTTCTTGATTCTTTGTTTATTTAGGTATATGTGCAAAAAGCTTAATTTTCTCTCAAAAGTATTATCAGTTGAACATTTTAAAATGCGAAGATTCTGTTATTAAAGATGGCACAGCAGTTATGCAAACAACCCCCACCCCCACCCCTACCCCCAAACTAGAAACTTTTGGGATAGAAATCCGCCTGTAGCTACACCCACGTACTTATGTTTCTTGAATATCTTTAACTTTAGCTTGAAACTGTGTTTATTAATTTTTGTGAATTCATCTAATCACAAAGCTTTAAACCATTCGTTAAAGTTGTAATCTACATTGTACTGACCTCTATGGCAAGCCCTTTTACTATTTATTCGTAAAATAAATTTTCACTCAAAATTACAGAGATATCTCTTATTTTAGAGAGATATCTCTTAAAAAACAGAGATATCTCTCAACTTAAAGAGATATCTCTCAACTTAAAGAGATATCTCTCTAAGAAAGAGATATCTCTTTCACTTAGAGAGATATCTCTTACACTAAGAGAGATATCTCTTTCACTTAGAGAGATATCTCTTTCACTAGAGAGATATCTCTTCCACTTAAAGAAATATCTCTCTTAGTGTAAGAGATATCTCTTTCGTTAAGAGAGATATCTCTTAGCGTTAAAGAGATATCTCTTTCACTTAGAGAGATATCTCTTTCACCTAGAAAGATATCTCTTTTACTTTGAGAGATATCTTTCCAAGTTAAAGAGATATCTCTCAAAGTAAAAGAGATATCTCTCTAAGTTTATCTTAAGAGATATCTCTCAAAGTGAAAGAGATATCTTTCAAAAGTGTCCAAAAGAGATATCTCTCAAGCAAAAAGAGATATCTCTTTACTGTAAAGAGATATCTCTCTACATTATTTTTATTTAAAAAGTATTTTTAATGACTTCTCCCTTTACCGGAAGTAAGCTTTATATTCACGGAAATGCATTAAATCAAAACGAAAGTAGAGACGAGAAAGTAGAGCATTTGGTGTTTTATGGTATTTGTGAGCAAATTACTGACTTGCAGGTGTAACAATGACCCCAAGATACGACACAAAAAGTTGAAAACAAATAATTTGTCCTCCCCCCCCCCTTGTGTGTGTGTAAGGGGGGGGGGTTAAAATGTTATCAGTGAAGAAAAAATATATATAATTTTCTGTATTTATCATCTTGAAAATAGTTAGTTTGTCCTTCACTGTTATGGAAAGAAATAAGCTGACTTGAAAAATAGCCCTCTATCCCCCCTTCTTAGAATGAAATGATTGTTCCCTTAATTTTGAAACATATTTAGCTTTCCTGTGCTGAAGGCTCAATTGAGCTTTGAATTCTGATCTAAATTTGTGGATCAAATGAAAGATATTCAAATTAAAGGTCCCGTTCTCTTTCAATAGGAGATAATAGATAATTAGTGAAAATTTTATGACATATTTGATAAATATCAAATATTTGATAAATATAAATCTTTCTCAAGAACCACTGGGCCAGGTGAGTTGAAACTTATGTGCAAGCTTTATTATATAGTGTAGATTCACGATCATTCATAGCTTAATTGACCCTCTAGGGTAGTATGGGGCAACAATGGGTGATCAAGTGTTACATTAGAATATGTAGGAATTTTTTATAGAATCTTCTCAATCAAGCTAAGGCATAATTGTTCATACAGTAAATTCTCATTATCTCAAACTCGATTGGACCAAGAAAAAACTTTGAGATATCTGAGGATTCAAGATATCAAGGGTATATTACTTAAACAATAAGCAATTGGGACTTCGACATATCCATGGTATTCGAGATATCAGTGTTCTCAATACTGAAGTTCAACTGTATTTACATGGAAGCATTAGGTTGTGTATTGTACATTCAATCAAATTTGTTCAAATTATGACATGGGGGGTATGGTGGGGCCATTATGAGCAATTAAAGTTTTACAAAGGAATATATATGGAAACAAATCTTTAAAAATTTCTCTTCTCAAGAACAATAAAAAAAATAAGTAATATTTCTAAGGAAGCTGGGATCCTCATGTCTCCAGGGGCTAGGGTTGAGCCAGCTAGAACAGGCAAAACAATCAAGTTTTACTTCAGAAGATGGGGGGGGGGTCTGCTTATAAAGAACAACATGGCCATAGTGACTAAGGTGATCATTGTGGCCATGGGCCTTTTGATTTCATGTTTTTCTATTGCAGTTGCAGACCACTGTATTTAATTTGAAAAGATCAGTTACATGTAATGATTAATGAAACATCCCCTACAATTTTTTTCTGTCATTGTTTCAGATATGAAGTGCAACAAGGGTATGTCCAACACACTTTCTGTGACACTTGTCTTTAAATGCGAAGGATGTCCAAGATTCCAGTGATTGTAACAAGTCAATATGATTACCTGAAAAAGTGCAAGTTAATTTTTACATGTGTATGTATTTTTTTATTATAACTTAGAAATATGTTGTTAACAACATTGAAACGTGAAATAGATCAATTAAAAAAAACATTATGTTCTCTTAAAGTCTTAAAAGATTTTTCCTTGTGTATGTATAGGTCACAAGTACAGTCTGCAGAGACAAGCACTTCTATCATTGAGGGAAAGTCTGCATTGTCAAGTTCTTTGCATAGACAGAAAAGAGATAAGCAATGGGGTGTATGGACCAGACCAGGATTCAAGTCAGGGCCCCCTGAATCAGTAGTCATTTGCTCTACCAATTTAACTATCTGACCACCAGAAATTGAACCCACCTGAATGCCCTATATGGATCTGTGGAACTCTGAAATATCCACGTTTTATCAATAAGAGAGGTTTTACTCCACCTATGTCAAGTGACCATAATTTAACAATTCACTGTATACACTTCAACAAAACTGCAACCCAAGAAGAAATTAACCTTCTGGCTACAGAAAAAAAATTACATGTGATGTTAGTATAGTTTTTTATTATGTTTACTGATACTGTGGACCTTATTTAAACTTGTAGGATATCAATCTCCTATGCAGAGTTGTCATTTGTTCCTCTCTCAGACATGTATGGGCCAATGGTAGAGAGGGGTAGAATATTTCACATGTATAATATTTTTACACAATACATTCAATTTAACAGCATTTAAGTTTATAACTTAAGATTTTTGTTTGTTTTTTTTTTCAATTCTAGCTCCCAATACACAAGTATAAGTTTCATTTTTCATTCATCTATAATTAATATAAAATTTTTGTCTTTTCTTTCATTTTCTTTTCTTTATGTTGTTCATATTTACCTTACACTTTTTTGAGTGAGGGCTGAATGAAAAGGTTGACTGTAGCCCAAACCCTGATTTCCTATTGAAGAAGCATTGGAAATTTGTGCCTCATGCATAAATTGAATATATGTGTGATGGCCTTGACCCAAGGTTATTTGATGAAGTTTGAGGTGATTTTATAAAATAAAAATTTATAAAAATCTATAATTCCTGTTTGACTATATCTTGTAATTGAGAACATTTAGAGGCTCATACTTATCGCAAATATTGAGCATGACCTGCGGTTATGTCTGATCTTAAATCAAGGTCATTTTTAAGCAAGTTCAAGGTAACTGGCAGAAAAAGTGTATTACCTTTGTCAAATGCATAATTTGCAAATGATACTTGACACAAAGATTGCTTATGACTAAATGGTGTTTCATGACCTTATCCAATGTCAAGATTACTGGCAGTAAATGTGTGAAATTTGTTTTCATTTCATTACTCCCTCATGGATAAGTATTGAAACTGGAAACTTCAAAGATTATTTGTAAGCTGAAAGTACATCATAACCTTTACCCATGATATTGTGGCAAGTTCAAGGTCATTGGCAAAAAAAATTGCTCATGTCAGGTCCATAATGTCTTAATGGAGAAACAGTAAATATCTCCCTTTTATTTAAAGATTTATGATGAATAGAAGATGCATCTTTTCTTTCTTAACCAGTATATCATTTTGGCAAGTTCAAGGTCACATTTAGAAAATTGATATTGGCATTTTCAGAAAAAAATGTATAGGGGGTATAATGTTGGAGTTTATTCACAGTTATTGAATTATATAAGCATAGTTCAATTATAGTATACATGCAGGTAGAATCCATGACAATTCAGCCATAACTGGAAGGTATTTTTGAATCCTTAATGATAGAATTTTTGCAGATTTAGATTTTACTGACTTAACTTGGGAAGACCTTAAATTAAAAAAGTCACCTAAGTATAAGCATCAGGGCGACTATACTTTATGATATTACAATTTTTCATAGCATGTATTACCAGTACACAAAAAAACAAGCATTGGTATGTACATGTAATAACCTTTTTATCTTGAATTCAAATAAAGATATTGAAAACACTGATACATTGTTTTATTGACTTGGGAATAAATTGCTTTGTCATTGTTGAAATGTGGATACATGCATATACACGGTACCAGTAAGTAATTAAACTTTTTCAAACAATTTTAGACATTTAAAAACAAGAAAATGTGCAGAGAGTGTAGAAGTCTGTGCATCACTTTTCTTGGCCTGGAATTCTTCAAACAGAACAGGATAGGTTTGGTAGGACACTCTCAGATTCTCAACTTTGTTTAGGTAGTAGCTTCTTGTGATTCACCTGTGAAATTATTATTTCAATATAAATATAACAAAATGTAGTAATGTAACTGATCATTCAATGTCAAGCTAAGCAAATAAAGGAATAGATAATATAAAATTAAAAACAAGAGGCCCAGGGGCCACATCGCTCACCTGAGCACTATGGCTAGGAAAAAGCAGAAATCAGTTTAGTCTTGAAAGGTTGAAAAAGTTTAAATATAAAAGTGGTTCCGGGGGGGGGGGGGGGGGGGGAATATGAATTGAACAAATTTGAATCTACATTACCTGAGCTGAGGATGCTTCCATTTAAATATGACCAATCATGGCTTTGCTGTTCTTAAGAAATAGTTTTATTTAAAGATTTTTCCTATATATTCCTATGTAAAACTTTGATCGCCCATTGTGGCCCACTCGACCCCCGGGGGTCATGATTTGAATAAACTTGAATGTACACTATCTGAGGATGCTTCCATGTAAATATGACAAATATAACAAATTTGAATCTACATTACCTGAGCTGAGGATGCTTCCATTTAAATGTGACCAATCATGGCTTTGCTGTTCTTAAGAAGTAGTTTTATTTAAAGATTTTTACTATGTATTCCTATGTAAAACTTTGATCGCCAATTGTGGCCCCACTCGACCCCCGGGGGTCATGATTTGAATAAACTTGAATGTACACTATCTGAGGATGCTTCCATGTAAATATGACCAATCATGGCTTTGCTGTTCTTGAAAAGAAAATTTTTAAAGATTTTTCCTATATATTCCTATGTAAAACTTTGATCGCCCATTGTGGCCCCACCCGACCCCCAGGGGTCATGATTTGAATAAACTTGATTCACACTACCTCAGGATGCTTTCATGTAAATATGACCAATTATGGCTTTGCTGTTCTTGAAAAGAAGATTTTTAAAGATTTTTCCTATATATTCCTATGTTAAACTTTGATCGCCCATTGTGGCTCCACCCGACCCTCGGGGGTCATGATCTGAACAAACTTGAATCTACACTTCCTGAAGATAATACCATATAAATATGACCAATCATGGCTTTGCTGTTCTTGAAAAGAAGATTTTTAAAGATTCTTCCTATATATTCCTATGTAAAACTTTGATCGCCCATTGCGGCCCCACCTGACCCCCGGGGGTCATGATTTGAATAAACTTGAATGTACATTATCTGAGGATGCTTCCACATAAGTTTCATATTTTCAAGCACAGTGGTTCTTGAGAAGAAGATTTTTTAATGATGCCATTAATTTTTCATGAATTCATAATAATCTCCCCTTGGAAGAAGGCGTGTCCCTTCATTTGAAAAAATTTAAATCCCCTTTACCCAAGGATACTTTGTGGCAAGTTTGGTTGAAATTGGCCTAGTGGTTCTGGAGAAGAAATCGAAAATGTGAAAAGTTTACAGACGGACAGACAGACGGACTACTGACAAAATGTGATCAGAAAAGCTCACTTGAGCCTTCGGCTCAGGTGAGCTAAAAATATGAAAGTGAGAGAGGGCCTAACTAAGGGTTTAATTATCAATTCATAATGGAAGTAAACAAGCTTGAAAGACACACAATTCAATCTTAGAACATGTACCTGGTATTTCTCAAATTTTAATTTTACAGTGTATGTAGGTGTCAACCTTTCATCGACTACTTCTGTATATAATATTGAAGGGTTTTAATTTGTAAGACAGAGTGAATTAAAGTTATACATGTATTTATTTATGTGTATTTAACACATCACCATAAATGTGATGACGCAGAATGGTCTACAAACAAACAAACTTATTTTGTGTGATCTCATAAACTACATGTGTCTTCCTTCTGTGGCCAAACATGTATAAAATTTGAAAGCTAAGGATATTATAAAGAAAACTAATATTGTTGACTGAGTTATATCCCATTCCCATATAAATGTTCAATGAAATCGATTCATAGTGATTGGACCCTTACAACTATAGTTGTCTTTCTGTAATGGACAATTCCTCTGTGTAACATTTTTTTTTAAGTAATGAGGTAAATCAAAGATTGTTGAACAGATGGAATTCATTAAGATATGATTAATATATTTTATTAATATTTAGTCATGCAATCAGTAAGAATAAATACCTGTTGGCTCTCTATTCCCTTAGGAATACACCAGGGCTAGAGCACAGTCCTGAAGTTAGCTTAGAGTACATTGATCAATCTCAGCTTTACACTAGCTGGCATTATGACAAAGGAGGGGACACAACTCAGATGTCTCAACCTGCAACACACAAATTATTTGAAGTGACCTGTTTTACACTATATCAGAGATAAAAAAAATCTCCCAGTCATGGTTACTTTATGGGAGGTATACTCAATGAATTGTGCCATAGTCACTGAAACTGCTTTCTGTCAATACCAAACAGCCAATTTCTGGCATAAAATTATTTACACCTTTTGCATTTAAATAAAATTAAATGAAAAGTGATTTGGAATATTACTGGTATGTACCCTAAATGACTGCACTGAACTGTAAACTTTGCTTAATTTCAGAAATATTTGATTTCAAAAATATAAAAAAAAATTCTGAGGAATTGTCAGAGAATGTACATGTACCATGATAGATTAATTTTGCTGGGAAATGAAAACAAAGACCAAAGGGCAAGGATTTTATTTTACAAACTAGATGTGTGTGGTAACACCACAAATGCACCCGCAGACAGCCAAAATTTCAAATTGTAAATTGCACATTTGTAGCCAAGATAATGATTAGAAATTGAGAATTTTTAAATCTTTTCCAAGTTCAAGGGGGATAACAGTCAATACCATGACCAAATTCAAACTTGACCTGCATATTCCTATGACGTATCCATATATCAAATTTGAGTTCAATGTGTACAACTGTTGCCGAGATAATGAACGGAAATTCAATGATGATGGAATGACAGAATGGAACAGGGTAACACTATATGCCCCCCCCCCCCATTTTATGGCGGGGGCATAAAAATTCTGAAGATTAAGGGGTACCTATATTCTCCTACATTTCAGATGACAAGGAAAGTATTTCTATTCTGCTAAGGCAAATTTTCAAACTTCTAAAAAAAAAAACAAGTTCAAGCTATAGATTTCCAAAAAAGAAGTGTTGCAATTATGACTTGGCAATCCATTATTATAATTTTTATTTCCATTTCACACAATAGAATTTGCATCAAAATCAAAGAATGTCTTGATCCCTTTCCTTTAGTGAGAGCAGAGAAAATTAAAATTAGACCCAACTAGATCGCAATGTGTAGCAATCTTGTTGGAGCGGAATAAAGATCTAATTTTAGTTAGACTGAATTTATTAAAATTTGTTATTTTTTGTGCGATTTATTGAAGGATAATGACTAGCGCATATTATTGACCTTTGCAATCAATCAGAGTTCAGCTTATTGTATAAAAGACAAGAGACAAAATGTACATAATTAAACCACAGGTGCTTCAAGGGAACAGGAACACAACCCACCCCAACCCTCTAAAATTTTGGGCTTCCCGAGTTATTTTTTTATTTATTTTTTTAAGCATATATGTTGATGTACAGTGCACTATAAAAATTTACAATTAATGCATTAATAAGCTATGTATAAAAATATACCAATGATATAAATAGAGAGGTTATTTATTTTTTTTTGGGGGGGGGATACATCAGATACCAGAGACATCAATTGTGGATTTTTATAGTGCATTATACATCAACAAATGCTTTTAAAAATCATGAAACATAATTCAGAGAGCCATTAATGTTTTTTGGAGAAGTTGCTACCACCCCCCCCCCTTCGCCTTTTGAAATCGTTGCAACGGGCCTGATGGGGGGGGGGGGGGGTCCTGTCCCCAAGCACCTGTGCATTAAACCATGAATATCAGAACCTAATGGGGCTAATTGTAGAATTGCTGGTGGTTAGCTGGGAGCAAATCTCCCCACTTTTTTCCCACAAAACAACATTAATTACGCCTAATAAAGTTCACTGTTCAACGGAATAGACCCCCACCCGATTTCTCCAACTTGATTTCGACGAGGACGTTAATTAAAGTAGTCTTTGAATTTGACCTTTTTTACAATATAACTTAAATAAATATGGCAAGTAACTCAGTGTTGTCTAGATTTAAAATTAGAAACAGTTGATTATTTCAAAAGCTGAGAAAATTCGGTCCATCGCAGTTGAGATTATTGCTAGCCTACTTTCGTTTTCCTGAATATAAAGACTTTAGCATGTTTATCAACAAAGTAGTCATTATCCTTTTGTTGTTTCAAACAAGAGATTTAGCATTTCTTTCTAAATACTTCATTCTGGGATTGGGCATGCTGAATCTATTCCAGAGGCAGAGATCTACCGTATAATATATGATCATCAAACATTACACTTCCTGCCATGTGGTGTCTAGCCTCGATTTCGTATTATAAGGGAGGAATAATTATTTCATTTTAAGGATAACTTAAAAAGAGATATCTCTTTCATTAAGAGAGATATCTCTTTAACTAAGAAAGATATCTCTTTTTGAAAATCTAAAGAGATATCTCTCTAACTTAGAAAGATATCTCTTTTAACGTTGTTAAAGAGATATCTCTCTAACTTTAAGAGATATCTCTCTCGCTTTAAGAGATATCTTTCTAGCTTAAAAAGATATCTCTCTAAGTAAAAGAGATATCTCTCTTGCAAAAAGAGATATCTCTTTTGTTTATAGAGATATCTCTCTAGGTTATAAAGATATCTCTCTTAGTCAAAGAGATATCTCTCTTGGTCAAAGAGATATCTCTTTTAGTTAAAGAGATATCTCTATAAGCTATAGAGATATCTCTCTAAGCTAAAGAGATATCTCTCTTATTGAAAGAAAAAAATATTTTACGAATAAATAGTAAAAGGGCTTGCCATAGACCTCAGATTAAGAAATTAAAATTATTATAAGTGATATGGATTTATATTTATAATAACCACATAAACCGTCTTCCGCACTTAAAAAAATATTTTTTTTTTTGAACGAAAAGAAGCCAAAGAAAGTGTCGATGTAGGATAGATCAACTGATTTTTTCCATTTCTAATAAACAGAAGAAGGACATTACTATGTAAAACATTCAAACAGGTTTCTACAAGATTCACAGATGTTTGGTTGAATTCATATATTACGGGGAATTCCTGGCGCAAATTAAAGGGGGTATTTCTGAAGATTTCTTTACAGAATGCATATTTTTCCCAGCGAAGTGGTGTAGAACGAATCAGCATAACCATCTTAATTGTAAATAACGTTTTTAATAATATTTTGCAGATTTTAATAATATTTTGCAGATTTAAATTAAAAAAATATCCATAAATCTATATAATTAGATAACCGTGATAGTACAGTATCATTAAGGGTTCTTTTCTGCACATGCGAGGAAAGTATATATGTGTATTTTGTTGTTCAGAATCGCTCTACCATGAAGAATAGTCTCTGTAAAGATTTTTTGTTAAAATACCCCTTGATCTTGAACTTGTTTGTACTGTACTAGGGAAACCCCCTGTTGAGACAGGCATGACTTTACTTTATTACTCATCTACCCTGTATGTTTACGCGCGTAAGGTACACGGCCTTCACATGTACAGTGCGTTTAAATTATTGATTACCATGAAAATAAGATCAGAAGTACAAACTAAACTTAACTGGAAATTCGGTTAACCCTATACACTTTCAGAACCAGCGCGATATCAGTTTTGGAAAAACACATTTTTTGTGTAACCCAATCATGCCAACAGCAAAAGATAGTACCAAAAAAAATATGCCATGTGCATATAATTTGCATTCAATTATAAGATATGTAGGTCATATCTGTTTATAAACAATATAATGTGCGCGCATTTCCAGATGTTTTTTTAAAATCAGTCAGTGTTACAAGAAATACAACTGCACTTTTATTTTCTCTTTGTACAATGGATTTGGAGCATTTTAATCGACAATGTCTGGGAATATAGATGCTGATATTTTAGACCGAGAAGATGAGGGGGAGCCCTTGCAAGTGGAGATTAATCAAAACAAAACGAAAGCTGAATCAGAAGTACATTTAGACTGTGTTGAAAATTTGACAATAAAAGCAAGTGTCGACAAAGAGGCGGGAACAATTAATAAAAATGAAAAAGTTTCATTTCTATCCCTTGATTTCAACAGTTTAAAATCGTGTTGTGTGTTACTTTGCAGGCGGAAGTGCCCAGGGTGTGTTAAATATTGTCAGTACATCAAGTTGACAATTTCACTATCTGTCAACGTTGTGCTTGTTGCGTTGATCGTTTTTGTTGTATTTAGAAATGAAATCGATGATTCCTCGAATAATTCATCACACATTTCGTTGTCCCAAGCAAATAAGTTTGGACAGGGATGCAGAATTCGAAAAGACAGTGTTTGCGTTAGCTGCCAAACTGAACAAAAAAGATACAGATTGTCAGGGTATCACCTGTCGGGTTCAAGTCAGATCTGTTGTAAAGAAAACTCGGAATCCCTGAAGATCCTTGCGGGTCTGGTAAGTCAGTAAATTATCTCCTGGTCCATAACAGGAAAACTTTTAATGCTTTTGTAAAATAATCGATATCCTACTATTGGTTAACTATATCTTCTTACATGCTATTGTGGAAATACTATATATTTTAAATGACCTACGCCATCTTTTGATTCACAAGATCGAGAAGTAAAACACCCTTTTGCAATGTTTATCAATTGTTGAAAGTTACTTACGACTTCAAAATTATTTATTTTGAAGTTTTTTTTATGAATCTTATTTAATTCATAGATTACTGCTTTAAATGTTTTTACAGAATTAGAGAAATTGCGTGTAAAAACGAAAAAAAAAATCGTAAGTGCAAAACACGTTTTGTGTGGTTATAAATTGATATATTTTTTTTATTAAGAACCAATCATTTTGATAACTTGACGTCAGTTGTAGATAACGATTTAAAGAATATAGTTTTGATAATTACAACTTTGTTAGGCGATGAATTCACAAACATCGATAACACAAAGTTTAAAGGGTTAAAGACATAAACTTTGAATTTTTATCGACAATATTTGCACAATTTTCCATGAGACTGTATATTTTGCAGCTGTATACCTGTACCTTACGATTCTAAGCCATAGGTCTAATGTTTTTCTCTTTAATAAAAATTTAATTTACAACGGGACAGATTCTTTAAGAATTTTTCATAAGCACATCAAATTGGACACTGATTCAAATGTTTTATTTATATGTATATTATTATTCAGGGCCCAAATACTATCTATTTCTTTGGAATGCAGGTTTTATTTGCTAAAAGTAAAAGCAAACTGGAGTAAAAACTTTTAAAAATACTGATTTGTTTGTTTTTTCAAAGTGCAAACTTCTCCAAAACCTACGAGGGCGGGTGACCTTAAACGTAGAATTGACTTTGGAGAGCCTAATTATTATAACCGCGTGGACGTATAAGTAAATTAAAATTATTAATTTATGCAGTTTGCCTGTGTCACATAGAGAGACACAATACGCGATTAAGACAATTTCGCATATATTAGGTTAATGTATTACGTATAAGGAAAACAAGTCCTCTTTTGTAAGTGGAAAATGAGACTATCAGATCCTACAAGAAAGTTAATATTAAAGTTACTAAAAATCACACTGTTTCGAACATTTCAACCTGACCTATTTGTATTATTAAAATAGTAAAAGTCAAGATATTACTGCAACTACCAACTAGTCAATATACCTGAGCAAAAGTGACGTGTTTGATTAATACTACCTCATGTGTACCTGTGGAGAAAACAAAAAAATATTGCACATTTTCTTGACAGAAAAAAATCCACTTATTTTGAAAAAAAAGAAAACAAGAGACCCTACATGCCTACTTCTATGCTGTGCAATGATTGACGAAGGTTATTTAGTCCAAACTCGTTTAAATTCTTATAGTTAGGCCATATCTTTGAGGATTTAACCGCTCAATGTTTGGTGCCCGTATTCACCTGAATTTAACACTTCCTATTTGAATTCAAAGAATTGTACTTAAGCTTCCAATTTCCTTGCCAAAAATAAAAGCAAAATACAAAAGCACGTACATGTATCTGAATATAAAAATGATAAGAATATATTAATAGTAAATTGGATAATCATTACAGATTAGTCCTGTCTGAAAACCAACTGTTTAGTGAAAAATTCTAGAATCTTCAAGATTTTTACAATAAACACTTTTTTTAATGTGGCAAGATATACATTTACTGTGAATAACTAATGGCACCACCTTTTTTAAAAAAAATACCTTTATATACATGTACATTCACATGGACATTCTGGCCTGTTTGTTCATAATAGTTTTGTAAAAATGTGACAAAAACAGTAAACGCACGAATTTAAAAGCTTAATGAGGTTCTGTAGAACAAAGAGGAACATTCATGCCTTTCATGGAATTCAGTTCAAAATCAAATTGCAGAAATTAAGGTGGACAAAGAATCATGCAGACAACTAGACGTGTGGACACCCGATTTTTTTTCCGTTTGCAGAAGTAATGTACAATTTTTGGCCTTTTTTATTTCAATTTTTTTTTGTATTGCAGTTAATCTCGGAAAAAAGAAGAAAGAAAACAGAAGATTACGTTTTCTTATACTTTCCATCATTTCCTAGAAATGGTAAATAGAGGATATTCAATGTTTTGTAGTTGGATTTGGAATTTATTTCACTAGTGGGGCAGGATTTTTTGATTTATATTTTCACGAGTGTGGAAGCACGAGTGGAAATATTCACACAAAAAAAATCCTGTCTCACGAGTGAAATGAATTCCATATCCAACTACAAAAAATTGAATTTTGTGTTAATTACATTTTCATTTATTTTCCCTTTGCTTCTGTCTTTTCTTAACACAGTGTCGAGATTGAAAACATTCTAACATGGGTTTTAGCAACAATTGGGAAGAAATTGGCGGTTTTAGTCTCTATCAAGACGGTTTAGTTACTATCTCTATCTTATGACAGGCCAGAAATTATTTTTTACTTACTTTGATATCCTTCCACACTGCGAGAGAATATCACTTTGGTATCCTTTCACACTGTGAGGGAATATCGCTTTATATTTATTCAATAAATAAATCAAAATATTTCACTGTTGAAAATGTAATAAAAAGAATTATGCGTATAGTTGATGACAGAACCTATGATATATCAAATCGAACCTCCATACGAAATAAGACTTTGAATGGTATACATAGGCTTCCGGTTGGGGTTATATAATAAATGTAGGATAAAACCACAGACTTCCGAGTGTTCCATTCGAATGTCTCTGGTTTTATCCTACATTTATAACCCCAACCGGAAGCCTATGTATTCAAAGTCTTATTTTGTATGGAGGTAATTTTCGAGGAATAATTGAGTGGCTTACAATAAAGAGGCTCGATCAGAGATGTCTGAAACAATTTAATTGACAAGAAAATAGTCTTTCGAAGCGAACGATGTCATTTTACAGTAGGTTAATGATTGATATTTTAACAAAATACGAGTTTGAAGCGAGGGTGCCTGAAATTGAGTTAGGTACCTTATGGTAAAAATAAGTAAGGAGTGCCCCGTATACGAAACAAGTGCCTGTGTTTTATGTTATTAAAATTGATTGTTCAGGGCTGTTTTTTGGAGCATAGAAAACAATCATGAATTAGCATGACTATAACATTAAATAACATTAAAAACTAATGGTAATTATATAAAAACTAAATATTCAATGAAAGTAAATAGAAATTACGGGAACAGAATTATAGGAGGTAACACAGCTAAATTTTAGGTACTTGTTACATAATTACTATATATGAATAAGTTCCAAATAAGTAACTGTGTTTTCCTAAAATAAGTAGGAGGAAAACTCATTTTGCCTTATAAATGTATTTAAGTGTTTTTATTGAAAGTGAGTTTGTTTGTTTTTTCTTCATATGAGCACTAATTCTTTTTACAATTTTAGGTGATTCTAGTCATTTGAGAGATGAGAGTTTGAAGACTGAAATCAAAAGTGAACAAATACAAATGTTTCCTGGAAACAAAGTAATCGTTAAAAAGAGTGGGGCATACGTCATCTTCTTGGCAGTGACAAAAACTTCAATACGTCATGGCAATGTAAACATCAGTATCCATAGATACGGTGTGGAAGAACAAGTTATTTTGTCAGCATCCATTGAAAGCAAAAACGGCCAGTTGACGTATGATACCAAACAAATATCTGACGTGTTTTATCTGCAGAGCGGTGATTCTATTACAATTAAGATGAGGGGACAACAAACTTTGTACACGTTCAAGCAATCAAATTATTTTGGCATGTATAGAATTGATTCTGTTGTGAATTCGATATTCCAAACTGAATCATGAGAGAATTCAACTATTACATGTATAAAGCGTTCGGCTTTTAGTAGACTTTTTGCCATTTAATCTGTATAGTTACAATTGTCAGTTAATATATATATACAATATATACAACCGGGTTATATTGTTACCCCAATTTATACCGGTATTTTATGTGTTTATTTGTCTGCCAACGCATGCTAATTTTTGAGAATCAATTGAAAGTAAGATGTGACCTCGATCAAACAAAAACGATTATTTTGTACCAGAAGCCTGGCATTATTATCTTCTCTGTTTTATTTTTATACTATCAGGGAAAGACAGACCACTCATGATCATTTATAAAGGTCACGTGATTTATACGGTACAAATCGGACCTAACTGACACCCATGCAGTCCCAAAAAGCAGTTTCGTTGACCGCTGAAACCTCTGTAACTGTTTTCTTAAAATTTGGGACCACTCTGGACTGCTAAGCAGCTCCAGAACAGACCAAAAAGCAACCCAAGGCACTACTTTCTATAGCATAGGGTTGCTACTATTTATATGCTACATTTTATCTTAGTAGATGTGCTTACTTTATTGTGTTAGGTGGCGGTAAGTGCTCTTGTAGGGAACTCCAGTTTTATAAACCTTTTATGTTAAATTCATGGGAGCTTTTTTTCATATTTTTTCTTTGTTTGTAGATGATATAGATGGTTTCATCTTCACACTGTCAACGTTGCAATATCGATGATCTCAAAAACAAATACTAAGACTAGTATAAGAAATGGCTTATTTCAGAAGAATCAAAAATGACATTCAGGGCAATTAATTTCGTATGTGTGTATTTTCGTTTATTTCATGTAGAACTATTGATGAATGTTTATCTTTGTTTTAGTAAAACCACTACGTTGTAAATGATAGTAAATATACGATACATAAAAGAGTGAAAGATCATTTTGACTTAGAGCCCCAAAATTTTGTTTCTACATTAGAAGTAAGGTGCGTTATTTTATATTTTAACTAACCTTTAATAAATAGAGTGTTAGCTAAATTTAACATTTGATATACAGTTTTAGCATTGTGTTAGGTCATTTTGTAAATAAGATTTAACTTTGGACAAGTAAACCCTGGTATTTTTCCCTCAAGACTTTAAAATGTTTATCAGTTTGTTCTGTTACGGTAAAATTAGTATCGATCAATCATTCCTTTTAGGTCCTGTTTAAACTTTTTCAGTTTTAAGATTTCACAATATACATGAATGTATAGTCCCATACATAGTAAATATAGCATCAAGAAATGTATATTATTATTATTATTATTTTCAATATGATGTTTTAATTTGATAAGTTTTTCTTTATCTGAGGGTTATAAAGATAGATGCTGAAGATACTGTATTTTGTAATATAATAAATACATGTACATGTATGCAAAAATGTTTTATAATATATATATCATTATGCAAATGTATTCAAAACTTTAATGTATATACCAGCAAGTGTATTCTAAAGAGTTTTTCGACGTGCTGTAAAAATAGACAAGATATGTTAAATGTCAGTAATAAAAATATTTTCATACGTTGACTTCTGAATTAATGCTATGGCGGTTGTGAAACAAAAGGTATCAATTCTAAGAAATATATATTACCCTAAACTTTTGCACATAACAAGGCCCTGTTAATTTTTTTTTTAAAGTAAATTAAGAGTTTTTAAAAAGTACACGACAAAATATTTGTTTTGACCCAATATTATCTCCAAATTTTAACACTTTGATAAAATGAAGACCAAACGAATTAAAAAAAATCAGTAATTATTAACATTTACTTTCACAAATGTTGTTGCACAAATATTTATATTGTTATAACCAATATCGACAAAGCAACTTTTTACACACAGATTTTTTTTATTACCCGTGCAATATCTGAATGAAATGTATGGAGGTAACGAACAGTATTCAAGCTCAAAGTCCATTAAACAATATACAAATTTTGGAGCAGAGCAAACACGGACCTCTAAAACATCAGAGGTAGGATCAGGTGCCATGGAGGAGTGAGCATCCCCTGCCGACCGGTCACACCCGCCGTGTGCTCCTTGTCATGATCGGGAAATAACGGGGAAAAAACCGTCGACAATTCAGTATGTAAATAATGACCTAACAATATATAAGTATGAAAATCGTCAGTCAGCATTTGACTTAATGATAAACTATATTTGCTGACAAGGTCGTTGTATCGACCATAGAACTTCGAAATGACGACTTTTAAACGAAAATGCTGATGTTCTTGTTTCATCAACTTGTTTGTCAATAATTTACCTTGTTTTAGAAATTGTTCGTACGTAGAACATGCTCTTGCGTATCGAATCAACCGAGAGATATAAACCAGGTATGCAGGTGATGAAAGTATATTGCTGCATAAGTAAGGGAAGTTGATGTATATTCAGAATATGAATTGTGCATTCCAACTAGTGATGAATAAATAAAACGACTAGTTTTGACCGACTCGTGTATGTTTTAGCGTATTGTATTAAAAAGTTATGTTAAAGATAAATAACCAAAAAAATAAAATAAAATAAAATAAAATAAAAAGAATGGATTGATATGATATATATTTTTGACTGATTTTCAATGGGAATGACACAAATAGTAAATTCATAAAATATGAAGAAATCGTAGTTTTATTTGCTATTTAAATATGCGGCTAATTATACCATTTTCTTCATAAATCCATACAAATTTTTGCTCACATGACATTATTATTATCGATTAAATTTCCACATTTACTCTGGCAAACATACCATGTATATATGAACACAAATCTAAGATATACCGGTATTGCCGATTTCTGAAGAAAAAAAAAACGTGTTGGCAATGATAGAAGAAAGATAACTATTAGTAGCGATGATTGTGCACCATGAGTTGTCTGTTCAAAGTTTATCTTCAAATAAAACGTCGGCTTCTTATAATTTAGGTTTTGCAGTGGCGGATTTAAGGGGGGGGGGCGCACCCGGCGCCCCCCCCCCTAAAATTGTCAAAGTTAGCGTAAATCATAGTTTTTGTCGAGAAAATGTAAAAATGTCTACTTGGTAGACCTCATTTTTACCCTACAAAATCTCTAAAATCCAGGAGCTTCCGGGGGCTTCGCCTCCAGACCCCCTGCCTACTTACTGGGCCCCCTAACTTCAATTCCTGGATCCGTGCCTGTTTTGTTATGACATATCCATAGTTGGGGTTGCGATTTTGTTTTTTTGAAATTGCTTTTGACAAAGAAAATCAAATCTGATAATTAATGGCGAATGAGATCATGATTTCTTATCTCGGTATAATATTCAGACGTGGTGAAAATTTTAATTATTATTAAGAATTAATAAGCCAGAATTGAAATGAAATCATTCTCAGTATGTATGCGTAAAATCGTGATATGAATCACATCCTGGAGGTTGTGAAAGGGCTAAAATGGAGGACCAAAGATGCACTTTACTAGATAGAAAAAAGAAATGAATCGAGTTTTGATCGACTTAAAATTAATGTTATGTAAAGGCAATGGATAAAGAAAGATAACTGTAACGATGTCTGTGCACTCACAAGTTGTCTTACTAAAGTTTATCTGAGATTCGCTTGATTTTACTTTTTGTTTTTTAACATGTTTAAAACATTAACTGAAAAAGACATTCGTGATTTTTTCAGCTTGCTTTAGGCAAAGAAAAACCATATCTGATAATCAAAGGTGAATGAGATCATGACTTCTTACTTCTTATTACGATATCATTCAGAAATTGCGAAAATAATAATCCCCCCCCCCCCCTTAAAGAATAAAAGTATAATGCCAAAACTGAGATGATATTATTCTTGGTATGTAATGCGTAATTTCAGTTCGTTGTAATCGTGATTTAACAGAGCCTGACACATCAGTTTCACATTACCTAGGATGTTTACTAGAGAAAGAAACTGATGGATTGATGGTAAACTAACACCTAAACTTTATGATAAACGTAATGGCGTCTTATTTTCTTTTCTCAGCTTACCTTATTTATGTAGAAATATACTTTTATCTTAATATCTCTCAGTTGATTTGATACGAAGATCATGTTCTGTGTAAGAATAATTTCTAAACCGAGACAGGCTACTGACAAATACATGTACATGTAAGTTAATGTCACAAAGTTATCAACAATCTTGCTTTAAGTCTACAAACCCTTTGATGGACACAATGATTTTATTTGCAATAACAGACTGTAGTTGGTCGAGTGTTGGCTAATCTAATTATTACAAATTGTTCGATCTTTTTTTTTTTTCTCGACAGGGGATACTTACTTCTCCATGGGACCTAATCCCGCCTCTGATATCTTCAGAGGTCCATGTTTGATTTGCTCTCAATTTGTAATGTTTAATTGGACTTGGTAATTTCTGTTCCTCAACTTCACATTTCATTTCAGTTGAATCACTAGTACACCCTAGAGTTTGCAAAATTGAGGAGAAAAGATACACCTAAATTTGTGGATGAAACATCATTGAAATTAATTGTTTGTGAAGACATGTTATTTATTCTCAAGAATAACAATTGCTCTCGTTCTTTTAGTCAGGAGTATTGCTAACATAAATTAAAATGGCGCAATGGTTGTAAAGATATGAATAATATCGTAAATATCTGCCGAAAAAAGAAACTACTGATTTCTTAAAAATGATACTTACAATAAATTTTAAAAATGATCTCTGTATGGGATAAATGAAAAAGGTGAAAATAACGAAAAGTGATCGATGTCCAAAATAACCTACAAACAATACAAATATGTGAACAGGGCATAAAACACGGACCCCTGGAAATTCCAGACGTGGGATCAGGTGCCTACGAGGAGTCAGCATCCCCTGTCGGCCGGTTACACCTGCCGTGAGCCCTATGTATTGATCAGGTAGACGGAATTTAATCAGGTAGACGGAATACTCCGTAGTCAAGTTTAGTATGAAAACAAAGCACTAACAATTGGTATGAAATATGTCAATCAAAATACGACTGAGTGATAGATTATAATTGCTAACAAAGCCATTATAACGACCATAGAATTTACAAAATTCTGACTTTAAAGAGATTGTTGAAATTACTTTAACATCAACATATCTGTCAGTAGCGTGCCTCGGTTTAAAGATTGATCGTACTCGGAAAATGCTTTTGAAAATTTTTGAAAAATGATGAAATTTGGAGGCATGAACAACATATACAGATGATAGCGGAATATGACTACATAAATAAGGAAAGTTGGCGACGGAAAAACTGAAGTCATTCGTTTGTTATACAGTTTTGTTGTTTGTTGGTCCTTCATCGACGAGATATCTGAATGTCGAGTTGAAGGCCACAGCAAGTGTGTTCTTCTTCTCAGTTTTTGAATAAATTCTGCCTCATAGGAATATAAAAACAGGTCGTCTAATAAAGGAGCACAATCAGAACCCATCGAATTTCCAACAGTTTTTTGGAAGACCTGGTCTCAAAAGACTACCCAGATGTTGTCAATAAGAAACTCCAAGCATTTGCTTGACCCGGCAATGTATCTTTGTTTGTAAGGATTTTTTTGAAGTTTACGAATCCAGTATAGGTATGGTAGATCGAACTCCCCTTCGTTGACTGAAATGTTAAAAGTATATTAAACACTGAAATATGATTTAGAAGAATCCCATCCTTATAAAGTGAACTGTGAGTATAAGTTGGATTTCCAGATGTAGAATTAAGAATTTCTTCTGTAATTCTTTAATATATTCCTAAAACCCTTAATCCAGCTTATTAAGGTTTTCGCCTAACGATTGGGATAATCTTCGATAGAATTCACAATAAAATGAACTTTTGTCGCCAATTGAAAGATCGGGACTCCCTGTATTTAGGACATTTCAAAATGATTGCTTTTAGGTCGTCATTTTAACAATATTGAAATCACCAGTAATGACGTGTCCAGCGGGACTATAGTTGAAAGAAGAGGGAAGGCAAGAACACTTAATAAAGATTTTTCTTTAGATGTTCGAATTCAATATCTAGGAACTCTAAGGTTTGTTTATGATTGAAAAGTTTCCCTAACAAAAAAATACTATAGTTAACTATAATTAACTATAGTAAATCAAAGTGTCAAAGTTATCACTATAGGAAATCAAAGTTTTCAAAGTGATCACTATAGTGTCATAGTGATCACTACAGTAAATTAAAGTTTTCAAAGTGATCACTATAGTGTCATAGTGATCACTATAGTAAATCAAAGTTTTCAAAGTGATCGCTATAGTAAATCAAAGTTTTCACAGTTATCATTACAGTAAATCAAAGTGTCAAAGTTATCACTATTGTAAATCAAAGTGTCAAAGTTATCACTATAGTAAATCAAAGTTATCACTATAGTTAACTATAGTAAACTATAGTTAACTAAAGTATCTTTTTGTCAGGGTTAGAAGCAACAATTTGAAAATTTCTGTAGGTATATAATGAAGAGACATATAGGAATATACAGCTAACACTTTTTACCCAAACATGCTTTTTGAACTAATTGAATGCACATTTTGTAAATAAATATTTTGTTTAGAACTACACAAAGATGCAAACAAAAAATATGGAAAACATTGCAATTTTACTTAAGTTTTCATATTCATGATAGTGTTCATATTCATGATAGATAATTTTTCCTTTTACTACTGAGTTGCAACTTTTTTGCACAAATAACAACCTGAATGCAGTTAGCTATGTTATGAACTAAGTTTTCACTGTACTTTTTTTTGGATTTGAGCACTGTTCTCGCTAGAATGCTTTCCACTTAACTTTTAATTTATAAGTTGTAAGCATGTTAATTTAAAAGTTGTAAGCATGTTAATCTATAAGTTGTAAGCATGTTAATTTATAAGTTGTAAGCATGTTTGGAGTGAGGTTAGGTCCTTTATTTGCCTAAAATGTTTTCTTCGAATTTGAATCAGCCCTGTTCCAGGAAAACAAAAGCCTAGAAATTACATTTCGTTGGAGAAGAAATGATTTCTTGTGCTTTCTGAGTTATGGCATGCTGTAACATGATATACATGCAAGTTGTTTTGTGGGTATAATAAACAAGCAGACGTTACTAACGTACTTCAATATTTTCTGATCAGCACAAAAGAGTTTCTCAAACGCAATATATTTGCTATACTAACACAGCCAAGAAACAACCCCGATTAAAACTTAGTCTAAAGCAATTGAGGCAATTTCGGGGGGAGGGGGGTTATGAGGAATATGGTAAAATTATGTCAAATATTATGCTAAAAAATTATGCTAAATAAAAATACGTGGAAGATACTTCAAAGAGAATGGTATTCAATTCTATAAACTTTTTGTGAAGAGTAGTTCATAACATGACTATTTGCATTTAGGTTGTTACTCGTGAAAACAGGAGAACAACTAAGCACTACAGAGTAAATATAAATCATGAATACCAAAACTTTACTAAATTTGTTAAATTTATTATATAATTTCATTACATTATACAATACAGCATGACTTATTTTCGGGTTCATTGAAAAAATTCATTGAGTACACCTGGAGTTACGGTACAATGTTCCATCCTCAAGAATTCTGATCAAAGAATAGCCCTTTTTTTTTTTGGGGGGGGGGGGGGAGTTCAATTACTGGGCGATGGGGTCAAACATGGATACATTCATTCGTTCGAGAACAAAGTACAAATTGTTTGGACAGACTGTACGGACTTCTTGTTTTGAACAAAGACATTTGATATGGATATTTACTGAGCAATCTCATCATGATTTCAATGCAAGGAAACATGCATATTTCTAAATCAAACATCTCTTTTAAAATATCGGAGAGTTTACAAGAGATGGTTGATTTTGAAATATGCATGTTGTTCTTGTATTGAAATAAGATTGCTTCACAAATATCTATAAAATGTTAAAGCTTCAATAATAGGTTTAAAAAAAAATGTATACTAGTACCTCATATAGAGACTCCTAATAAAGTATCAAAATGAAATGAAAATCGCCCAGGAGTGCGACTACGATTGTGATTGATCGTTTAAATATAATATAAATGATGTGTTTCTTTGTCTTTTTATTTCAAAAGAAAATTATATAACTTTTAAACATTGTTCGTGTAATTTAATAATCAATTAACTGTAATTGTTGTATATTGTTAATCAAGGCCAATTGATTAGTTCACCTCACCTGTAGTAATTTTAATCCCCTTCTCCATTATCTATTCTGGCATCTTTTACCGAAGCAATTTCCACGAGTATAAAGAGTAACATAAGAGGCCTCAGATCCTACGGAGTGGTTAATAGATTTTTTGATTTGATATTAACCTTGGTCGACCGACCTACTATGAATTATCCACGGTTTTAATAAAGCCACATTTTTATGAATGAAATGAGACCGAAACTCCTAGGTCAACTCTGAATGGGCAGGTGAAGATTTGCAAGTTTTTAGTATCCCCGCCTATGACGTCACAAGCGAGGGAACTCGACTGTGAAGACAAATATAATCTCCCTCGCTTGGTATCCGTACTTCATTCATAATTTTTTTCGTTAACTTTCTCATAACCTTTAAACCCCCAGTTTCAATTCATTCATAAAATCAGTGAACAAAGCTCCTCCCCCCTCTGTTTGCAACCAATCACAGGCATCGAAACAAAGATTAAACGTAACTTGTTTTCATACATATACTGGGCAACTGTAAGTTTTCTAACATATGAAGAAGCTAAATTTCCGATTTATGAAGCAGTAACATATTTTGAAATCGGTTGTACCAATGAAATCTAATATCTTCGACATCGAATATGCAAGTTCCTTTGCTATGCAGGTAAGTCACTTCGCACTGAATTCTTCATCTGATTCATTTATTTTTTTTCTAAATTAAGATATAAAACTTTGTCATATTACACGGAAAGAGAACATTGGGAAAAGTTGCTAAAAGGTTTTAAATATTGCAAAAAACGTTTTAGGTTGGATATGACATGGAAAATGTAAAACAAACTAAAGAAAAGCACGTACATTGCCCACATTGCAAGTACAGTACAGATCGGAAGAACAACCTCAAACGGCATATTGTAACGATGCATCAGGATTCTTCCAAGATTTTAGAATGCTGTGATACTGTTTTCAAATCGAAAGCCCTGCTGCGTGAGCATGTACTATTAAACCACAGATCAGGATATATATGTAAAATTTGCAGGAGGAACTTTTGCCGGAAAGCTCTGCTCCGACGACATTTATCTGTCCATAATGGTCAGAAAGATTTTCGTTGTTCTATGTGTTCCTACGCAACTAGTCACAAAAGTAATTTAGAAAGGCACCAAAAAGTACACAATAGACCAGGTGAAGTCCCCGAGATCACAGAGAAAAAAGATTTTTCATATTTGAAAATAAATGATACGTTCCAAAAATCTTGTCCTCAGGGCAAAAATAATTCCAAACAACAGAGGCAAAGTCCTTTAGCAAGAAAAATGCACACCAAAATCGTAGCAAAATACCAATCCCTTTTTCATCGATGTGAAAGCTTTCTTCAAGAAAACAAACAAAACGAAAATGAAACACAAGCAAATATAAGCGATACATTTCATGATGACAGTATGAATCAAGTGAGGACAGAAACCATGGAACGTCAGAAAAATCCGAAAGAGCATTACTGTATTTACTATAAAACTTCAGTAAAAAGATTGTCGTGTATGCCTTATAAGTGTAGCTTATGCAATAATGTTTTTACTAGTCAGCGCCAAGAACAGGTGCATAGCTGTGTTCACATAAAAGACGACTTACCTGATGTCCCTATCATGTGTATGATTCTTAAAGGTATTGCGCCTGAAAATAAGTATCATTTATAAACCCTGTGATATGTGCCATGTTGCTGTTGGGATTTTGCTCGCATTGTAATCTACTTGAACAATTAAATATTTTTATCACTTCAAGGTATATATTTTTTTTCTCAATGGGAGTACGAAAATCACTTGTATTTAAGTGCATATTCGTTTGTATAAAACTGCAGTAGCAGGGAATTGCTATTCAATGTAATACTCACTGTAGTATATAATATATACGGGTGTGAACAGGTCACACAAAATACTCCTTTAGTTATGAATTTCAAATAAGTTACGGATATTCACTTAATTTCTTGAACATATTTCTGTTGTTTTACAAATGAAAAGAAAAAAATTGAGATAGCTTTAGCCTCCTTAGACTTTTTTGTCTCATTTGCTTAACTGTGAGTCGACTGCAGTTTGTAAACGTTTGAGTCCTATTTTTAACTTTCATCTACTCCTTGGTTCCAAAATATCTTTTTAGCAATGTAAATAGAAATAAATGGAAAATACACATGAATTTGTCTTTCTGCATTCCCTTACAAAAATATATTTACATATGAATAAATATATAACTATTACTGTCGTTCGGATACATTCATTACCCTAATAGACAACTTTCATTTACGCTGGTCAAAAAAACTTTGATTTATTATAATAAATACTGTGGAACTTTCATTTACTATTTATACTTTTATTTATTTTTTTTAGCTTTTTCGTAGCTATCTAGCAGGATGTAGCTGCTACAATCTTGAAAGCAGTCCTAGGTTGTTGTTTTCTTTTTAATTTCTCCGCTAATTTTGCAGAAATAAAACACAGTTGAGAAATTAATAAGATAGTGTACATTCCAAAAATATTCATTTATTTTACGTTTTTTTTTTTTCTGTTTTCGCAATTTAGATTCACATTTTACGACAAGGGGCAGTCCAAGCACGCTTTTGGTAAATCTTTATCAATACTTTATATTATCCCTGTCTTTACACTTGCACAGTAGAATGGAACTATACGTAAACAGATCAAAGCGACATCAGAACATATTGGCAGACAAACGAAACATTATTTTCTATTCTTTTGAAGTAGCAATTTTTAACTACTTTTTAAGAAGTAACATTTATCTATTTTTTTGTTGCGCAGAGCTCATTTAATGCATTAATGTAGTAAACATTGCGCTAAAATATCTTTTCCTCAATCTATATGGTGGATTTTAATATGATAAATACACTGAAAAATGAACAATATACTGAAAAGATGAAGTTATTACATTTTGAAAGTCTGTTTTATATCACACGTACAGTACATAGTATAGTTTTTGAAAAAAAAAAGGGCGGGGGGGGGGGGCAGGGGACGAAAGCTAAAACCATGCCTGGGATATCTTTGATAGATCAAAAAAAAACTTTTCGACAGGAAAAAAATCGGAATACATGAATATAGCAGGATTTAACGATACTACATCAAAACATCAAAAAGTGTGTGTGTGTGTGTGGGGGGGGGGGGGGGGGGCAACCGGCCTTTCTCATACTAAATTAAAAGTAAAAAAAAAAATGTGCGGAAAAAAGTGATTGGTGTTGAATTTTATGGAGTTTTTCACAATATTAAATCGCATTTCTACTGTTGTACTCCAAAATATTTGCTTTAATTGACCATGTTTCTTCGATTGATTGATTGATTGTATATTGTTTTACGTCCCATTCGAGAATTTTTCACTCATATAGAGACGTCACCATATACCGGTGAAGGGCTTCAAATTTTGACCTTTACTCGGCACTCAGGGCCATTGAGCAATGAGGGATCTTTATCGTGCCAACGCCTGCCGTGACACGGGGCCTCGGTTTTTAAGGTCTCATCCGAAAGACCCGCAACTTTCACTCCAAAGTGCCGAGCGCATGGCGAAGGAACAGTTGCTACCTATTTTTTATCGACTTAGGTCTGTCGCGGCCGAGATTCGAACTCACGACCTCCCGATCACGGAGCAAGCGCTCTACCGACTGAGCTACCGTGAACGGTCTGTTTCTTCGAAATTCATTTTATATCACGTTTTAAAGATTTTTAGAAGAATGCATAGAGCATTTATTTGACCCGTGCTAAACGTTTTATTAAAGTCACCTGGGATAACTAATTTAATTGTGATTTATAAAAGTAAAAGAATAAAAACGTATGGTTTCCTTAGAGGTAAAAAAGAAAAGATTTTTTTTCGATTAACTGTTCTTGATTGGATAAACCTTTTATGCTAACTTTCATAGTATTTTGAAAAATAATAATGCGTGCAATTTCTTGACTCATCATCAATGTAAACTTGGGTTTTGGATAGACTTTTGTAAAATATACTTTTTCCAATTTTGATGCTAGTAATTGTAAAGGACATCTTCCTCCATTACCCTGAGTAAAATAGTAATATAATACTTTAAGCTGACTTTGTCTTGCTTGGTTTCGTTTTGTTTCGATATTGGTTTCGTTTTGTTAGGTTTACCAAATCGAAACATTTTGTTAAAAATCATTCTGATTGTACACACAAGTACTCTGAAGTTAATTTTAAAAAGATGCTTGAGTTTCTGATTGATAATATCTATGTGGTTTGTGGAGACCAGGTCTTCTAACAATCTGTTGGAATTCCCATGGGTACCAATTGCGCCCCATTGATAGTAGACCTATTTTTGTATTCATATGAAGCAGAATTTATTCAAAATCTTATACATGAGAAACAAAAAATCTCTTGCTGTGGCCTTCAACTGGACATTTAGATATATCGACGATGTATTATCAATTAATAATAGTTATTTCCATTCATATGTCGACACGATATATCCTAGTGAGCTTGAAATATCCCCTACTACCCAAACTCCGTCATCATAAGCGGAAAACACGCCAGGTTACTCTCCCAATTATTTTTTTGATTTGTTTCTTGTTTGCTACACTTTGTAATGAACTTAAACATTGTTTTCTAATTATAATTACAAGCCCTAGCTGTCCTACCTAAAAATGATTAATCACACAAAAAAATTGTGAAGTCCGACATTTTTAGAAAACTAATTCGAATGTAAATTTGATATAGGAAGGGTGCAGACTTAAGTGTTAATTTCTGTGCTACTTCTCACAGAAAAAAAAAGAAAGTTGAAAAAGGAGCAAACAATTCCAGATTCTTTATCTTTGGTATTTTCTGTTCCTTTAATTGAAAGGAGTTGCGTTTTTTTTTTATTTCTACAAAATTGGGATTATCATTGTTTTGATCTTTAAATAAATTTTGTATTCTTACCTTCATATAAGGGAATTTATCAAAGTTTTTAGGCATTTTCTTGTGATTGGATCATTAATTGAGATTTGGGGAGAGAGAGAGTGGTAAATGTAATCAAGGATGCTGATTATAACTACTGAACATTTTTGCATATTTTGTGCATGATTTAATCAAATGTTAGAAGTGAGGGGTCCATACAATTTCTAATTTATTAATCGCTGTCAAACACTGCACTGGACAAGCAGAACAATTTTACGGTATATAAAACAAAAACTTCAAGAACATCCAAACCTGTTTTTGTTCTTCCTGATATATATATATATATATATATATATATATATATATATATATATATATATATATATATATATATATATATATATATATATATTCAAAAGTAGTTAAAAGATGATGTCACACAGTAAAAATAATCATACAGAAAAAGAAAATGCACAGTTTCCAAATTTCATTTAACACAAGCGCTTTCTGGATTTAACAATCCTTCTTCAGGTGTACATACTTTGAACTGATTTGTTTTGCTTGGTAACGTTAACGTTAGTTAGTTACCAAGCAAAACAAATCAGTTCAAAGTATGTACACCTGAAGAAGGATTGTTAAATCCAGAAAGCGCTTGTGTTAAATGAAATTTGGAAATTGTGCATTTTCTTTTTCTTTTATGATTATATATATATATATATATATATATATATATATATATATATATATATATATATATATATATATATATATATATATATATATATATATATATATATATATTAAGGATGTCAACGAGTACCCGGTTAACCGAATACTAAAAATGGTACTCGGTTACTCGGAAGTGTATTTTTTCTTATTTCAAAGTACATTTTTTTATCAACAACTTTTCAAAAAAAAACTTCAATATGCATACGGTAATTAGCGTGTCGTCATCTACACCTGTGAAACAACCGTTATCGCCTTTGGCTGTGTAGATACAGTAATTAGTGACCAATCACCTGGTACATAGCTGGTTTTACCTATTGTGGTCCTTAATTTTTGGATGGCTTTAATGATTGTTTTCAGTAAACATCGTTTAAGTATGGTCTATTATCTTAAAATCATTTTTAAATTATCTAATTAATATAAGCCAGCAAAATCGGACATGCATATAAATGCCGCTACACTCTTCAAAAGTGAAGAAATATTTAGAAATAACTAAAGATTAAAAAAATGTTGAAAGTCAATTTTCGTAATAAGTTTAGTGTATACGGGGGAACAACCAACATATGGAATAATTAGACAAGCGATCACAGCAACGTCCGTTCATTCCCTTTCGCTGGTCAAAACTGCGTAACAGATTGTCCTCCTTTTGCGTTGATGAAATAGATCCTAAACAAGAACTGTAAACATTTAATATATTTTTGATGTATTAATTTTGTCTTTTGTGTTTATTTTATAAATAAACTTAGTACCAAAAATCATTTCCCTTGGACTCGATTGTTTATATACATTTATAAACGTGATAAAAACAGCTTTGGGGTTTAACAGAGCTTAATGGGGCTCAAGAAAATTAACATTAACGGGGCTCAAGAAAATTAACACACTTGTATTTTCAATTTTACTGAGTACCCGGGTACTCGATCGGAAAAACATCCGAGTAACCGATTATCAAAAATTGACCGATTTGACATCCATAATATATATATATATATATATATATTTTAATTGCCATTATAGACTTCCTTTCGATAAATTTTATAAGTAGACATGCTATATATCCTATAAAAATATCAGCATTAATGACAGATGCCCTCTCTATACTCATATTGAGATCGGCCTCAGATGAGTACAACAATAAAACAAAGATACAACAAAGGGGGGTTGGTTATTTATCCGTATTTGACACTCAAACTGATTGTTTATTCATTTCATTTTCTTAAACAGCTGATAGGTTTTAAGTGATTTTTTTAACATTGGGAGACATATACCGGTATGCATGAAAGGATACATTATCTTTTCAGTTTTCTTTGAACTTCTTTAAATATTCTTTTATAATTAGATATTTGACGAAATGTTCAATTGTCAACTTAATTTTTTCCATAAAGAATTACTTAATGCAATATGGAATTTACAAACAACACATGCTGAAATATGGACAATTTTAATTTTATATGACTTGCACCTGCTACTCTATGCAAATTCCATCCACCGACTTACGTGAATGTACTTTTTCTCATATTATTTTCAGGTTATTTGTAAGTTTTCTGTCTGTCTCTGAAGCTTTAACCTTTTTACAATCTGTTTTTAATTGTAAATAAAATAGAGGGATCATATGAAATATGAAAGAACACTCATTCAGAGTGAAATATTCATGATGTGCAGTTGACTGCATTAATATTGGAGATGCAAGTTTCTATTTTCCACATGACTGACACGTGTCATTTGCGTTTCTATAACATCTTTTATAGGTATCGATACATTGAAATCGACCGTGTCTGACCCATCACACTTATATCCCATATGTTTCAATCTAATCCCCGACAGAGAACATAGCATTAAGACGTATGCTCGAAAACGTGTACTCAAGGAGGTTCATGAGTTAGTCTGTGGGCTGACAAATTAAAAGTGCTCTGGAACGAAATCCGGATTATTTATTATTCATAAGAAGGACACGATCCAAGGCATCAAAGCGTGTCCCTGAAATTCATTGCCGTTTGTCTTCTAATTATTTCGTCATTAAAATGTCAATTGTTTGTGAGGATCTTCTAATAGTCCTGCTTCTTTTTTCACTCTTTTCATTTCTTATAGGTATTTAAACACTCCAGGAACTGCGTTTTGTTATCAATTATTCAATTATTGTTTTCGGTGCTTCAGTAAGAGTGAATTAGATGCCGAGGTTATACCTTGTGAATTTGATGAGAAGGTGAATTATTTATACGATAGAAAAGAAACATAAAGGTATAAGCACATAAAGTCTAGAACATCTATATTTATGAAATAGAGTACGTTCATAGATATTGAAAAGTTTAGCATAAAACGACTTTAAAGGACTCGCTGGTTCTCCTGATAGCTCATGAAAATAAAATTCATTACGCCCAAATGCAAGTCGACAAAATTCTCTGTGAAGTATGAAATATTTTTATTATCATTATGTGGCTCTGCAAAGTGAATACTTATTATTTTCTTTATATGCACGTTGTACAAAGAATTCCAAATGACCTTAAACGAACAATTTTAGAAAAATATTTTAATGATATCAGTAACTGATATGCAAGTAAGTAAATTTCAAAAGTGAAAATATTGTTAAATGCATTCAATGTTTGGCATTTCAATGCAGAGAGTGAGAAATCAGACTCTAAATATAATGTGTCTGTACGTTTCTTGTCTGATGGTTCACATTGATTAATTCTTCTTTTTTTTTTTTTGTTTCAAGTGCAAAGTTTTTACTTTTGAGAAAGATGTTATACCGAGTATATCACTGGATACAAAGTGACAAGAAGCAAGATTCATGACCGCATTTGTATTCTCCTTTGCAAACGTACAGTCATTCTTTTTCGTTCACTGACAAAATGTTAAAAGCTTAAGGTGGTTGAAAATTTTCAATATGCAGATAGATAAAAAAAAAACCAAGTAGCAACACATATTAATTCTATCTTCTTCCGTTCTTTCATAGGCGACATCGGGCCTTACATTTAAATAAATAACAGACATGAACATAAAAAGATGAAAAAGTAAATACGTTGTGTCACGTGATTCTCGCTTGCCATCTGTTGTTTGGCATATTTCAGTCCGAATTCATTCATAAAAATTTCCCCGCCATTGCCGATGAATCACCTAAACTTACAAAGGTTATTGCTAAGGTGGGTATTTTTGTAAATAGAGGACATCTAGGATTTAGGAATTGAATTGTCGACACTCAGACGTTAGATAGTGATAAGCTGCTCTGCAGAAGTCACCTCTTACATTGGTTTTTGATGCACTGACATCAATTTGATCCGTAAAAATTGCAAACAAATAGTGCTAGCTGCGATACAAAATCGAGTAAAGTATGATTTTATGTACATAAGACTTTTTTTTCTGGATCTAAATTATTTGAACTTGAAGTGTTTTGGAAAGAATTTTATGAATGTTTAGCTTATTTGATCCAATCACTTAATAACCAACTTCTTAACTGATTTTGGCCCTACTTTTTTTTTTTAAACTTTAAAGTTATACCAAGAAACAACTATTTCATAAAATGCGCTTGTATTCAAAATGAAATTAGGTTATAGGCTTCGTTCTTCAATACGTTTTCAGTTGTGAATTCAGAAAATAAAATGTGCCGAAAAAATGACTTTATTAACCAAATTTATAAGATATTTTTAAATGCAATATTTTGAGTAGTTCCTTTTAGATAAGATTTAACACTCTGAAATCCTCTTTTATACTGAAAAGTATAAAGCTATCGTAGATTTAAAATGTATATAATTTTTGTCGATGTTAATAAAGACAATGATATCTTAATCTAGCTGCATAAGGATGAAAGTAAAAATAAAAACATGTGGTTTGTGATATGCATGTTACCATTTGGAATGAAGTATTAGTAATATGTATTTGGAATAGGTATCTATTGCATGCACTAAGAACTGTCATCTGACCCAAAGAAATCTTTTATTTGTCTGTATGGCCTTGTTATATCTGTTTGTTTGTTGCTTAACGTCCCATTCGAGAATTTTCGAGAATTTTGCACTCATATGGAGACGCCACCACTTGCCAGTGGAGGTCTGCAAATTTTGACCTATACTCGGCACTTCGGGCTATTGAGCAGTGAGGGATCTTTTTCGTGCCAGCACCTACTGCGACACGGAACCTCGGTTCATACGGTCTCATCCGAAGGACCGGTCTCCACATCCCGCAGTGATTCAAACCCGCGTCGTAAGGATAAACTCTTTACTCCGCGACTCTAGAGCAAACGCTCTAACCACTGCGCCACGCGTGGCGAATCGCCCGGCGAGACCGTATAAACCGAGATCCCGTGTCGCAGTAGATGCTGACAAGAAAAAGATCCCTCACTGCTCACTGGCCCTAAGTGCCGAGTGTAGGTCAAAATTTGCAGCCCTCTACCCGAAGAAAGACAGAGCTGATCTGTTGAGTTATCTCCTTACAAGTGGCTGCACTCCGTAAGAATCGTTATGATTCACCCTTATGTTTGCTTTTACAAACCCCTTGTGGTAGGGTGAGGCCACAATAAGGAATCAAATTTTCGAAAAAGGTGAAGATAACAGTAATCGATCAAAAAAGCCTTCAAACAATACAAACATGTGAACAGGGAATAAACAGAGAATCAGGAGCCTATGAGGAGTAAGCATCCCTGTCGGCCGGTCACACAAGCCGTGAGCCATATGTATTGATAAGGAAGACAGAATATTTCGTTCAAAAGTCTATAACCAAAGGTATAGCAATTGGTGTGAAATATGTCAGTCAAAATACGACCTAATAATAAGTTATATTTGCTTACAAAATCACTATAATGACCATTGAATTTACGAAATGTTGACTTTAAACGAGATTTTTAAAATCCCTATGACATAAACTGATCTGTGAGTAGCTTGACTTGGTTTAAAAATTGATCGTACGCAGAGCATGCTATTGAGAATGGAATAAGATGGGAGACAGAAACACCATATGCAGGTGAAAGCAGAATAATACTACATAAATAAGGATTGATTGATTGACTGTATGTTGTTTTATGCCCTGTTCGAGAATTTTTCACTCATATAGAGACGTCACCATATACTGGTGAAGGGCTTCAAATTTAGACTTTAAGTGCATTCAGGGCCATCGAGCAGCGAGAGTTCTTTATCGTGCTAACATCTACCGTGAGACGGGGCCTCGGTTTTTAAGGTATCATCCGAAGGACACACAACTTTCACATTAAAGTGCCGAGCGCTTGGCGAAGGAACAGTTGCTACCTATTTTTTTTTATAAACTTAGATCAGTCGCGGCCGTGATTCGAACACACGACCTTCCGATCACGGAGCGAGCGCTCTACCAACTGAGCTACCGTGATGGCCACATAAATAAGAAAAGCTGACGACGGAAAAGCTGAGGTCATCTCGTTTGTCATACGGTTTAGTTGTTACTTAGCCTACTCCTCTTTAGTCAATAAAACATCCAGTTATGAAACATGTGGCAGACTTTGTGATGTCATTTATTTCGAGTTCACTGTGATATATCGAGTCGACATATGAACGGAAGGTACTATTGTTAACTAATAAACCGTCGTTGATATATCTGAATAGTTGAAGGCCACAGCAAGTGTTTTTTATCTTCCCATGTGTAAGTTTTTAAATAAATTCTGCTTCGCAGGAATATAAAAACAGGTCGGCTAATAAAGGAACACAATTAGTGCCCATCGAAATTCTAATAGTTTGTTGGAAGATCCTGGTCTCCAAAAGACTCTGAAGACCATGACAAAGACATGGATGTTGTCAATTAGGAACTCCAGCATCCTTTCAATATCAACTTGAGAGTACTTGTGTGTAAAATCAGAGTGATTTTTAACAAAGTAATTTTGTTCATGACAAATCACAAAATATGGAAATTTCTGAGTTCCATTTTAATTGTAGAAGCAGTTGTTTATGATGTCTGAAAGCCCAGTAGACTTTTTGTTTTACTTTACCGTGAGGAATGATTGCATAAAATGTGCCTCAAGTGTTGAAAAATTGTACGTTTTGATGTTAACTCTTGAAAAAATTATAATTTTAAACACAATTTTCTAAAAAGAGTTTTTTAGAAAATACATTTGATTTAAACCACTTTTGGAATATGCAGTAACACAATACGTCTGAAGTTTCTCCTTTACAGCAGTTAATATTTTTGTTAGGATAGAAAAAGAGAGATGGGAAAATATGTAGGACATTTGTAAAAATATATTTCCAAGAGTAGCGAGGACAGAAATAATCATTTTACAAACATTCCTAAGTTGGGTTTTTATTTTCAATTTACTGACCAATGCGCTAGGACGGGGCTTATCTGGGCATCAAAAATTTACATTATGCATTGACTATGGGGAGAAATGATCAAAATTTTTTCTTTCGAATAGCAAGACTCTCTGAAATTGAAGCATCCTTATGTTGTATGGATTTTAATTCGGTTATGTTATGAACGCGTGAAATTAAAGTTGGACCACAATATGTGGCTTAAATGTTTAATGTGAATAAAGAAGAAAAATAAACTAACACTTCAAAATCTGATGAAAAATAACAGCGGACCGAAAGCGTGAGCTTTGTAGCTAATGGGCCTCTTGTTTTCTATGCTACATTATGAAAGGGCACAAAATGATATCCTTACCTTCGATGTATATGCACAGGAGACGTACATTGTACACGGTAGGTGCAAGAAGAAAGACAACCTCAAATTAAACACTACACATTTCACAATCTTAAGTTTTATTTTATTTTTTTAAACACTTTGATTTGCACAGAACTTTGGCTGGCATGATAAACAAATTCAAGCCATTTTTAATGACAGGTCATATTTCATGATGGAATATATATTTTTTTGGAAATTAAAATTCAGTTCGCAGCAGGATATTGCTGTAAAATGTAAGTGATTTATTAGGTTTCTAAGAAATTAATGGTAATTGTATTTTATTTATATATATTTTTGGCAGACGGATGAAGCAATTTTATACTTGTTTCTATAACCCAATGAGCAGTTTTTTGATCTTGCATCCAAATTATGTAAACACATACCCTTCTAAATCAAATGTTGTTTTATATGCAATATAAATGTAATATGATGCTTATAGACAGTAATCAAGCTGATAAATCAAATTGAACTGAACAAACTTGGAAGGGCAAAAACAGACCCCTGGAAACACCAGAGGCGGGTTCAGGTACCATGGAGGATTAAGTATCCCCTCCCCCAATTTGTCTTGTTCGGGTAAACGTAGAAATCCGTAGATAAATCCGTAAAAAATCTTAATGGTTTTACTGTATTAAAACGTCAGTCAACATTCGATCCGACTTAACGATAGACTGTATTTGCACATAAGGCCATTGTAGAGACCATAGAATTTATGTAGTGTTGTTTATCTATGAGATTGTTTATGCGCTAGTGACATCTAACATAGTATTTATCAGTAGTCTGAACACAGAAAATACCTTTGTTTATATCGAATCAACCGAAAAATATAAATATCATATGAAGATAATGATGGTATATTGCTATGTGAATAAAAAAAGTTGAAATTAGAAAAGTTGTCATTATGTAAATGAAATCGCTTAGTTTTTAGTTAACCATTGATGTCTATCCCTAGTAAAATATCCAAATATGAAACAGAGGTGTCAAAACCTGTGCTGTGTTTTATTCGAGTACAGTGGGATATATTTGAATAAAAAAATGAATGAAAATGAATATTGTTGACCAAAAAAAAATAAACGTAGTCAGTACATCTAAACGTAGTATTGAAGGCCACAGTAAGAAAATTCTTCTCTTCATGTAGAAGTTTTAAAATAAATTCTGTTTCATTGGAATCCAAAAATAGTCGTCCAATGAAGGGACACAAATAATATTCACTGGGTTAGACAACATAGATATTATCAATCAGAAATTACAGCATCTTTTTACTCTCTATTGCAGAATTCTTTTTGGACAATCGGAATTTTTATTCAGATGTCTTTTTAATGAAGAAGCAGCTATCTGTAAGATAAATTAGATTCGTTTTTATTATTCATCATGATGCATATTTGTATAAAGTGTTGACACGTCATATATTTTGATTTGACTAATTTTTGAAAAGTTTTGTGATTATAAATTTGCCGAAAATTTTCTAGAGTTTTTTTTTCAGTATCCACATTTGCTTAACATCACTTCTCGAAGTTATGGTTAGTACTTATTCAATTGGTTTTAAAATATTTAAAATTGACATCTGATTATGAAGAATATGGCCCTTTGGAAGGAAACTATTGGTCAAAATTAACTTTGCATAGGTTATGGACATTTAGAAACTAAATTTTGAAAAGAAGAATACAAAAGAGGGTTATCAAAGAATTTAAAATATGTCAATTTAGACTGTCATAGATAAGTTAAACTTGATAAAGTCCCACCGTTTAATGTAACATATCTTATTGGCAGAAGTATCATTTCAATTTTCCAACAATTTTATATTGTTGGAACTATTTCTATATACTTTTGTGTGTACATGGTAACTTTAATTGGTTCCTTTGAGTGCAAGAAGAAAAAGCAAAAGAAACTAAGGCAGAATACTTTCGACAATACCTTAAGTGGACGGAACGAGGTGTAAAACAAAAAATATAATCCCTTTGTATTTGTTATTTTTAGATTGTAAAATTAATGCATGTGTTTCAGAGAGCTAAGACAAGAGAAAAAATTGTGTTCCGTATGCAAAAGACCTTACTTTTCGAAACAAAATTAAAAAGGAAAATGTTACACAATTATAATTTACAAATCACCGTAAATTTTTAACAAATGGACCTTCTTCAGAGATGTCTGGTCCTGTTGTTCCATTAATTCTTGGCTTAAATATAGGATAATAAAAATATAATTTATATACGTTTTTCCAATGTATGACATTTTCCGCATTCATTCTTTTAAATACAGATAAATTCCCTTTCGTGCAAATGACAGATACACTGTTCCCTATTGTATGAGGACTTTTTGCTTGATTTCAATTTAATAAGGTACCAAAATTGAAACTTTCCTTTTTAATATATATTGGATTAATTAGAGATCAAGATTGAAACTTTCTCACAGAAGGAAGTCCATAACATATAGAAAAGGAGTAAACTGAAGAAGTTCGTCTATAATTTTACATGTACAACATAAGTCACAGTTAATTAATTGATACACCCTTGAAGTTTATCTTTCGCTAGGCCTACTCCTGGAAAAGTGTTATGTGCCAATTTAGATGAACAAAATCATAGGTGATCACTGTATTTTAATCTTAGCAAAAAACATTCATTTTTATATTACGCAGTTGCAATCAAGATTGTTTACGTAATGGGTAATTAACATAATATATGTATCCAACTGCAAATGAGGTCTCAATTCTATTGTTTTAGAAAATCAATTTACAGATTACAACTCTAAGTTTATTTTCCCGAGAACACGCAATTAGATTCATTTTCATTGATAAAGATAAGACAAGTTTTTACAATTTCGATACATAATGCAAGAAACCCAAATCTACCGAATAACAGTATCAAAATTCTAAATGCAGAACAGTGCAGAAAACTACAGAACACACTGAAAATGTTTATTAAATGATTTCCTGTTATACCACCTTCCGGAGATAAACATAATTTAATTACATTAATTTTTATTGAAAGGTACATATGTACATTCTACAAACTGTTTTATATACTAATAATTAAACTAGTAATTATTATCTAATTAGGTATATTCAAGACAATTAGTTCGATGACTTCATTTCGTCAAACTATTCTCATTGCATCTACAATTCTATGCAAATAATTTTCTTGACTCCAAATGATGTATGTGGTAAAGCATTTGAAAAGACAAATGGTTACAAATGATCATAATTTATATTCATGTTTAAATAAAGCGATAGCCCGGATAGTTTTTGCGGTATAAAATAAAATTTAAATGATGAATCCGATATACATCACGACTTTGAGAAGATAGTAGCTTTGGTATTCTGAGTCATTCTATTTTAAGCATTATTGGATTAATTCTCTTATAAAATGTATGTAAATTTGGAGGATACACTAGTTTGCTTCTCTTAAAATAGGCATTCCAGGATATCTTTTAATTATTTGGAACATGAAACCGACCGTGACACTTGTTCTTGTCCTGACTTTCTGTACAGTTCATCTAGGTGAGTTTTGTGATTTTCTTTTAAATTAGAATCATGTAAATGTACATGTATATCCTATCAAACATGTAGTTGAAAATAGCAATTGTAGTGATGTATTAAAAAAATATTAAGGCGTTTGTTCACGGATTATCTCACCTGATTTGTGAATCGTTTACTTTTTACCAGTATATCATTTGACCTGAAATGAAATTTTAGGACATGCGGACGTCACACATGACTTTGTTTTGCAACTACTGGAAAACGTACGCAACAGATATGAGTCCAGAAAAGGTATTTTACTTTATGCAACGTCATTCATTTTGTTATTTATATTGTTGGTAAAGCTAGATGAAACAAAAATAAACATAATTTACCTCAATTATTCTGAATGAAAGAAAGTCTGTTAAAATAAATACCATTAATATTAATATGGATATGTTCTCAAATAACAGTATGATGTATGTTATGGAAAGATTTGTTCAAAGATAAAATAGCAATTTTAAGGTTTTCTTAATACAAATGTATAGGCATTCAATGTGACATTCAACCTACCACATGATTAGCCTTCTAAATCACACTGTCATATGTTAATGAGTTAAATGATGTCATGACCTTAAAAACTAAGTGAAAAGAAAGACATGTGGTTTGTTATTAGCATAATTATGTAAACATAGATCACAAGGAAGTATGTATAGCTAAAAAAACAAGTCACAAGATGACATTCACTAAATTAACTTTCAATTATTTACATCACATGATCTTTGATAGATTTTAATTGAATATAAGAAGAATGTGAGAGAAGGAAATGCTCTTCCTTATAATATTTTAAAAATATTTCAGGTCTTCAACAAACAACTAGGAAAACAGGTATTTATTTTCAATAAATTCTCCTATGAATTACATGCACTTATAACATTGCTACAGGCCAGAGTTTTCAATATGTTTTTATACCCATGATATATTTTGATCCCAAATGATGTTCCATTTGCAATACTGCATATGGTATTCTTAATACTATTCAATTAATAAGTATTTTACCTGATGATGTTAGCGTCATACCATCTTCCAAGTACAATTTTTACCTTTCCTGAAAAGTTGTTTTCTTTCAAAATTAGCAGTTTTGCATGTTTTTGATGAAATAATTGTATATGATTTACACCAGGTCTTGCATGTGTGGAAGATACTTGGCAAGCTAGAAACTGCTTTAAAGTCGACGATTCAGCCTATTCCTTCTGTCTCTTAAAAGGTATCTCACTCATTTATCAAACTTTAATAACCACAAGCCAGTCAAATATTTTTTTTTTAAATTAAATTGTTCTATATGCAGATTTTCCCGTTTTTTTTTTAACAAAATCGACAACAACAAAAAGTAACAAAATAAAACGTAACAAAAACTATGGCAAATCTTCTATTAATAAGTCAAGGTAATCTATATCGACCCCCTAAACTGAAGAATTTTTCAGAAACCAATAAAAATCAACATTATATGTTAAATCAAACCAAACTATCTCCAATGTATATTCAATAGTTCTAAATTTCAATCTATAAGCATGAGAATTGCCGTCTTCTTCATTTCAATTATGCTCATATATTCCTCATGCCTTTCTGCTATAACTCATGGTCCTATCAAGTTTAATAGCGTTTTCCTTAAGTTGGTCAGATTGTAAAGAAATACCCTTTTTTGTTCTTTTTTTGTTTGTTTGTTTGTTTTAAAATATTTAGCAAAATGACATTCGTTTTGAATTCATTTTATATGATTGGTGACGAAAAGTTTTACAGTTTGATTTTTTTAACCTTAGTTTTCTGACTCCTTCTTCATGTTTGGATCTAAAGAATAAACTAAAAATATCATTTTCAAATTCCAATGAACGAATAAAATTAAATATGATAAATATGTAAGTTTAATATTTCTTGATGTTTTTCAATTTTTATTTATTTATTTATTTATTTATTTATTTGGCTTGTATTTCATTTTTACTTAAAAGAGTAAATATGACCGAGAATCCCCTTGTATTGCAGATAGAACGAGAGATATTGAATCGTATGCTACTACTTTACGATCATCCGTTGGAGACATATTCTGTGGTGTATGCTGTTCTGTTGTAGAAAAGGAAAGGGACCGGTGTAAAAAGGTGTTTTGCTCAGATGATCTTACTTGCTGACGTGTTGTGTAACTGAAAATATAAATAATATACAGATATATAGATATTTTATATATAGATATATATAACTTAAATTATTAAAAAGGAATAATTGTTAACTGTACTCAGAAATCGTATTGTTTTTACTTTTAATAAAAGTCTTAGAAATGCGAATTCATTTTATTACATTCGAGGTTGAAGTCATGCTTCATATTTTTATGCAATTCGAAAAGGTAACATGTTCATATAACCTCCCTCAAGGACATGTACACCGGAGGAGACCATGTTTTTTTCGCATGGTTTTAATTTCTCTACCTTACCATCCTTTTGCAGGTGTAAAGATGAATAATGCCCCCGTGAAAATCATATTTTGACGTCAAAACTGATCCCTGGTCATTATTCAACATCGTAAATGACCCTCTGGCAAATAGAAAAGGTGTCATAAAACTTAAATTAAGCATACCCTACCTGAAGAAAAATCACCTCTGTAGAATAATGACCACTTGTAGATTTAATTAAAGACGTAATGCTTCAAATATCGTAATTTAAAAAAAAAAGATTTATAAATCATGAAGACCATGGACTAAAATGCTCACCTGAGCTAAACTTAGAATTATTTTTCTCATTTAAAATCCTTATATTAACTCACCCCTCTGGGCATTGTATTGAATAAAATGATCCTTTGTTTATGACAAATTGACAACATTAATCTACTTAATCCACATCATGTGGAAATGCTTCCACATTGATTTGACAAACATATCATTGTTTTAAAGATTTTTCTTTATGTTTCCCTTTATATTACGAGAGAGAGAGAGAGAGAGAGAGAGAAAATTTCAAATCAGGTTAGGTTTGAGTACAATTTTTTAAGTCAATGAATTTAACAGTTGATATACATGTAATTTTAGAGCATAAAGCAAAAGTATCCTGAAAAAACTAAGATGATGTAAGTAATTCTTGAAAAACAACCAGTTACAATTGAATTATATATATATATATATATATATATATATATATATATATATATATATATATATATATATATATATATATATATATATATATATTGAAGATTTTAGTGAATTTTCAATAAAATTGACAGAACAGGCATCACTAACCATCCAGTATTTATAGCATCTTTGATTTTTCTAAATGCTCTTCTTTATTAGAGAAATGATAAATTTTGTGCAAAGAAGAAGGAACATCAAGACTTCTCCAACAGCTATATAAGTTGTCCAGGCAATTATCCAGGCAAAAATCCCAACAAATACATTTTAATCTACATCCTTCTTACACATATTGAAGTACTTATTTGTCCAAAACAAATATCTTGTTCGTCCAAAAGAAGAATAAATTTGTCCAAAGAATTATATATCTTATTTCAAATTTTTCCAAAAAATACATATTTTTTATATTGGCTTCATTGGCACGGGAATGTCGCATTAAATTCTGTATTGATGGCCTTCGTGGACTTCTATTAATTTGTTATATTTATCAAGAATAAAAAAAATTACAAGATGTACAACCCTTTAATGCAATAAATAGAAGTATAAATGTATTTGCAAACAACGGCATAAAAACGGCCAGAGTATATCCGAAACGTTGACTTTCGTCAAGGCTGTTGAAAACCGTGTCACATCCTAAAAAAAAATTCTAGTTGCCTTCCAACCTAGTCGATTAATATGAATTAATGAACTTCGCCCTGATATTGATATATAGTTTGTTACGTAGAAAAAATGAAAAGGGGAATTTATTACCAAAAAAATCAACAAATAATCACACTTGGCTCTGTTCGGAAAAACTGCCATGAAAACTGCCATGTCATCTTTTCATGGAACATATACTAAAAGAAGTTAACAGATTTTGAAAACCAGTTTTAAAAATGCTTAGTTTTATTTAATTTCATTTTTGCTTTCTTAAGGATTAAAATATAAATTTCAGCTTAAACAGAATTCAAGAGTATGGCAAAAGTGATTATTTTAAAACAAAAAATAAAAGAAGAAAGAAACAACTCTTTTTAGTTAATTTTGGTCCAATTAAGCCTTCTGCATTTTTTAAACAAATGAACGTTATTAATAATATTTCCTGTCAGTAAATTATACTTTATTGAAGTTTATTTGGGATCAAATTCTATCTCTAACTGACAAAGTCGTACAGTAGTAGGCTTACTTTGAAAAAAATGTCCTATCAACATTTACCTTTGTGCGATTGCTTCATAATCTATCATTAAATTTGTGTAGTGAATATGAAAACTGCATGTAAGGAGATGTTCTTTGTTATCACTATACTAGTTTCCTGTAAAAATAAACTATTTTGACCTTGACCTTTAAAGAAATGTAGGCCTGTTCCTCTTTTCCATCATTCTCCTCTGTAGTGAAAAACTGCATCACAAAAATATCTAAGTTAATACTACCAGTAAATCACAATTGTTATCTAATAGCTCGATATTTTACCCAGGGACTCTAGGATTCTTAATCCTTAATCTTCAAACTAAATATGTAATATGATGGTTACATTTACATTTCGCAAATTCTATGGTCGTTATAATGACCTTGCTTGCAAATGAAACCTATATCTTTTGGTCGTATTTTGACTGAGAGGTTTCATATCAATTGTAAGGACATTGTTTTTTAAAATAAAATTTGAACACTGATTACTCAATCAATAAAGAGGATGCATGGATGGTGTGACAGGAGATGTTTACTATGATTTTAACACACTAAGCAACTACTATTTTAAATTTTTTGCAAAATTTCAATATTGCTTGTTGAGTCAGTTCGGAATGACATATGCTACTGCTTACTATGGCCAAGATTCTATTTGCATTTCTTTTTAATTAATAAAAAATATAATGTTTTCTTATCTTTAAAATCTCAGTTAAATATAAGGTTAAACAGATTGAAAAACCAGTTTAAGCAAAAAGCCAATAATTATTCAGAATATTTGCGGTCAATGAAGTTAATCGAAATTTCAATTCAAAAATAACAAAAAATGCATTTCATACGAACCTTGCTAAATTCTGAGGCAGTATCACAAACATTTTTTTCTTTCTGCAAGTTTGAAAATGTTTGAACATTACTGGAGATTGTTAATATAAATTTACGTTTACTTTAAATAAGAAAACTGGACAGAGAGGAACATTTATTATGTATTGTCAAAAATGTCTTTTTAATTTGTAAACAATCATACATGTGCATAACTTGGACCTTTTTTAATTACCCCCCTTCACATATACATCTGAACGATTTTCTTTGATATTAACTGATTGATTGTTGTTTTATGTCCCTTGCGAGAATTTAGCACTCATACGTGGTATAGGAGGTCACCATATACCGATGAATGGCTTTAAATTTAGACCTTTACTCGGCACTCAAGGCCATTAAGTAGTGAAGTTTTTTTTATCGCGCCAATACCTACCGCAATACGGGACTTCTGTCCAAAAGACCAGTGACTTTCACTTTTATTGCCGAGGACTTGGCGAAGAAACAGTCACTACCCGTGTTAAAGGTCTTAATGTGAAGCGGCGCTGGGACCTTGCGATAATGAAGCGAGCGCTCTATCACTAGGCTACCGCACCGGGTGTTTCTTTGACATAAATGAAAGAAACACAACTTTCAAATTTAAGCAACAATTTCTACATTTTTTTCTGTCTTTTTTAGACTGTTAATATCCTTCTTTTAAAAACTTGTTTATCAGTAACCTGCCTCGTTAGAAATTATTCATACGTTTCTCATCGAATCTTGCGTATCGAATCAGCCCTGAGAAATAAACCCATATAAAGGTGATAATGGTATATTGCTACATAATAAGGAAAGTGGACGGTAAGAAAATTGAAGCTATTCCGTTTACCATACAATTTAGTTGTTAGTTTGCCCTCAATGTCTTTTTTCTAGTATAACATCCAAATAAGAGACAGAAGTGTCAGATACGAACAGATATGAAACTCTGTAGTGTCTTTTATTTCGAGTTAATGAGATATATCGACTCAACGTAGGAATGAAAATAAGTACTGTACATTGATAAATCGCGTTCGATATATCTTAGTGTCAAATTAAAGACCATGGCAAGAAACTTAGTTTTTTCATGTAGAAGTTTCTGCAAAAAGCTGCTTAATGCTTCCTTAGAAAACAAAAACACGTCTGCTAATAACGGGACACAATTAGTACCCATGTAGGTTCAAACAAATTGTTGGAAGACCTGAACTCCAAAGATACCATAAATATTGTCAATGAGAAACTCAAACATCTTTTTAGTATCAACCTATCAACTTGTGTGTTGAATTCTAAATGTTTTTTTTTTTTTAAATAAATTCGCAGATGACTATAACAAGGTATGCAAATTTACGTGTTCCATTTTTATTGAAGAAAAACAGTTGTCTATGATGTCAAAAAGCCTATTCTTTAATGATTTCTGACTTAAATATTTGTCATTTAAAATTAATGGCAAGATCTAATATTTTAACATGTGTTCTTTTATGATTTATATGGAAAAAGAGCTCCAATTTGCCTTGGACTAATAGTGAGGTTAAAGCATAAATGTATTAAAGATTCAGTTTTGGTAGTTTTGTGAAAATATCCTTGTAAAGTGGTATTGATGCTGGTATCCAGAGCACAAAATTAAAATTAATGGTAAAAAGGAACAGGTCCGTAGCAGCAGTTTCAAAAGTGAAAGGGGGCAACCTTCCAAAATATCTGACAAAAAACGCTGAACTGTTCAAAACTGGGGGTGGGGGTGGGGGAGGACTTCCCAAAATAGTCTGACAAGCAAAAAAAAAAGTCCAAATCCTGAAATGTTCCAGTGCTCGACCCTACTGCAACAAAAATGGGGAGGGGGAGGGGCACCAGCATATAAATAAAAAATTACTTTAGTAAAATAATTGCGCCCTCCTGATCTCTCGTGATCTACGAACCAGAGTAAGAGCATTTGCAAATAAATAGTCCGAAAATGACAAATTTTCATAATTATAGAACTTCAAAAATTGTGATCATACGAAAAAATTGATAGACGATGCTTAAAGAAAGATTAAATTTTATTTATTTTTTGACTGAGCAGAGCCTATATGTAACGTTTCAGTGAAGCAGTTATCATTTAATAAAATTTGTGTAGATCTCGGAAATACCGCCGGACATAAGAAAAATATGGTTCAGATAACACAATGACAGTCAGGTATCAAACTCGTCTTTTTATGGTGACATATTTTTTTACACTGTGATGTAGATCTACAGAAAGTTACTAGAAGACTAAAGTTTTGCTGTTAAATTACCATTAAGTAAACGTTTTTTAGTTAAATATCTAAATATGAAACAGATGTGTCAAACTCTGTGGTATCTTTCATTTCAAATTCACTGGGATATATCGTGCCGACATATGAATGAAAGTACTGTGAAATGATCAATGTTTCTGGGGGACCAATGTTCTTGGATTTCATGAGTCACCCTTAAATTCACACGAATTTACATCCCCACGAACAATTATATGTCAACATATTTATACATTGAATCTTCTGTATATACAAGTTACCCACGAAATTACGTCCCCACGAACCAATAAAATTTTGCTGGCCAACAAACATTGACCCCTACGAATTAAATTGATTCCACAGTAAATATTGTTTATTAATAATATGTCGTTGATATATCTGAATGTCGAGTCGATTGATTGATTGTATGTTGTTTAACGTCCCATTTGAGAATTTTTCACTCATATAGAGACGTCACCGTATGCCGGTGAAGGGCTTCAAATTTAGACCTATACTCGGCACTCAGGGCCGTTGAGCAGTGAGGGTTCTTTATCGTGCCAACGCCTACCGTGACACAGGACCTCGTTTTTAAGGTCTCATCCGAAAGACCCGTGACTTTCACTTCTAGTGCCAGGCGCTTGGCGAAGGAACAGTCACTATCTATGTTTACGTCTTAGGTTTGACGCGGCGCCGTGAACGAGAATCGAACCCGGGCCTCCCGATCACGAAGCGAGCGCCCCACCACTAGGCTGATGTTTTTGATTTACGAACTCTACACTTGATCTGTTATTGGCAATTATCATGATTAAATTTTCTTTCAATTACCTAAACAGTTGTCTATTAATTACTTGTATCCCTTACCTGACACTGTGTTTACTTAGGAGCACATGCCCCGATAAAACATAGGAAACAATCAAATTTATTGATAGTCTAGTTTTGATAGCATCAAGAATATTCTGAGTTATTTTTAAATAATATTAAAGACGGTACGTATGATTTACAGTAATTGAAAGAAATATTTATGTAAATGATTATCAAAGTAAATAATACACACTAAGATAAAATACATGTAAAATCATTAAAATATGCTCTGCTCCTTATTTGCATTGTTTGAATGAACTTTTTAGCTTGAATAATGTTCGTTATCCTTATATTTCATTACAATGGATCAAAACTAATTTTAACAGCATATTATCTCATTTTAAGTTGATAACATTTTTGTAACGCAAGTTTTATTGGAATTCATATATTTTTCTGTTGAATATTTTCATCAATTAAATTTTTCATAGTGCAAAGGAGGCATTGATCGATTCTTACCAACAAATAACATGTAGGAAGCGATTTCAATTTCAAATTTCTTTGTTCTGAAATTCTGGTATAAATTGAAAGCAGTATACCATTGTATTGTGCAGAACGGCCATTGGTTATTGTTTTTTAAAACGATTTTACATTCTATAAGAATTTTTCAAAAATAATACAAAAAGTGGAGGGATACATCACTGAAAAAAAATCTCCTGTAATTTTATCATTGCACAACGGCAACTGCTGTATTGAAATTTATTCGTTTTATATATTCATATGTTGTTAGCCAATCGAAACAAATTTTGAACGCTGTAAATAATTCCTTTTACTACAGTTATTTGAATAATTGATGGCTACTGAAAGAAACTGCAGATGGAAATTGGACAAAGGGAAAGAAATCTATAACAGCTGAAAAGTACAACATTGACTATTCCTGCACGTGAAAAATAGTTTTCATCAAGTGTTTCATCTGTTTTAAAATAAAAAATATTATGAACTGTTTTATAGTAATAAAAATACGGACAAGAGCGGACTCAATAAACAGTCAACGCATCAATATATTTTACACATTTTATGCTTCATGAAATACACATTGTAGAATTATATAAACCAACCAAAATAACAATGATTAGCAGAAGAGATGATATCTAGGCTTGATAACAAACAGCGCTAATTATTCTGAATTGAATAATAATTGTAATAAAAAAAATTCGGAACAATTGCTATATTTTCTCATGTTTTTTTTTTCTTCATTTCATAACATTAATATATCAACGCTAATAGAATATATCTAAATATGTACAAACTGAAGGCATACCAAATCTATGTCAGTAGGACAAAGTAATCATCTTTAGAATAAAAGGTAAGATTTTAATAACAAGTCCATTGTTAAAGGTTAGCTTAAATGTTTAAGACAAATACTCGTGAAAAACGAAATTTCAATTATAAGGAAATGAAATTTTGGCTAATTAATGGCATTAAAATTGCCATTTTAATGTTTGAATTTAAATGACTTTTCTTTACCAATCTTTTCAAACATAAACCTCGATTGTCATATAATATTTTTTCTTGATGCAGCATCGTAGACATTTAATTATTCATGTCTGGAATCTAGATCAAATGATATTTGTAAGCATGTATTTTACTTCTAAAACCTGAAATTCACTTTCTTTCATGTATTATCCTTTCCGGTTCATCGATCTCGAATCCCCATGCCAACCCCAAACATTCCTGACATTCACTAATGGGACCAGTCATTTCTTAGATCACCATAGGATATATTTAAATGTTTATATGAGGGAGTTATTGTTTGTTATCTATCGTTTGTTTCTGTATTTCTGCTCTTATCTCATGATCAACCATGGTCATGGATTGAAGATTATTTCCAGGCTGCACCCCAATTAACACACTGCAGAATTTTGCAACAAGCCATCGCTGGCTAGAAAGATTTAATTTTTCTTATTCAATCAAACTTGGGCAAATATCTGATATATGCCAGTTTTATTTTAAGAATGATTTTATATTCGAATGAAGCAATCCATGGATTTGTTTAAGTGTTCTCATTTCGTTGCTATATAAAGATATAAAGATCGGTAGGGTTTAATATACGAATAAAGGTTGCTTGCAATTGCTACCTATTGTCACACCTTAGCATAGTGAGACCTTTACTTAACTCTTAGTTCCACTGCCCGTAAGTAGAGTGTGCTGTTTCCAACCATGTGTTCAATTAGGTGATTGGGTCATATTTGACAATCAATATCAAAAATGCATAAACAAAAATGCTGAAGTTCTTCATTGAAACCTACGCAGTCTTTCAAGACGAGACCTTTCAATAATATGCTGGAATTCAGTGCTCCTTTATGAACAGACCTGCTCTTATATTCCTATCAAGCAGAAATTATTCAATAGCTACTATGAGAAAATATGCAAACACTTGTTTTGACCAAATCAGCATTAAGATATATATCGACGACGTATTATCTATGAACAACTAGATACTGCAATTCATATGTCAACTCGATATATCCCAGTAAACTTGAAAAAAGACACCATGGAGTCTGTTAATATCTGTTTCGTATTTGGATGTTTTACTGACTATAGCTATAGACAATAAGGGCCAACTATCACTTAAACATTATAACAAACGAGATGACTTCAGCTTTTTACATCGTCACTTTTCCTTAATTATGTAGTAAAGTTCCACTATCATCTGCATCTGGTGTTTTTGTCTCCCACCATTTTCGATACTCAAGATCATATTTCGAAAACGATCATCTAAACGGAGACAGGCTACTGACAAACAAACTGATGTTACAGAGATTTCATCAACCTCGATCAAAATTAGCATTCGTAAACTTATCGTCGTTATTATGGCCTTGTTAGCAAATACTATAGTACAACCTAGTATTGGGTCGTATTATATTTTGACTGGCATGCATGCAGTCCTATATCAATTATTAGACCTTTGTTTTTATAATATTTGGATACGGATTATTCTTTTTAGCTAACTGATCAACACACAGGGCTCATGTCGGGTTTAACTAGTCGACAGGGTTGGTTTGCTTATTTCTTCCAGGCACCTGATCCCTGCTTTGGAATTTCAAGGGAGCCGAGTTTTATGCCTTGTTCACAGATTAGTATTGTTTTTAGGTTGTTCTTTTTTTTTGGACCGGTCACTCTTCGTTATCTTCACCTGTTTAATATAAAAGGAAACAATCATCTCCTCACTTTTGCTGCTGAATGTTCTGTTTTCAAACTATTTATTCCTACTCAGATGTAATCTCTTTTTTTCTTAGAATAATTTTGTAGTTTTATTTGATTGATATGTTTATTCAATGATTTTACTATTATTGATGATCTTTCTTTAAAATATCTTTTAAAAAATGTCCCTGTAATTATTCTTCAAGCTAAAAGAAAACATATCGCGACCTTTCTGTGACCCATTAGACATAAACCACAGAGTGCATATAAGTTAATCAAAATACTGTGACAAGCGTGATATAAATGTCATGCAGATTTTTTTTTTAAATTGTCTTATTTTTCACAAGTAATTTTTGATCTGAAATAAATTAAAAAGATTGTTTCAATCATTTAGTGTAGGGTTTTTTTTAACTAGAAGTAAAAAGGATAGATCCTTTTAGGGAAGGTCTGGTATCGCAACAACAATACAGATTTTAAAGTTGTTGAGAGACAAAACCCTAACTCTCACATTCCATTAACGATTACCTTCCAATTAAAAAGTCATAGCTTCCTTTCTAAAAAGGAAATTCTTCAAAACCATATGTCAGTTTTAAATACCTGTACTGGTTTCAAAAACTCTATAAAATCCTTACAAAGATGCATAGCGGGTTCCAGAAAATGTTCTACCAAGCCTCTTTCTTTACTCATCACTAAAATATTTACAACAATGAAGAAGAAACTTCAGGAGTACTGTACAACAGTATATTCCAGAAGTGGTGTAAATCAGATGTTGATACTTAAAAACTCAAAGAAACTTTTAGAAAACGTGAAATCACACAATTTTACCAAAATCAATAACCTCAAAACTTACGACTTTTCAACATTTTATACAACCATTCCCCACGATAAATTAACGTCCAGGCATTTTGACATCATAGACAGTTGCTTTTTTCAATAAAAATGGAACTCGTAAATATACTTACCTTGTCATTGGTCATTTGCAAAATTATTTTGTAAAAAAATATTTTGATTATACACACAAGTACTCTGACGTTGATGTTCAAAAGATGCTTGAGTTTCTGATTGACAAAACCTATCTAGTTTTTGGAGATCAGGTTTTCCAACAATGTGTTGGAATTCTTATGGGTACCAATTGCGCCCCGTTATTAGCAGATACTTTTTGTATTCATATGAAGCAGAATTTATTCTAAAAACTTCTACATGAGAAGAAGGAAACATTTGCTGTAGCCTTCAACTCGACATTTATATATCTAATATATATCGACGACGTATTAACAATAGCAGCTTCCATTCATAAGTCGATTCGATATATCCCAGCTTGAAATAAAGGACACCACAGAGTCTGACACATCTGTTTCATATTTGGATATCTTACTAGAAAAAAAAAACGGTAATGGTAACCTAACAACAAAACTTTATGATAAATGTGCTATACTATAATACTGTCTATCATTAAGTCAAATAATTATGTCGTTTTTCATACTTTAATTGTAAAGCCATTATTTACACACTTAATTGTCTACGGATCTTCCCATTTTTCCCGATTTTGACAAGGAGCACACGCTGGGTGTGACCGGTCAGCAGGGGATGCTCACTCCTCCATGGAACCTGATCCCACCTCCGATGTTTTGGAGGTCCGTGTTTGCTCTGCTCCCAATTAAAATGAGTTTGAATACTGTTTGTTATATTCATACTAGTATTTCATTCTACAGAATCTGCTGGAAGCGGCCGATAATCGAACCTTAATATGCTACCCTTCCTCGCAGGTAGTTGTTTCAGTGTGAATACTTATTTTTTTTTTTTTTTTTTTTTCTAACATTCTATCTACATTTTTTTAAATCATTGCAATATTTTCTCTTCTTCTGAAGAAATCTAAAAGCCTCTGTTTATGATACAAAGCACTGTTTATTGCAAAGTTTTTAAATCAATATCTTTATATATGATTGTTCAGTATAAAATGCTCCCAGATTCGTTAAAGATATAGAAAATAAATAAAAATTATATCAAACAACATTTAGTCACGTGAACAATATCTATAAATTGTATGATATCCTTAAAATATTTCTAAAATACCGTCAAAAATGGCTGTATGGATTATTTTATGCAGATAAAGAAAGAGAGATGTCTGAACAACCTCTGATTCAAAATTACTGAATCATTAAAAAGCTTATTTAGAAAACATTTTCTAATATTGCACGTCCTAATTTTTAATTACAAAAAGTCTGATCTTTACGACACCAATAGAAAATGATCTACATTTGTATTTTAGTTCAATCATATATTCATTTTTTTCCCTACATGTATATCTAGTCAGTAGTGTATTTCTTGACATGTCAAATCCCATTTTTTTGCAAGTCACTATTCTGAACATTTTGAGTTCGTATATTTACGTTTCTTTTCAAATCCATTCGTTGTGCGAATGGTTCAAATAAAAAGAGTAGGGCTGATAGGAGTGCGTTTGTTCCAATATAGTGGCATGTTGCATAGTAACCACTGGTCAGATCTCGAAGGAACCCTTAAAAAGAAACATAAAATGTTACACAAGTATTCCATACAGCGTAAAATAAAACTTTAAGAAAACAGTGTATATATGTTTTTGTGCTCACCAGAAAAAGGTATTGATGTTGCCAAGGTACATGTTTGTGCCAAAATAAGACAAGCATACGCCGTGGGAAATTTCTCGATTCCGACTATTTTGGTTATCATAGAAGAAAACAGTGCAAAAGGAGATCCGGCGAAAAACCCATACAGTGTTATAAACAAACAGAAAGCTACAAAAGACTCTAAAAGGCGGGCCATCTGGCTTAAAGTACCAAGAATAAACATTGTTATAACAATGATGTGGGATGTACGAATTCGTTGAATATCCGAAAGAAATCCCCAAACAACCCTCCCGAGGAAATCCGTAAATCCTGCAATGCAAACCAGTATAAGAATTTCATTGTCTGAGATTCCCTTTTCTCGAGCAAATGCTGGTAGGAACACAAAAAAGATAGCCGGTACAGCTGAGAAACAAAAGGCAACTAAAAACAATATGAATTCAATTTGCTTGAGGACTGTCAAATCTATTTTCTTCAAGTAGTCGTGCCATTTCATCTCTTTTATCTTCATGTTTGTCGTTGACTTTTGAAGGCTTAAATCAACCAATGATATCGACATTAAACTCATATTACTGAGATACTGCGAGAAATTAGGGGTTTTGAGTTTGTGTGTTGAGGGTGAATTTGCATCATGTGATATTGTCACTGTTCTTCGTCTCGTCTTGACAGGTTCCCGGGATAAACGTATATTTGGAAGTGAACTTGAGAGTGCACTGTTATCGTTCGTTAACGTTAAACTATTTGTTCGTTTTACAATTGGTGAAAGTAATAGGTTTTCCTTTTCGGGCAGTTTCTCATTTCTTTTAGACAGTCCATATTGTTCTGGAGGAGTCAAGAGGCAAGCAGCTATAAGAACATGCATATATAATCCTGAAACTAATAATAATGCTCCTCGGACGCCATACTCGTCCATGCAGAATCGAATGTATAATGGGTAGGCTAGGCCTCCTAAGCATGCTGCTGCCATTGAAAGCCCATTTGCTAATCCCCGTCGTTTATGGAAATATCTGCCAAGAATCACCAGCGTCGGTGGAAATAAAAATCCTCCTCCGCAGCCTTTCAAACACACACAAAGAAATTGATTCAAATTATAAACAGGAAATAAATATGTGTCAGTGCAGTATACTGTATCTTTCTAACACAATGTTTGAAAATAGTAAAAACAGTAATAAATACTGCTGTTCTGTTTATAGCCTAATGATACTGGAAAAAGACTCATTGATTGATATCAACCTTATTTTAATAAATATTCCATCTTGAACCTTGTAAACTGTCTAATTACTTGAAAACAATAAAAGGTAATACAGGTTGACATTTCAAATCAAAATTTGTAACCACCGGGTATTAAGAATTTCTACTGGTTTTAGACAAAGGCAAAATGCTATACTTGAATCCAAGGTTTGATTTTTTTCTAATTGGAAAAAATAGCCCAATATAAGTTTGTTTAGCATTCATGAAAAATAATAATATCGCTATGTTTGTGAATGCCTTGTTAGGCATATACGATGAATTCGAAAAGCTTGATAAATCGCAATACTCTGTACACTAGCTCAGAAATCTTTACATTAATCATTATACAGTTTATATTGCTTCTCATGAACAAAAAAAAAAAAACACAAACTATAGTAGATAGCTAGGTCAATCATTAATAAATGTTTGAAATATATTTATAAACACTGAGCCTCTATTTAAATCCGTAAATAAGATACGAACTTCTGTGCTCTTATACTTTGAAATCAACAAACTCCCTCTGTTTTGCCCTTTTCATTTCAGTTATCAGAATAATACATGTAAAACATATTTCTAGACAAAAAAGTGACACTATTATAGTTCGAAGCAAGCGAAGTTTTCAACATAAAGAACTTCCGACCGACATTCGGGGACTTTATATGGCTGCGAGTTGCAGGCCTTAAAAATTCTATAGTAAAGAATACAGCATTTTTTTGTTTACTCGTTTCGATGGTGAGTTTCTAGGAGTATACTCGTCATATTTAAAGATTATTGTGAAATACATATGGCTTCTATGAAGATATAATTGGTGAAATTACTTTAAAATTTACATTTAATTATAGCATACCGAATAGAATACTGAGTGTGAAGATGATGAATTCAACATTCATGGCGAATGCGCTTAGAGCGTATGCCGCTGTACAGAGGAGGCCACCAACGAGACAAAAGAACCGGGATGATTGGAAATTTATTCCTATGGATAATACTGGTAAGGCTGAAATTGTCAAAAATAAGCCATTATAATCTTATTGTATATTCAAATGTAGTTTTTTTTTTTTTTGCCTTGATACGATAATTCTCAGAACAAAAAAAAATATCATATGATAAATTTTGAGTGGATCTATCTTACCCACTACTGCAAAACAGACGGCCTGAAGTGACGATATCAGTGACGTCACGGAGACGCTTGCATCAAACATCTCCAAAATTTCAACGAAGAATAATCCAAAAGACTTGATTGATCCAATATGTAAGAATGAAATTGCAGAACTTGCTAAAATTGCAAACAGAAAAGACTGATATTGATAATATTAAAACTTCACCGATTTCACATTGTGTTAACAAAATATTGATAAGGATTTCGTTCCAAATACAAAGACACTAATGAATTTAAATTATAAAGCATAATACAATATCACCCTTAGATATCAACACGGTGAAAGTTCTCCCAAGACCTGACCCATGAGGTGACTGGCCTTAATTAAGAAGGCCAACAGCTGAGGACAGGTTGCATATGTTGATCAATTCAAAGTACATGTACCTCATTTTACTATGTTGAATTCCTAAAGGGTATTTTGTTCAACTATTTTCATAATTAAGCCTCACATTTGAATGGGAGTGACCATTAAGCAGTCATATTGTTTTGTAAAGGTTGAATGAAGATGCCGATGTCAAAAAGAAATCTTTGCTGCAGTGAGGGTTTATATTAGCTTTTTAGCTATTTTACTAATTAAGCTACTTTACTATGCTATTTTAAGGTATAGTTAAATATCTCCTCGCACCAACAGTAACATACTGTATTACTAGTCAACGAATTCGAGGAGTATGTAATTTTCTATCACTATCATTCTTTGATAAATGCAACATGATTTATAAAATACGAACAATCATTTCTTGGCGATATAGTATGTAGCTTAGCATATTTTCAACTGTATGCTCAAGTCTAAACTTTGGTTGCGATATGTCAAAATACATTTAGATAATATTTTAAAAACAATTCCTGAAACAATTTTTATACTTTTTGTCGCATACATCGAGATATCAAGAGAGCACAATGTTACTAGAACATATGGCATGATCCATAACTAGGTCTTCTTGAAACAACCACACTTGAGTGTTGCATAAAATCTGTTTTTATTATTTTTGATTCATTATTTATATCTTCAAACATCCGCCCATGCTTATTCAGTGTATTTCCATTTTCACATAAGACCTGAGATTTTGATTTAATTATCAATATAAGATTCAAGATATCCGTTTAGATAGATAAAATATTCGGAATGTGTTGCATCCTAAAACTTTAATAGTTCAGTGTTACAATTTACCTCCCAGAATTACCCAGGACCAACCTCGATCCACTGGATTTCCAAGACTCTCTGCGCTCATTGTTTATCCTGGAAAAAAACTTTTTGAAAGAAAAATTTTTTTGAAGTAAAATTCTAAAATTTCAAAGTACAATCATAATCATGCATGAAAAAGGCTTTTTTTTTAAATTCAGCTTTCCAATAATAAAAGCAATATAACAACATAACTGTGAACAAATTTAACAGTTAAATTATGACTTAATTGGTCCTGCATATGTACGTAACTAAAATGATTGTGTAAAATTGATTGTAACTTACGTGAATATCCACATGGAGGTTAAAGTGTGTTTAAAATGCAAGTACCTGTTGTTTTTCTGCAGTTTAAAGGAATATCATATACTAAACTTACTTATTACTGGATACTCATAGCATGTATTTTTCGCAATAGGTAAAAACATTTAACTTTTTAAGGTATATTTAAATAAAAAATAATTTTTAAAAAATCAGCTATTGATTTTTATCAACAATTTAAGGGACTAATTAATGAATAATTAATCATGACTATTAAGAGATGAAGTCAATATAAAGATAAATAATAAATACAGGGTATGCATGAATATGACATCATTCTTATTCTGGTGTGTCAATAAACCAATACCCGAGCCTTATGTATGTTTTTATTTACACATTAATTGTCTAAATAAAAAATCATCATCTTTAGCGGTATCGACGTTACAGCATTTTTATTTACAGGTATAATTTAGTGTTTGCTCGTAAACACGTGCGTCGAACGTTCGTGTACGTGATAAGAATCCCTTACATTTAGATTCAAAAACTGATAAGAAAAGTAGTAAATTCAAATTAGTATAACTTACCTGTATTTTCTTGGAGGTGTATACTTTCTACTATCCCTCCCATAAGTCTTAAATAATCATTGTTGAGCACAAATGAAGTTTATGACTTTCACATTAGGTTTATTGTGAATATAACACCTGACACGTTATCTGTAAGAAAAAAAAATCTGCGCTGTTTCTATTTGAAGGTCGTTTAGGGTACATTTTCTATTTGCTCAGTAAGATAATATAAATGGAGAAAGACATATAAGATGTTTGTATACGGGGGCTTCGAAACTGAGGTACTTTTACTGAATTTTACCAAAATATTCTAGTGAATGCAGAATTATCTTATGTATAAATTATTGAATTTTCTATTTTTTCCCTTAACCTCCATTGTTTTTTAAAATAAAGTTGAATCCCATATGTGGGGTATGTCATGCCATATGTGAGGTATGACACTAACAGACCAAACACCCTTAATTATCTATCAACTAAATCATACCTGTAGTCTATGTAACTTTCAACGACTTTTCATGAGACATCATCAGTCTCCGAAATCATTTAAATTAGAAGTGTGTGTGTTTGAAGTTCTATAATGACTATATTTCAGGATATGTAATAAAAACTACATACTGTAAGACCTCCACTTAGGTGTTAGTATCTAAATGTACTCATCTTAATATTTTAGTAACAAGGGAGGAAGCCATAATAATTCTATATGTTACAAAAAATTAGGTTTTCAAACCCCAACCACCCCTGGGTGAAAAGTCAAGATACCTAAACCTAAATGCACATTTACAGGACACACATAGACTTCTTCGAAAATATGATTGAGCTGCTGTGAAAATTTTAGAAGAATTAAGGGAATTTTTTTGTTTTTTTTTAATATAAATATCTTTTTGACACCCATTTGGCCCCCAGTGAAAACTTATTGAGCATCTACAGGACATTCCCAATCATATTCCAAAAAATGAGTTGGTTACAACAAAAAATGAAAGAGGAGGTAAGAGAAGCGAAGCAGGTTTTCGACCCCCAAGTCGTCCTCCAGGGTAAAAATCGAAATTTCAAAAACCTTATTTCACGTCTATATTACACTTCAAATCATATTCCAAAATATGAGTAGGCAACTGGAAAAAATAAAAGAGGAGTTAAGGGAACCACTTTTTGTAGCAAAACGACGCCTTTTGACCCCCAATCCTCTCAATCCCTCGTGTAAAAATCGAAATTCTAAAACCTTGTTGCACATATATAGGAGATCACCAATCATATTCCAAAAGATAAATTAGCTTCTGCAAAAATGTAAGAGGAGTTAAAGGAACCAGGTTTTTGTAGAAGTATTTTATTACCCCCATTTTTCCCCAGGGTGAAAATCGGAATTCAAAAACATTGCTGCACATGTACAGGGCACTCCCAATCAGATTCCAAAATGTGAAGGGTCTGGTGCAAAAAATGTAAGAAAAATTTAGGGAACCAGGCATTTGCAAAAGACGACGGTTTTGTCCACCAATCGACGCAAGGGTGAAAACTGAACTTCTGGAATCTTATTCCACATCAACAGCACACCAAGAACCATATTCCAAAAGATGAGTTGGTTAATGCAAAAAAATGTAAGAGGACTTCAGGGAACCAGGTTTATGTTGAAAAACGTTTTCTGATCCCAATCGCCCCCAGGGTGAGAAATTCTGAAACGTTATTGTATACTTAGAGGACACTCCAAATCACATTCCTAAATATGATTGGGCTACTGAAAAAAAATGTAAGAAGAATTCAGAGAACCAGGTCTTTTGCAGAAAAAACTACATTTTTTGAACCCTAATCGCCCCAAGGGTGAAAATCGAAATTCCAAAACCTTATTGCACATCTACAAAACATTATCAATTATATTCCAAAAGATGAGTTGGTTACCGCAAAAAATGTAACAGGACTTCAGGGACCAGGTTTGTATAGTTACTGTAAGATTAGTCAGAGAAGTTCGGGGAACCAGGTTTTTGTAGAAAAGCGTCGTTTTTTGACCCACAATCACTTCTTGGGTGAAAATCAAAATTCCAAAACATTAATACTTATCTACAGGACACTCCCAAGTGTCCTGTAGACATGAGGAATTCAGGGAATCAGATTTTTGTAGAAAAATGGACGTTTTTTAATCCTCATATGACCCTCAGGGTGAAATTGAAAATTTTAAAATCTTCTGCACATATTCATGAGTTGGTTTCTGCTTAAAATGCTAGAGCAGTTTGAGAAAGAAGAAAGTGTGACAGACGGACGGACCAGGATAACAACAATATACCCGAACTTTCTTTAGCAAGTGCGGGTATAATAATTCGAACCAAGAAAGATTTTAATCACTTTATCGTTGTTCCAATGTTTAATGGTGTTTGACAGGGAGACAGAATTTGTCCCTAAATTTATGCTTTTGCAGCGGAAAACAGGAAAAAACCTGTTGGAAAAACACAAGGGTGATTGAAAAAAAATCAGTTAAAAGGAATTTAGAGTCAGCATATTTTAAGCACCATTCAAATTTGTGTGTTATTTGTATTGGTTCGTAAACTATTGTGAGGAAGTTTGGGAATTCAAAACTCATACATTTTCTGAAAGTATACTATAAATTATGCCATTTGATAATTCCTTGGATTACACATAATTGCATTTGTAACTTTGAACAGTATGTCCTCAGGGATTTCGCCTGTTCAGGGATAATGGCTCTGCATGATCATCAGATGAAATAGGCATAGCATAGGACAATGCTACAATGGAAAAAAAAGAGTTTTTTTTCTGTGGAATAATGGTAGGGTTTGGTATCGACACCTAAAGTTGAAAATTATTTTTCAGAAGAAATGCAGATTTTTTTTTTATATAAATTCATTTCAAAGGTCCTAGATAAATAAATAGCAGACTCTTAAGATTTGTTGAAGAGGAATGGAAATAAAAATGTTCCTTGATTAAATTAAAGAAGAAATATTACAATTGAATGGAAAAAAAACTTAAAACCTTTGAAAGAAAACTCCAAAAAGATGGTACATTCATTGATGGCGCAATTTTCCTTGCGGTAATTTACCGTATGAAAGAAACTCATCTCTCCGGTACGCTAATGGAACCCCTTCTATTATTTAACTATGAAGTTTTAAGAGCCATTTTTTGTGATGACCTTAACTCAATATATAGGAACAGATTTTTACAAACTTGTTATGATAAAGATACTTAATGATACCATTATTTCATAGAAGGCAAAAATCGCTTGCGATGTGTCATGGCTACCACGACAACACATCCCAAAGATTGTAAAATAGCATGTTTTAAAACATGTTCTGAGTCCAATTATTAATGTTTGCTACAATACAGAAAAGTGACAATGGTTATTTTAAAAAGTCAAAGACTTGATGTTTTATATGCATCATAAAAAATACTTCGGTCACAAGTTATTACATACGTTACTAGGGAAACAAATTATTGAAAAGCAAAAATTTAATTCATTTGATTTGCTTAGTCATCCATTCAAAATGTAAAAGCAAGTATAAGTTCAAAAGAAACCACAAGATCAGGAAAGAATATTGTAACATATTTTAAGGAAGAAGAAGATTTTTTTTTATTGGTTGGCAGTGGTTGCTTTGACAATAATATCGATAAGTGATTTCGAATTAAATCTCTGTATGTATTCATCGTTTTCGCTCTTTTTACAGAGCATATTTCTTCCCTTGGATATGTGTTTTTGAATGAAAATTTCACAAAACTTTTTTGATTAATATTTATAAACAACTATCCTCTTCAATTCTGGCTACCATTCAATCTCTTACTGGATGCAAGAAGCTATCAAATAGGGTTCAATTTTGCTACGAAATTAAAAAAAAATGAACATTTTCCCTTCTTGGTAACTATAGCAACGATTTTTCTTTGATCAAACTTGATTAGAATATGATATTCTGCTTAAGTTCTATCAGATAACTACAATTAAAGCGAGTAAGACATGTTTCTTGATTAAAAAGTAACTTAATTTCTAAACAAGCAAGGAATTTTTACTTTAAATCACTAGTGTGTTGTTTCCATGGTTACAAAACAATGTATTTATAAATTCCAATTTTTTAATGTAATCTGTGTTACAAGGTTCTAAAGATACATTTTTTGGCAGTCTTGATATTTTTTTTTTTTTGGTCTTTCCTTAAGAAAACAGTGTTAATAAAAACTTAGCCATGACATTTGTGTTGCTATACTTGTGTTACCATGACAACCATGAAAGTTATTTTTAGAATAACATTGTTATATCCTTTATACATAAGGTCAAACATTTCTTTTGTTATTCTTGAGTGGTAATTGAAATTGAAAAAGTAATACATAATTTGTATAATTGAATATTGAGAGTTTTTCAACATTTATAATGTTTGACAAATGTATCGATTGCTTCCGCTTACTTAGATACCTGGTATGTTCTAAATAATTTCTTTATAGGACAAATGACAACGATGTATAATGCATTTGTGAGAATGGTTAAATTGGTTTTCTCATTCTTTATAAATGTTCAATACAGATTTAAAGCAGCTGCAAATTTCAATCTTTCATTTTTTTTCTGACAGTTACCATGGCAACCAAGAAACACGTCAACCAAATTTTGTTTGCTTTATTTTTCTTATGTCAAGCTACAACAATGAGTAAAGTTTCCAAAAAATCAAAATTTAAATGATTACAAAGAATTGCTCTTTAATGAAATTTATTGTCATTAAGTACGACATTAAATGGCACTGCAGACAACTAAGGTTTGACTGAACTTGAGCAGAAATTCCACATCTGTTTCAGACGATATGCTTTCATACAATGAGTAAATGCTTATCTTTAGAGGTATTGGTGTACAAAATATGAAGATAACGAACAGTAATCAGTCTCAAAAGTCCATTGAAACAATGCAAATAATGAACAGAGGCAATCCGGACCTTCGGAAACAGAGGTGGAGTCAAGTGCCATTGAGGAGTAAGCATCCCCAATGGACCAGTCACACCCGACGTGTGCTCTTTGTCATGTTCGAGTAAACGAGAAAATCTGTAGACAATTCGGTGTGAAATAATGACCTAACAATTTGTATGAAAAACGTCAGTCAACATTCGACTTAACGACAAGGTTATTGTATCGACCGAGGAATTTTCCTAATGTTGGCTTTAAATGAGAGTGTTGATATCCTTGTATTATCAGCTTATTTTTCAATAGACAGTCTCGAGTTCGGAAATAGAACCTTGTATATCAGATCACCTGGAAGACGTAAACTATTGCTCCATAAATAAGGGAAGATGTCGATAAAAAAGTTGAAGTATTCAAGTTTATCATAAAGTTTAGTGTATGCATGTAGAATTAAGCTTCACACTTGATTTTGATGGATACCTGAAATCCGTTGCTCTTTTCTCTTGTTCTCTTGTTTTAATTATAGGTACTGGTATTAAGGTTCTTTACTTCTGTGTCTTTATGAATATGTTCTAGAAAGTAGTAATTATAGACCAAAAAGAATATATTTTTAGCATTTTGAATCTATTTTTATCCTTAATCCTGAGTCAAATTTCAGCCGATTGTCGGGCAACCAAATTGTTTCGCTGAAAAAAAAAACATGATCGGCCGACACCAGTATCGGGCGACGCCGAGCAGTCACATTAATTCCTAAGAACACCGATGACTTTAAAAATTCAAATATTTTTAAGTCGGCAAATCGTCGCTCGATTAGCGAGCGCTAAGCCGAAGTTTGTTCTCCACCGTTAGCCGAAATTGCGGAAAACCCAAAACCCAATGATCGAGGGTTAGTGGACGGGTTATTCAATGGCTGTTTCAAATGAAAAAATTATATCTTGCTTCAAATGAAAAAATTATATCTTGGACCGACGGACACAAAATTGGTCGGCTGACGAAGAATAGGGTCAAAATCGGGCAAGGCAATGGCAGATGAACCGCCGACTGTCGCCCGAAGAGTCCTATTTTTGCCTCAAAAACCGTTGGCCTTTGGCCTTTTTTTTTGAATTGTGACTGGGGTTTCATTAAGACTAAGAAAACCAAAAATGCCACTCTCACAAAAATATTATACATTGTTGCTATTTATGCTATAAAGAAATATTTTTAAATATATTTCTAAATAAAGGGTAACGATGGATACGTGTGCGTAGATTTTAAATGCTGAAAAATGCTCAGTAATCACTAATGATAGGTGTTACATGATTAACATCAATCACCAACACTATAAAAACAATGATAATATTTGACCTGATCAAGAAAGGTTATATCAATCCTAGTCTTAAACTTGTGGCTATGTTTTAAATAATAATGACAGAACTTAAGTTCAAACGCATTTATTGATCAAGTTTGATAAAAGAAATAATACTTTTGCTACATGTATGGTTACCAATTAAGGGAAAATGTTAAGTTTTGTTAATTTCATGACAGTATTAAACCCTATATGGTAGCTTCTCACATCCAGTTCAAATTGTTTGGTAGCTAGAGTTGAAAGTCATGTTTGGTGTACATATAATACATATCAGCCAGAAATTTTGGAATGTGCACACAAGGAAGTAAAATATTGTTGAGATTTTTAGATATGTTTTCATACAATTTCAACAACAACGCTCTATTTATAGGCTAAGTTTTGAACTTTTTGAAATATTGATACTTAATCCACACTATTGACTTCAAAAATTTCCTTCTAGTCAAAGAGAATTGTGCTCTGCAAAAAGATAAAAACAGATGAAAAAGTACAGAGAGTTAATTGGAATTAACTTCTCGGTCTTATTCCCATAGCAACCATTTCAAACCAGTAAGAAATATCACATTTCTACATCAAATATGTTATTGATATATTTCTCAATACATGTAAATTGGTTGCATTTTAACTAATAATCTCTATTATCTTTTGAATGTATGACTAATCAAAGTGAATATTTAAAATTAAAATAATTCCTTTCAATACCTTGTTTTTATGGTAACGTATGTAATTGTTGTTGTCCCAAATATTTTTATCATGCATATACTGTAAATAACTTTTTATTCGCGAGAACTTTATTTTCGCGTAATTATATGAGTCTGTCTGCTCGCGAAAATTTTATTCTCGCGTATATTTGTATTGTTAAAGATTATATACAACAAAGAGCGTAGCTCGCGAAAATTTTGTCTCGCTTATAAATACCAAAAAGCTATCTCGCGAAAATAAAGTGATCTACAGTAAGACATCAAGTATTTGACTTTAAGAATATCACTATCACTTTTCTGTATTGCTGCAAATGTTAATATTGGACTCTAAACATGTTTAAAAAATGCAATTTTTCAAATTTAGGGACATGTTACCATGCAAAACATAGCAACCAATTCTTGCTTGATATGAGTATATGGTATCAAATATTTATATCCTTTGTGAGTTTGAAGAAATCCTGTGCCTATGCGTGCCGTAGCTATTATACGAGTCTGAGTCATTGCAGAGAATGGCTCTGAAGTGTTAAGATTTTCTGAAAGAATCTTGCATAATGTCCAGCCCCATTTGATAAGTAACCCAGAAAGAACCGTTAACTGATTTCTTTCGCGTCCATTCGTAAATCTGTGTTAATCATAGTTCGTGTTTTGTCAATGGACTGAAAGAATAAAATCCCTGAAATTACATATGCATTTTAAAAGAAATGTGTATAAACTATCTTTCACTTTTATAATAATGCTTTTAAATTACCTTTGTGGAATAAAGAATCAAATATTCCTTTAGAACTTCTGTCTATTTGATGGTCATGGAAAAGCGCACTTACTAACCACAGGCAAAGAGATTTGTTTTAAATTACGAAATTCATTTCCCTTTGGTATTACATTGACAAGGAAATTATATTATAGATCCTAATCTGCTTTCTTGTCTACGTCTACTGTTGGATGTATGATGTTTCCATAGGGTTTGCGACCAATTTTTCATTGTATCTCAAAGAAATTCAGATATTGAAATGTAGAAAACAGATAATTTCCTTTGAAAAGACGCAATTTACAAAATGATAATGACGATGCCTCAGAATACAATACAAAAAGGTAAAATTTGCATTCAGACAGATTAAAAAATACTTCTTGAAAGAAAATGTGTAGACAAAAAAGTAACGTTTAGTCTGAACTTTACTTTACTGAACTAGGATGGTCTTATGAACGCAAAAAGTTGAATTATGAATACGTATATAATTTTTATTTAATTCTTCCTTTTTAAGTGCCACCGCATCTAAAGAATGGGTGAGATAGACCGGGTGAATGTAACATACACGTACCATTACTTCACCTCATAATAATTCGGATTTAAATAATATCATACTTTTTAATTATCAGATACATACTTAAAAGTTCTGAAAGTACAAGATGCGATGGATGACAGTCATGCAATGGTTATTTTTATGTTTCAAAGACATTATTAATTAAAAAATGATGAGAAATTCATGCCACACTATGGATAGACTTACATGTAATTCTAAAGTAGAATTTGAATATATCTTAAAGTTTCTGACAAAAACTTTATGGAAAATTGTTCATTAAAATTGCAGACAGAAATATACAACCAACCAATACATCAGTCTGAAACAGTCTGAAACGCCATTACATCATATAGATCATGAAATTCTACCGACAATTTTGAAGGATATACATTTCAAAACTGTTTCTGTGCCCCTTTAAACATAATCATTCAAAAACAAATTCAACACAATATTCTATATAACGCAGTCCATTGTAAAAATGTAATAATAATGATAAAAAGAAATATGGCTTAGGTTTTATTTGTGCAGGAAAAACAAAACAGAATATATCTTTTCCAGTATCGTCCCGAACTTCTGTTTTAACCAAAAGACTTATCTACAATACAAATCAAATAACTTGTTATAAAAAAAAAACATGCACGACATCTCATAATTTTAAGGCGTCTGCATTTTTGTAATAAATATATATTATTAGTTTTGACTGTTGAAGATATTATTAAGCTCTTTGTCAAAACCAATATTCCTTTATCGTTAAGATTGAATAAAATGAGGCATTAAGAGATTTTAAACCAGACATAGACAAAAACAAACAATGGAGGCGTAAGTTATACAAAACACCACCTTTCTTAATTGATTGTTTGGGTGAGATAAGTGAAATTTTGCAAATATATTTTCGCTCTAGGCACGTTTGCAATATTCCAAAAACAGATTTCTTCTACCAAAATAGGATGATGATGATTATATTTTTTTCTAGAAACATGCATCTTTGAATATGATCATTCTTTTTACGACAAAACTCATGGATTCCAAAACATACATTTATGATCAATAAGTTTGATTTAAAAAAAAATCATTCTGTTACACTGTATTTCATTCCTGATTCAACTTTTTGTCGTCGTTTATATCCTAATTGATCTCTTTTTGGTATTTAACTTTAAGCTTCCTATTTCAAAAGACTCTCTTACGTGAGGATATTCTTTCAAAACATTCACTGTGATAGAAAATGTGTTTTGCTGCTCTGGCTGAATAGGACATTTCGTCTGACTGACACAAGTGTTTTTCTCTGCCGGAAATGAAATCGGAACGCCCCCTATGATTCCTGTTACTTGCGTTGTTGGTTTTGTTGATGCCACATCTGTTAGAATAGATACGAAAAAAAAAATTCAGGAATGTAAACACTGTGACAGGTGACTGTGTCAGTTACCATTGAATAACTTTCTATTTGAAGAGCGATCTGATGCCAGTGTAAATTTTGACTGTAGTGTTTCATGCCAATTTTTAAGCCATAATTTTCATTCTTATTTTGGTTAGGGATAACTCCTTTTGCCTGATCAAAAGGAAGAGTTCACAGCGGGTGTGAACGGTAAAGATGGGATGCCTATCTTAGGTACCTGATCCTACCTTTGGTGTTTTCAGGGTCTATGTATTTTGAATCTTTTTTTATATACGATTTATGAGATTGACCACTGTTCGTTTTCTTCACTTTTTTATAGTTTGATAAATGGCATCTAATAAGCAAATGTACATTCAGTAACACATTTTAGTTGTGTTTAAAATACAGAATATCATGCAGTCTGATATAGATAACCATATGCATGATGTGAGGGTAACGCTCAAATTTTCTAATTAATCCTTGTTTAAATGCTTTCGCTTTCCTTAACGCTGTGCTTTACAAAAAGTATTCAAAAACAGATTTAAGTAACAACATAGCATCTTTCCAATGTAAATCATATACGGTACAACTTTTGATGCAATAGATGCGCAAATCGACAAATTATGTCTCTTCAGTGATGCTCACGCCGAAAGGTTGGAAATCCAAAATACTTAAATAAAAAGACTTCGAAGAGCTGAAAAAAAGTGCCAAAGACTGGAGCCAAATACGTCGTAGGATCAGAGCTATGCATGAGGGAGATGATCCTTAATTTTGGAATAAATTTCTAAATTTTACCACAGCAATTACATATATATCCGTATTTTTAAACTAGTAGCGAAGTACTTAGATACTAGGCTGTAGAGACCCTCGGGAACTAACAGTCCACCAGCAGAGGCCTCGACCCAGGGGGTCATAATGTAAATCATATACGGTACTAATTCTGATGCACCAGATGCGCATTTCGACAAATTATGTCTCTTCAGTGATGCTCATGCCGAAAGGTTGAACATCCAAAATAGGTAAATAAAAAAAGACTTTGAAGCGCTGAAAAAAGTGCCAAAGACTGGAGCCAAATACGTCGAAGGATCAGAGCTATGCTTGAGGGAGATAATCCTTAATTTTGAAATAAATTAAAATCCAAATAATAGTGGAGTAAAAGTGCATTTTGTAATAGGTTTCAATATTGAATTCCAGGAGGTTTCAAGTACCCGATACTAATTTTATTCAACACAAAATAAAAATACATATTTAAACTTTGCTCTATAGTGTGGATTTATCAATAAACGAAATTAAAAAATTACAATTTGGTATATGTGTTTTAAAGTACGGAAGCCCGTTGAGGCCAGTTCAGAGAAAGAAATATTTTTTATTGCGTTTAAACGCAATAATTGTTGCGTTTAAACGCAAAACATTGCGTTTAATCGCAATAATCATTGCGTTTAAACGCAAAAGATTGCGTTAAATCGTAATGTATATTGTGTTTAAACGCAAAACACTTTGTGTTAAATCGCAAAAAGATTGCGATTAAACGCAATCTTTTGCGTTTAAACGCAATCATTTTGCGATTAAACATAATACTGTTTGCGTTAAAACGCAATCATATTGCGATTAAATGCAATACTTTTGCGATTAAACGCAATAATCTTTGCGTTTAAACGCAATAATCTTTGCGTTTAAACGCAATAATCTTTGTGATTAAAGGCAATCAATTGTATTAAATCTTGCAGAATACAACGGACCCACATAAACTGATATATTATATTTCTTTCTTTTTTACTTATAAGAAAATTGTTTAATGTCTAGCTTTATAGTATCAGATTCCTCCGAGCAAACGCTATCTGAAAGGATAAATCACTGATTTGAGAGGAGAAAAAAATGTTGGGTTGTAAAAACAAAGAAACCTAAGAACGAAACATGTCTTTTTATCGCTATATTCTTAACGAAGATTTGGTCAGTTGCTTACAATCACAAATCACTTTTCTATTTTGTTATTTTTCCTACTTTGAAATAATTTCTGCAAACAATTAGAATGGACCTTCTAAATAAAAGACTAAAGAAGGAAAAATAATTTTTAAAAAACTATCCCCCACGTTGCGGTTACAAAGTTTAACTCATGTATAAATGGGTTCAGGAAAGAACTAATGAAATGTTGGAATTACATGTACGTACAACATGATGTATTATTTAGACTTAAATGTGTATTCACAACCTTTCCTACGGTTGCATACAGAAAACACAAGAACATAGGTGATGGAATCATTTGAGATCAAAATCAAATGAAAACAGATTGAGCGATGTGTACTATGAAATTGACAAGTTTTTATTAATACTACTGAAACGATGTGATACGTAAGCAATTGATCAAAGGCTTCATTATGAGTGTTGGGTTCTAATACATTTAAGACACTCTGGTTGTTAGGATGCCATTGTTTTACTACAATTTTCATAAACTGGAAAATTTTGCAAAAAGACGCAGAACCAAACGGTTCTCTGAAGTGTCGGAACCTAGTAAGCTTTGGCTTATTGATGTCTAATTTTGAAACTACAGTATCATTATGTTTAAATGCAAAATGAATCCTTAAAAGGAAGGATTATTGCATTTAAACGCAAAGATAATTGCGTTTAAACACAACATTATTGCGTTTAATCGCAAAATTATTGCGTTTAATCGAAATATTATTGCGTTTAAACGCAAAAATTATTGCACTTAATGGCAAAAATTATTGCGTTTAACCGCAAAAATATTATTGCGTTTAAACTAGGGATGTCAACGAATAGTCGACTATTCGATTGTCAGTCGAATGGACCGACGATCGAATAATGAAACGACATTCGAATATTATAATTTTAAAAATGCAAATAAAGAGTGATAATAATATGAAATTTTCATTACAAAATTGAGAAACCGTCTTTCCTCGGAGAAGTTGATAAGATAATTTTCCTCCATAAAAAAACTTGATTTTCCGTGTGTGGATAGAAAGTAAAGTACTAATAAATGCTTCACTACCGCAAGAATTATCTATCAGTTACTGCTTGCGTTGTTTTTGTAATATTTACATTTCCAAGTATTTTTCCTTAAGATTCTTTGCAAATTAGATGATTGTTCATTTCTCATGAACTAGCATGAGATGAGCAAGAATATCTCCATTGTGACGTCATAATACCGTATTTGACGTCAAAACTATAGTGCAAACTGTTTTGCTTCAAAAATGACATTTGAATCGCGTAACTTGTGGAAACTCATCAGAAAAATAATGTAAATATAAGAAATGAATTTAATATTTGAAGATTCATGAGGACATGAACTACAACGCTTCACGCCGGCATATTTATCATGAAGCGCTAACGCGCTTCATGAAATATGCCGGCGTGAAGCGTCGTAGTTGTCCTCATGAATCTTCAAAAATTAAATTTATTTCTTAAATAATCAACCATCAATATATATACTGGGCTTTGTAAAATAATCAATTGGACTTGATTTTGTACGATGTACCAATTATCTTTTATTTTAAGATTGCTCAAATGCAAGGAACAAACCATAGCTGTGACATGTTTTGACGCTTTGATAATTATTAAAACAATTCGCTTGCATTTTTAAACTGTTTATAATTAAGGACATTCTGATAGCCAAAGCAATCAATTAATGAATAAGCAGTTACTTACTGTTTAACAATTTAACAACCACCTGGTGTTTGGATAGTGTGAAATTACACCCCCCCCACCCCCCCCCACCCCCCAATTTATTTCATAATAAGCTTTTAAAAATATCGGCTAGCAATTTTTGAATGCTCACTCTGCATGTACACACTAATTTATGAATTGGATTGATGGGGAAATCATAAATTTTGGAGAATTAGATTTCTAAATTTATTTCATATAATCATGCTATCAAATGTTACGTTGCATTAATTCTTGTGTTACTTTTTAAACATATTTAAGTAAAAGGGTTTTTGAGTTATAAATAAGTCGTGCACCAGTGAAGTTTGAAATAAAACTTTATTTTCAGAAAATGTTCCGAATAATCGACTATCGTTCGAATAATGGAATCGAATATTCGACAAGGGAAAATAAATATTTTGACATCCCAAGTTTAAACGCAAAAAGTATTGCGTTTAATCGCAATATTATTGCGTTTAAACGCAAAAGATTGCGTTTAATCGCAATCTTTTGTGATTAAACGCAAAGTGTTTTGCGTTTAAACGCAATATACATTGATATACATTGCGATTAAGGAGGTTGGATCCTGCCATCAAAAGTAATGAGAATTTTTTATCATGCAAGTATATTTTTAGAATTTATACACATAGCTTTATTAAAATTCAAAACAAAAAATGGGGGTCAATGCGCTTCTTTTTGCGCTACAGAGCATTTAGTTTGACCTTTTTGCACTGTAAATACCTCTTACACATAAATCAATTTTTAAAGTTTTTCCTTCAATATTTTTTGTTCAAATAAATTATGGTGAACAAACACAGTCTTATTTCATCTTAAATAGACACATTAAAATTTGTAACAACGAAGAAATTTTCGAATTACTCCGCATGTTCAATTATTTGACCTTTTTGCACTCAAACATTTTCATTTTTCTGGCATTAAAATTTAACAAGCAAAAAAATCATTTGAAAGTAATGACATTTTACTGAATTTAAAAAGAATGGTTAAAAGTATCGTATATATTCAGAAAAGAAAATTAAAAGTGGGGGTCTGTGATGTTAATTTTTAGATATTACTAAAATAGTGCTAATTTTAAGCTTAAATTAGAGCTATTTTTTACTTCATTTCCACAATATATTTGCTATATTTATAAAATATGATGATAGAATTCATGACAGTTTATTTAATAGGTAATTTAGGACCATTATAAAACAGTCCACTGCACAAAATAACTATATGTGCAGCCTGCATGTAAAAATAGGAATCCAAACTTAACATACTTTAAATACTTCGAAAGAGAAAAAAATGATCATTTTCTTCTAAAAAAAAAAAAAACCCTTCCGCCACAAAATATAGTTCCTCACTTAATGCTTTTGGTATGGAATTTAATCATGGAGTTTTAACTGAATATAGTTAAATTGGCATTGTAGAATCCAAATTTATTTTAAGAATTAAAACATTATGCAGAATTTTTGAAATATAGGTTAAGATAAGAATCTGCTCAAAAGCTCAGGAGCAAACCTCGTTAAACGCAATCTTTTGTGTTTAAACGCAATGATTATTGCGTTTAAACGCAATAAAAAATATTTCTTTCTTTGAACTGGTCTCAACGGGCATTCGTATAAAAGCATACTTGTAAATATAAATAGAAATACCGCTTAGTAAAACTCACTTGAGGTAAATGTTGCATTAAGTGTTTCTTTGGTCTGTGAATAAAATATACAAGGTTCGCTGTCGCATCCTGATACATTTACCGATAAAACCTTTCCCGAGACTGACCCTGAAAGTAAGTGACTCAGTTTTTACTATTTATAAAAAAGATCCCAATCTCTGAAATGAAGAGAAACAGTATATATTATTTTAATGTTTTAATTAAAATTGTACATTTATCATGGTTCTAGAGTAATCTGTAAAATTCTGTACATTAACATTCTTAATAATAAAAGTCCATATATGTAAAAGAGGCCATTATTGATTAATTATTTTGAAACCCGACAAAACCATATTGACATTATCTCTCATAAGGATACGTATTTCAATAAAAACGAGTACATACATGTATGCACTGCATCATTCAGAAAGCATTTTTTTCTTCAATAACCAATAAGCATTCAGAGAAAATTGCAAGCAATTGCGTCTCTCAAAACCCAACATATTTCCTCAATTATTTTATCAATAACCAACGTCGACTGAGAGTCTTAAGTTTTCACTTCACACCATTCATTTATGTCATCAATATCATTGTTTTACAATTCAATCTATATATAAAAAAAATTATAAATATATAATGATCAGATTAAAGGAAACAACATTTTGTAGTATTGTCTTTCCCTAGAGATAAAGGTTTTTAATATTGACATCTCTTCCGAGACCCTCTTTCTTAATTCCACCTCATTTTCAAGTATATTACAATAATTCTTTATAATTTCATGGTCTGCAAATCAATTATAAATAGACAAAGGGTAGAAGGGGGTGGGGGTGGGGGGACAGAACCTAAAGCTATTGAATTCCTTTTCATAGAGGAGTATATCAAAAGTCTGTATAACTATATTTTGTATGGACGTTGATTACAATGGTATTCATAGTTAAACTGATCTTCCAAACATTTTATATTGACATCAACATATGACCAGAAGATTCTTTCACTTAGTACTCTTTGCCTACTCTCATATGTTACATTTTCTTTTGTATTTTACATTTAGTTTATCCAATAAAAACAACTCAATTTTAGCACTTTTCATGTATTGCACTAGTATGTGATTTCAGAATTTAGTCGTCTAAGAGATTAAATTTATTGTAACATATTCTGTTCACTTCTTGACACAGATGTCACGAATGGATCGACTTGTTTTCCTCAGTCAGCTACATAAAGAGAGTTCAGTCATTATAGCCTGTTCATACATTTCACACGTCAGCATGATGATAAATACATGGATCACCAATGATTCAAAGTTTTATACAGTCATATACAAATCGAACTCGTATTCATAACTGTATTATATTATATAATAAACATTATTAAGAATCAAATGACCTTTTCCTAAAAGTTTATCGTTTAAAACAGTGACAGTAATTTGTACATTTTAATTCACTATTAAGACAAACATATACAATGGATTAAGGAACATGTATAGGAATACACTGATGATAAATGTTTTTGGACTTTTACAAATTTGTATATTGTTCAAAGAAAACAAAATACTGCTGAATGGAAATCACCATAACTTACTTAAATGGAGAATACATAGGTAAATTAAGTATTCAATGACTTCATCTTGGTCTAATATACAAGTATAGGTAATGTTGAAAATACTTGAATTGAATTCAAACTATATACTACACTCTAGTTTTCAGTTTAATAGATTTTAAATAGATAGGTAGATCACATTTACTACATAAAATACCATAGCATTGGAACTCTTTGGTGATAGAGGGTCTTTAAATACTGTAGATTGACAAATAATCACGATGGTTTTAATTTCACTATGTTCGCGATTCATCATTTTTCCTCGAAATTAAACCCATAGTGAATGCTATCATTAGTTTTTAAAAACTTTTAAATGCTTATATGAAATTTGAATTAATTTCTTGCAGCGTGAAATTATAGCCATCGATTGGTACTTTTTCAGAAATCGTGAAATTTTAACACAGTGGAATTAAAACGACTTTCAGTATAATAAAGCACTCTATTTACGTGGAAAAAAGACTTTTATATCAGTATACTTTTCACAACATTTTCAATTCTCTCGGTAACTCTTTTTGCATATGAAATAAATAATTTCAATAACAGAGGAGCTTTCATTGAGTAAGGATCCTAATCTAATACATTGAGAGAATGTGACGCAATCCATGGTCATGTCATTTCTTTCATTTGTTTTAGTAGATTACATTTCAATCACCCTCGTAAGCAGTAGGTGTTCAGGTTCTACCCACTGTCTACAGTTTATGCTAAAGGGTTTTTACGCACCTCTAATGCATACTCCCTTTTGGGAATATACATTTGCATGCTTGTATTTGATTTGAGTTTCAAAACCTCTCCTTCTGGAAACTAAGAGAATTTCTTCCGTATGGGAATATTAACCAATTTAGCAAAAATATCACGATGTTTCCGGAGAAAAAAATTTTAATAGAAAGTCAAAAATACATTCAATAGTGTTAGCCTATGTGTCATGTTTTAAGGTCAACTTATGATAAAAACCAATAAAATTTCATTCATAGTTTTAACATTCTTCTTATCAATCAACTTACTATTTTTTTAAAGAATGATTGTCATTTCATTGTCCTCAGTAACCCAATCGCTATGAAACGAAGATCTCTAAAAGCAATTTCTTTCGTTGAAAATAAGACATATTGTTCGTTCACAGTCCAGTCTCATGATTTCCAGATTCTTTTCAAAATAAAAACGTGCAAAATGATAAGACAATCTGTTCGCTTATGGGCAGTCACATGTTACCCAGTTTCTTTCCTATATGGTCTCCTATTATGTGTAAGACACACAAAATGGTACGAAATTTGTTTGTTTATAATCCAGTCACATGACCTCCAGATTCTTTCTTAAATGACCACATTCTCATTTATATTTATCAATATTTTAGAAGAATTTTTCTAATGGTGGTTAGTCGTCACGGTAGCTCAGTCGGTAGAGCGCTCGCTCCGTGATCGGAAGGTCGTGTGTTCGAATCATGGCCGCGAATGACCTAAATCGATAAAAAAAAATTAAAAAAAAAAAAAAAGAATAGGTAGAGACTGTTTCTTTGCCAAGCGCTCGGCACTTTGAAGTGAAAGTTGAGGGACTTTCGGTTGAGACCTTAAAAACCGAGGCCCGCTGTCACGATAGGCGACGGCACGATAAAGAACCCTCACTGCTCAATGGCCCTTAGTGCCGAGTAAAGGTCTAAATTTGAAGCCCTTCACTGGTATATGGTGATGTCTCTATCTGAGTGAAAAATTCTCGAATGGGACGTAAAACTACATAAATCAATCAATCAATCTAATGGTGGTTTATTGTGCAAGCGGTTTGGAAATTAATTTGCAAAACTAATAATTGAAACTGTTTTGTCCAGAATACTGCATACAGGAAAATTTTCGCCCCTGTCGCCATCGTTGCAAGTAGGCAAATTTGAATTCAGGTCAATTCAGTAAAGACAGCAATAACTCTTCAACGCAACTGTGTCTGGGCGAATTACTGTTTGAAAGTCGAAAAGGGTGGAAATAAAACGGGGCGAAAATTACTCTTTATACAATATTTTCACCGTTTGAACTCGTTGGAAATATCTTTTGTTAATTTGCATTATTGTTGAATTTCATCATTGGAACGAATATACTTTACAATGCATACCTTACTATAAACATTAAATGTTATCGAAATCTTACCACAGTCTTTGAAAACAATAGAACTAACTTCTTTTGCAGCATATGCAATAAAAATAAAGACTAATAATTTTCCAGTCATGGTAATCCAGTGAAGAGCAGATTATTGTGAAGTTTTAAGTTCAGAAAGGCAAGAGACGAAGATAAGATCTGTTATCAATAGTGCAAAGACTACCTTTATACTTGAATTTAACCTTATACATAATAAGGATAAACGGTAAACAATAAAAGAACTTTGATGACCTTTCTATGCACTTTCACAATGGTTCAGAATGGTTAATGGTTCAGAATAACCCTAAATGCAAACATTCAATGAGATAATTTAAATTTACACATTAATTTGCGATAAAAGTATTCTTGAAAATTGTTTACTCTCCGTAAAAGTCCAGAAAACAGTGTCAATTTGGCGATTTTACTGTGTTTCTGTGTTCACTAAGAACGTTTAGAGCGCAAACGATGTATGATGCAAACCAATCAGTAAAATATAGAAAGTCCAATGTAACTATAAATGCATATATGTCTTTTAACCTCAAAATTTACATTCTACAAAACAATTCTAACAAGTTCTTATTCACAAAAATGTAAGCAAAAGAAATTACCTGAGAACACAACCGTTTACTATTTTAAAATAAAGCTAATTTTTGTAAACTTTAGTTAATTAATAATTATATTATTTTTGTTAGGGATTAAAAAAAAACAACATTCCTGTTAACGCCTGAAAAATAACCTTGAAGTCTAAATTAGTTTGTTTAAAGTAAACATGATGAAATAATATATCTCAGATGTTTCTACTACACAGCATCTGCCCTTTAAAAATTGAATGTCAAATTTTAAGTTGTCAAACTTTAAAATATATTTGCACATGGGGGAATTTTTAGGTCACCTGAGTCACTCAGGTGACCTATTGCTATCCGTTTTTGTCCGTCGTCGTGCGTCGTCATTTTCAATTTCTTCTCTAGAACCGCTCAACCAATTTCAACCAATTTTGGCATATAGCTTTTTTGGGCGAAGGGAAAAACAAATTGTGAATTTCATGGTCCCTGCCCCCCTGGGGCCCCAGGGGTGGGGCTAAAACCACCAAAATTGATCCAATCTTTAAAAATCTTCTTCTTTACGCCTGGACATCAAGCAGTCAAACTGTTGGCATCGTTGTAATAAGCATTGGGCCCTCTACCTAAATTGTGAAATTCATGACCCCAGGGTCAGGGGTTCTGGTGCTAGGGCGGGGTTCTATTGATTATATAGTGAAAATGCATTAATTCTTTGAAAATCTTCTTCTCTGCTCCTGGGTATTATATAAACAAACTAAGTGCATGGTTATGACAAGCAATGATGCTTTTTCCAAAATTGTGAAATTCATGGCCCCTGGGTCAGGGGTTCTGGTGTTAGGGGGGGGGGGGCTCTATTGATTATATAGTGAAAATGCATTAATTCTTTGAAAATCTTCTTCTCTGCTCCTGGATATTATTTAAACAAACTAATTAGTGCATGGTTATAACAAGTATTGATGCCTTTTCCAAAATTGTGAAATTGATGGCCCCTGGGTCAGGGGTTCTGGTAATGGGGGGGGGGGCTCTATTGATTATATTGTGAAAATGCATTAATTCTTTGAAAATCTTCTTCTCTGCTCCTGGATATTATTTAAACAAACTAAGTGCATGGTTATGACAAACATTGATGCCTTTTCCAAAATTGTGAAATTCATGGCCCCTGGGTCAGGGGTTCTGGTAATGAGGGGGGGGGGCTCTATTGATTATATAGTGAAAATGCATTAATTCTTTGAAAATCATCTTCTCTGCTCCTGGGTATTATTTAAACAAACTAAGTGCATGGTTATGACAAACATTGATGCCTTTTCCAAAATTGTGAATTCATGGCCCCTGGGTCAGGGGTTCTGGTGTTGGGGGGGGGGGGGGGGCTCTATAATATTGATTATATAGTGAAAATGCATTAATTCTTTGAAAATCTTCTTCTCTGCTCCTGGGTATTATTTAAACAAACTAAGTGCATGGTAAAGGTGCACAAGGATGCTTTTTCCAAATTTGTATTCAAATGAGAGAAGTTATACCCTTGGCCATTTACTTTTGATAATAATCACTGTAAATAATGTATTTGAAAGTTAATAGAATAAGAGAATTATGCAAAAAAATATATATATTGAATAATACAAAAAGTACTTTCATAGTTTTAATGATCAGATAGATAAATAATATTAAATAGATAAAAATGAGACAAAAATAACTTATTAAATGTTCTTCACAGACCAAGAGAGGCCAATGTGAGAGGTCACAATGTGGGGTTAAAAGTAATTCAGAGGAACTATTAGTTTGTTAATAGTCTGCATGGTGATAGTGCTAAATGGGGGGTAAATTAGAATTTAATGTATGAGTTGTTACTGAATACAAGACTAATTATTTCATTGATTCTGATCATCCTTTTTCCCTGCTTTTGGGCAACAAAGCTTCATCTGGCAGTTTATTTTATACTCTATGGATCTCCTAAATTGTTGTATTATACTCAAGTGACCGTTAAGGCCCTTGGGTCTCTTGTTTTTTTTTTATTATTATTATGGTATATACCACATTCATGCTACTCTTGACAAGTCATCTGCATTAACATTGTCTTTGAAATACTCAGTAATAATATTGTACTGTTGTAAAAATATACTCCATCTTGTAAATATTTGATTCTTGAATGGCATTCTTTGCGTAGAAATGAGTGGCAACGATATGTATAAACACTAATTAAATGTACTGTAAAGTTCAAATAACATCAAAATGCTGTAGATTTAGCAACAGAGCAGGACAGTTTTTGTCAATGGTAGAAATTGTTGATGTTCTGCCTTTTAATATGAGAAACATTTCTGCCTACACATTTCACTCCTTTCTTAAATGCAGCCGTGATTCCTACATTACTAACATAATTGACGAGCATGAATTGCTTAGGAAGACATGAAGTTGAAATGACCGGCCTACTGCTAGACGTTATGGTAACCTTACAACAAAACATTGTGATAAACATAATGACTAATATCATTCTATTGTCAACGTACCTTATTTTTGTAGCAACACACCCTTATCACACTGGAGTTTATGTCCCCCAGCTAATTCCATACGCAAGAGTATGCTCCACGTACGAACAATTTTTAAAAACGAGGCAAACTTTTGACAAACAAGTTGATAAAACAAGGATATTAATGTCTCGTTTAAAGTCAACATTTGGCAAGTTTTTTGGTCGATACAATGACCTTGTCAGCAAATACAATCTATCATTAGGTCCAATGCTGACTGACGTTTTTCATTCAATTGTAGGGCCATTATTTACACACTTAATTGTCTATATGTGTGTCCGTTTGCCCGATCACGACAATGAACACACGGCGGATGTGACCGGTCGACAGGGGATGTTTACTGCTCCATGGTACTGCTCCCATCTCTGATGCTTTTAGAGCTGTGTTTGCACTGATTCCGATTTGTATTGTTTCAATAAACTTTAAAGTTTTATTACTCTTTGTTATCTCTGGAATTCATAAGGACAGTTTTAATTTTGTGAAATGATTTATCATGTTCATTTTACTCCTCTTTTTCGATAGGTAGTAAGAGGAGCAACTACGGAGAAAAATGTTGGACAATTTATTTTTGGTAATACCCATTCATGTCCAAAAATTGCAGAAGGTGTTTCTTGTTTGTAGGAATGCCATAGCTTGCATACGTTTCCTCATTTATGTAGTAATATTCCAATATCACCTGCATATGATGTTTTTGTTTCCTAACTTATTCGATACGCAAGAGTATGTTTTCAGTACGACCAAGTTTTATCAGACAGGAGAGAATGATCTGGAATGTTACTGTAAAAAAAACATGCCCTTTAGACTCACTAATTTATTAACATTGATCGAAATTATTTACCTTCCAATTATCACTGGTCAAATAAAATATACGTCCAAAGTCATAACGTTGTATTCTTTCATTAAAAAAATGAGTAATATCTTACAATGCCACCAATTTTAGTTAAAAATACAGATCCCATTTTTGTAAGCTTCTGCGTCGAATGATACAAATGCATGAGTAAGATAAAAGCATAGTTACATAGTCTATGCTGATGCTGAGTTAAGCGGAAACAAAATGCACTTTGTCTCCTAATTTTGTTGAAAAGTTGATAAATCTCCATTCTCAATCAATAAACTCATTGTTAAAGCGAGAGAAAAAAAATCTCAGAAGTATTCTTCAAGTGTTCCTTTGCATTAAAAGCACATATAAAACTAGACATTTTAGACACAAAATCTTAGGAAAGTGAAGCGACAGACTCTTTAGGGGAATTTTCATTCATATCAGATTCAAAAAGTGAAAACATATCACGAAGTCCTAATTTTATGATCTAAAACTTGAAACAAAACAATTACCCACTTTACATCCTTCAATTAAAATAACATTATATTCCTTGATTACAGAAGTTTGAAGAATAGACAATAATGGTGGAATACTAGTACATGTATACATGTATGTATGATGTGAAAATATCAAACATTTGTCATGAAGATATGAAATAATAAAAATTCATGCAATCATTATGAGTCTGTGTGTGTTTTAATGGATCTAAAAATTAATTATTTTGTGATTATCTACCCTGTTCATATGAATTAAGTGCTTATAAGATTAATATGAGATATACTATACAAATAGTCGCCCGCGAGGCGCAGTCGTTAGAGCGTTTGCTCTACAGTCGTGGTGTAAAGAGTTGTTCCTAAATACGCGGGTTCGAATCCCACTGCGGGATGTGGAGACCGGTCCTTCGGATGAGACTGTATAAACCAAGGTCCCGCGTCGCAGTAAGTGCTGGCACGAAAAATATCCCTCACTGCTCAATGGTCCTGGGTACCAAGTAAAGGACTAAAATCTGCAGCCCTCCACCGGCAAGTGGTGACGTCTCCATATGAGGGGAAAATTCTCAAGATGGACGTTAAACAACAAAAACACACACATACACTAAAACAAATACTGTACAAATGTAGCCTTTTAATGAGGTCGATCTCTAGATATATAGATCATAGAGAAAGCATATCGACCGAGAACGCAGTGCGAGGTCAACATGCTTTCTCTAAGGTATACATTACTAAGGATTGTACCGAATCAAAAGGCTACATTTGTTTAATTATTGTTTATATCACTTTATGAGAAATATCTTTAAATTAATGTTTCTAATACTCAGTAGTTTCTCATATAAGGCATTTTTACGACATAATATGACATCACTATTAAAAAAGCAGCTGATGTATCTGTTTTTAAATTTGACTAACTTTTTAAAGAAAAAAAGACTATTGTGACGTCATTAACGTTGGTTTAGAGAAGATTGTTTCTAATTTTGAATTTTTTTTTTTAGAATCTTAAAATATAAACAATCACTTTGTAAGATGTTGATTTCTTGGTAATGTGATGTAGTTTGATACATCACATGAAAAGATTGAAGTGTGATACTGTAGATTCTTTATTTTACGCGAGTATTTAATATCGCGAAATGGCCGTAGTACGTCAAATCGCGAGAACAATAATTCTCGAGTGGACAATTGATCTAGAGATTTTACATACATTTATTCGCCATAAAAATAATAGCGGGTAATTCAATTTCGCGAGTTGAGCTTTCCTCAAAATTACGTGATAATATTTCCCTCGCGTATATTTAGGAATCTACAGTAGCTGTCAACGATAGAGAAAAATGATGATACTTTTTGTATATGATATTAAAAAAAATAGTCAATGTACTTTAAGGCGATACTTACTAATGAACAATATGTTTCATTTTGTGAGGGGAAAACAAATTAAGCGATGCTGGCCTCCCCTAAAATTATTGAAATTATTTTTTACTTAATGAAGTCTGAAGAATGACAGTATTAAACTCACGCCACTGAGGGGGTGTGAACGCATTATGCCTATAAAAGACAGTAAATCGTGAAGGAACAAATGCTTGTCTAAGCTAAATGTTGTCCTCTGTCATGCTGAAATCGATAAGTGGGTATATTTTTTTTTTATTTTGCTTATGTTTGTAAATTCTAAAAGAAAGTCGTTAAGGTCTTCGGTTTTTGCAAAGTTTTGAAAATAGCTGTCTCAATGAAATTGTGGTGAATGTATTTATTTAAGTATTTATTATTATTTTATCACTTTTTGGCAAAATAAATGCAATGAGGAATATAAAAGGTAACTTTTATGATAAGTTAAAATATTTAAATAAAAAATGATTTTTTTGGTTTCATTTCATCATTGAGGCTAATATTTTCAAAACTACCTTAAAAAATAACTTCATAGGGTTTTTATTTTACTTCATGGTTTTTCATATATTCTTTTTGATGGCACCTTGCACCATCGCTGTTTTCAAAGGTCATTGTTGGCTTTGCTCATGAATTGCATTGTTTAAATGGATGAGAACGATCCTTTTTTTTTTTAATCTTTTTATCTTTACATTTCATTGTAGGTTTATCCTACTTTGCTTTTTTCATCTTTATGTTGGACAATTATAAAACAGATTGCTCTCCTGTAAACATGTGCGCAGGAAGTCGTGAAAGAAACAATGTTTTTCAAATGACTGTATCAGAAACTGTAGAAGATGCCATTCCACGCCTTCTACAAAAATTTCAGCTTTTTTTAAGGAACTTAGGAGATTTTATAGATACACTTGTAAGTATATCACTTTCAATATTTTTAATTAATTGCAATACTGTGAAATCATTAACATTCGTTGATGCCAATTTTTGTGGATTGTCAAAATTTTACATGTTCGAGGGTCGTAATTTCTTGTATTCACTCATATCTACACAAGAAAGAAGGCTTTTAAAACCTCATTATTTATTCAATGAGGATGTGTACTTTTGGATGCAGCGTACCCACGAATTCTACGAGTATTGAGCCACCACGAAATCTTATGAATCCACAGTAGTATATAAGAAAATACACGTCAAGTCAATTTTTTAATAACATTTGGAATTTATTTGTTTTAAAAAAGAGATCAAAACTTCATCGGACTTTTTGATCATATGTCTGAATTTACAAGTACTTTATTATATACGACTATTAAAAAGCAACTATGGTACGATAATTTCTCCCATAACACTATCCGGGATTTCTCCTATCTCACTCCTACATCACTAGCCTAGGTGTAGGGCGCTCGCTTTATGATCAGGAGGCCCGGGTTCCGATTCTTGTCCGATGCGCTGCGTCAAACCTAAGACGTAAAGATAGGAAGTGACTGTTCCTTCGCCAAGCGACCGGCACTAGAAGTGAAAGTCACAAGTCTTTTAGAAGAAATTTTAAAAACTGAGATCCTATGTCACCTAAGGCGTTGGCACGATAAAGAACAGTCACATCTCAATGGCCCTGAGTGCCGAGTAAAGGTCTAAATTTGAAGCCCTTCACCGGCATACGGTGACGCCTCTATCTGAGTGAAAAATTCTCGAATGGGACGTTAAAAAATATACTATTAATCAATCCTACATTACTATCAGCGGTAGTCTATAATAAAATCAATTTTGAACTTTCAGAATAATTTATGTTTTCTTGTAGTATCATTTTAAAGCAACAAAATTGGTAATAATTACATATCAGCTGTTTAATCTATTACCTCGTAACCTATATAACAAAAGAAAGTTGACAAATCAAGTTATAGAATATGATTGTAGTGTCTTGTAGATATGCAATACGGGGTTTTTTTCATCAAGGAGGCAAATTTAGGAGCCAATTGTTTTTTGTTTTTTTTGTTTTTTTATCAAAACCTTCCTTTCAAAAATCCCCTTTTAGAGTTGAATTTATTATTTTTGAATTGGTTTGTTTCGGGTTGGTTATATGAATTTTTGCATGGAATTCTAACAGAAGAGGCCGATGGACGACATGCTCACCGAAACATCTTCTGATAAATTTGATACATGTATATTTATGTAAATTACAAACTTTTGTCGATTCTTCGCTAGTAGGCTATGTACAAAGGAGAATAATTTTCGACACAAACTCACGTCAGTGTTTTCTGTCTTATAGCAGTATCTAGCTTTTTAATTTTGAAATTTTAAAAAAGGGACACCCCTTTTGGTGGAATAAGATACAATTACTAATTCACTACTTCAGTTCTTGTGATTTTTAAACAACCAATTGCTACTGCTATCATATGGGCTATTGTTCAACGATTAAAAAAATCCAAATGCAAATTTAAAGAAAATGTGTATACCATTCCTGGTACATGTTCCTTTTCACTTTAAGGAGTTTATTTGCCAGAAAAAGATATGTACGCCTTTAAATAGCAATATCTAATTAGTTCCTTTGTAATGAAATAGAAAGAAAGAGGACTGAGGGGTGATCAGCATTTGCTCGAAGCCATTGGTTCATCTGAAGGTTTAGATGGATTTCCAGTTTTCAATTTGCAAAATGTTGGCGAAGTAAGTTTTGAGTGAAATTTCTTATTTTTCTTCATAAAGCTGAGTCATGACATTCATATTTATGTTCCAATTTTATCATTTCAGGATATCGATGAACAGCTTATTCGAGACTATCAAGTTCTCCTTAATATATGGCCTTTTGTGGAACATATGAAAAAACTGGAAGAGTCCTCAGATAGGATATCTTATAGTTCTGTTATCAATGATATTTACAGTTATTTACAAGATCTCATTTGCGAATTCTACACAGTTATAGTGAATCGGGACCGTGTGATTCCATCACTGCAAAACCCGGCCACAGTTCCGCTCACTTACAACGAGTTGTCTGCCGCCAGTCGACATCTATATCACTTCTTATTATCCAGAGATATGCAAAAAATTGTGACTCTTCTCAGAAACGGATATGCAGATAATTGACATTCAAATGCATAAATCATAAAAGTGATGCCTCAAACTACAAACAAGTCTGAATTTTGCATATTTGTACAGATTTGATAATTAAAAATTTGCATATTTTTGTAAAACTTGTTATTAATTTTTGTCTTTGACCTATAAAGTAACCAGATGATTCCGATTGGATTTGAATATTAATGAGCAAAATTTTGAAGTTTTTGATGTATCAAATTGAAATTTTAACATTAACTTCTTTAATGAGGCCTGCCATGCACAAGTGGCTTCTGATTGTACACTTTTAAAACAAAAATATACGAATTCTTATACTCTGTGGACATATAAAATATATCACAAGTTTCAGTATAAAACAGTTTTCATAATTAGACAATTCTACTACTTCGAAGTAATCTTTTTTTTCAAATAAAATGAACCGTTCACGGTAGCTCAGTCGGTAGAGCGCTCGCTCCGTGATCGGGAGGTCGTGAGTTCGAATCTCGACCGCGACAGACCTAAGTTCCTTCGCCATGCGCTCGGCACTTTGAAGTGAAAGTTGCGGGTCCTTCGGATGAGACCTTGAAAACCGAGGCCCCGTGTCACGGCAGGCGTTGGCACGATAAAGATCCCTCACTGCTCAATGGCCCTGGGTGCCGAGTAAAGGTCAAAATTTGAAGCCCTTCACCGGTATATGGTGACGTCTCTATATGAGTGAAAAATTCTCGAATGGGACGTAAAACAATATACAATCAATCAATCAATCAAATAAAATGATCTAAACGTATTTGTAATTATTAGGAATGTCAAAATATTCATTTCCTTTAGTCGAATATTCGATTGCATTATTCGAACGATGGTCGAATATATTCGAAACTTTTTTGGAAACTAAAATTTTGTTTCAAACTTCACTGGTACATGACATATTTAACCCCAAATCCCTTTTTTTTTATTTATTGAAAAGTTACATCAAATGTTACACACAGATGTTCACATGGACCTAAAATGTAGATAGCGTGTTTATACGAGGGTTGTCCCAAAAAAACGCTAACTTTTTGAATATTTCAAAAACTATTCGACCAAAATAAATAATTTTTTGCACCTTGTTGGGAAATGAAATATTTTTTTATTTTGACAAAATATTGTAAAGTTTTAATGTCATATGCATGTAAAAATCGCTTTTAAAGGGTGTCAAATATCAGTGCTCGGCGCACGGCAATTTTTCGAGTTTTAGTAATAGCAGGGTCAGAGAAGTTTTCTTTATTACCAGACTATACGGAAATATAATGGGAAAAAATTACCTCCATAAATCTCTATGATCTGAAGTACTCATGTGTAAAAATTAATTAATTTAGCGTCACAAATGACAAAAATATGACGTTAGATGCAAAAACACCTTAGATTAGATATTGTCAAAAATAGTGACGTCGGGCGAGAATACGGAGCACCAAATTATCAAGCAGTACTGTTGAGCGGGATATGACTCCTGTCCACACGGGAAAAAAGATATGTAAACGATGGAACGACACAAACATATATTTCGGACAGATTTATACCTAGTTCAAGAGGTACGAGGATGGCTTGACTGGTTATTTGATGGAAGAAGCGTTTGGTAGACCAACAAACTGAAAAGTCAGAAGCCGGACGTAATACGTGGCGACGGCCTCACAACTGAGAGAACAGTTAGGTTCACTTATGACCTGAGTTTGGAAATTGTTAAAGTTCATTAAAAGAATTAATTCCGCGATCTTTCAAAAACGCAAATTAATACCTGAGATGGATAACTTGATAACTAAAAGAAAATTAAATACAGCGTCGAATTTATGCTTCAAACGAATTTAATCAGACCCACGATTCCTTAATAAATTCACAAACGCCACGAGTTACGTTTTGACGTCGTCAGTGTTGCGCCGATTGCTCTTTTGTAAGATTCGTTTATCTGAGAGAAAAATGTTATTTATAGATATGTTTTATTGAAATTTTTATGCATTATTCAAAAATTTTGGTTATGGTGTATGCCAATTTTTAACTTTATAGTGTTAGTGAAACAAAAGATATTGAAAATGTTCGAGTTTTCCTGGGACGACTCGTATTTACTAAATATAGACCGCTAATTTCTCCAAAATGTATGATTTCCCCGTCAATCATGTTCATAAATCGGTCTGTGAAGTCGTATTTTTAGGAAGCATAAAAAATGACAGTACGGTATTTTTTTAAAAGCTTATCAAAATGTTGGGGGGGGGGGGGGCACACGGTGTCTGTGATAATGTTATATATTTGAATATACCTTTTGTACCAATAATCAAAATGTCTTTAAAATATGTAAAAGAATATTAATCTTATAATAATTATCGTAGTGTCCAAACATGTCACGGCTATAATGGGTACATGGTATGATATCAAGTCCAATTAATAATTTACAAACAAAGCCCAGTATAGTGAGATAATTTCATTACAAAAACAACACATTAATTGACAAATAATTCTCGCGGAAGTGAAGCATTTCAAATCACTGTTCATTCTACATTTAAAGTTAGGAGTTTTTAATGAGGAAAATTATCTTATCGACTGTGCCTGAGGAAAGACGGTTTCTCAATTTTAGTATGAGAATTCCATCTCTTTATCACTCTTTTCTGGAATTAATTTATTCGAATGTCGTTTCATTATTCGATCGTTAGTCCATTCGACTGATAGTCGAATACTCGACTATTCGTTGACATTCCTAGTAATTATGCATCTATTTCTAACCTTACCATTACATATTTTTCAAATAATGGAGCATCCTGGAGCCGATTTTTACATAACAATGCAAGCCCACATACTGCTCGTCTTACAAAAGCATTCTTGTAAAGCAAAAACATCCAGTTTTTCCTGGGCCATCTAAATCGTCGGATTTAATCCCATTTAGTTTGAGCATGAAAGCATGTTACGAACTGAAAAGGCAGACTTACCAAAGGCAACTACAATCTCAGACCCAGCAACAGTTGGTCCAATCTCTACAGTTAGAATGAGATAGCATTTCAAGACTGTTTGTAGACAATCAAAATATTCCATGAGAAGCCTTTTTCAGACTTTCAGTCATTAGTGTCAGTGGAGTCTTACTAAATATTGATATTTTATAACCTTAAACAATGATTGTGAAATTCTTAAGAGACTGTATTGTTCACAACATTTGTTCGCTATCAATTCATAGTTCTCTTAAGTGACTAACCTGTATGTATCTTAATTTATCAATAACATTTTACCATGTATTTATTGTAATCAGTATATTTCTTTGTTAAACTTTGACCTCCTATTTATAAGTCCTATCCTGACCTCGGGACAAATGTAGAAGAGTACTTACTAGGAAAAAACTCATAATATTATAATTTTTTCTTAATAATCTCCCCATGAAAAAAAGCTTGGTTTTTCCTTTGACTACCATGACGGAGAAGGACACTCTTTGATCAGAAAAGCTGCTTTGAGCTCTTGAAACAGGTAAACTAAAAAGAAATAAACGACAAAACCAATTCACCGTTAATCTTTCTTAGCGGACATTATTCGGACATTATTCCTATCACTTAGCCTTCTCTCTCCAAACCAATCCTGATGCATTAACAGAATTTAAAAAATTTAAAAATGGACACTTTTGCATCTGCAAAACCACCGAAAAAGCAACGAGAAATAAACCTTAAAATGGATTTCTACTTCTGTTAAGGTGTTCGCACTATTTTTCCGTACATACACAATTTCATTGAATTAAATGTGAAGATAATGAACAGTCACCATGCTAAAAAAAAATCCTAAGGAAACAATATAAATTGTGTGCAGAGCAAACGAGGACCTCTGAAAACATCGGAGGAAAGGATCAGGTGTCAAGGATCACTAGTATTTAGCATCCCCTGTCGAACTGTCACACCTGCCATGTGCTCTTTGTCATGATCGGATAAACGGACAAATACATAGTATAAATATTATGGCCAAATCAAAGTGCATGACAAACCTCCATCAATATTCGACCTAACGGGAATGTATTTACTAACAAGGTCATTGTATCGACCATACGATTTGTAAAATGTTGAAATTAAGCGATATTGTAGTAGATACCCTTGTATTATCAATGTATTTATCAGAAGTCTGCCTCGTTTCAGAGATTCTTCGTACGCAGAACATGCTCTTTAGTAGTGTCTGCTTGGAGACATAAACTGCATATGCAAGTGATAATGGTACATGCTATACAGATTATGGAATTTAATAATAGAAAAGTTGAAGTCATCATGTTAAATTGTTAGTTTGCCATCAATGTCTTTCTCTTGTAAAATGTCCAAATAGGAAGCAGATGTGTCATATTCCGTGGTGTCTGTTATTTCGAGTTCGATGTGAATATCTAACCAACGTATATTGTTAATTGTTAAAACGTCATCGAAATAATGTCCTAGAAAAACGCTAATTCTTTAAATATTTCATAAACTAACTGACCGAAATTATTCATTTTTGGCACAATGTTGGGAAATGATATTTTCGTCATTTTGACCATATACTATAATGTTTGAATATCATATGTATTTAGAAACCGCATTTAAAATGTGTAAAATATATCGGTGGTCGGCGCGCGGCAATTTCTTGATTTTCAAAATTAGCATTGCTATTTATGTTTTCTTTAATATAAAGCTATACGGAAATATAATGTGACAAAAATTACTTCCATAGAAACTGAAGGAACGACACAAATACATGTATCTTACACTCGTTTTTATATAGTAAAGGGGGTACAAAGATGGATGGACTGGCTATCCGATGGAAGAAGCGTTTGGTAGATCAACAAAAATGACGACAAACTGAAAAGTCTAGAGCTGGATGTCATACGTGGAGACCGCCGTTAACTATGCGAGCAGTTAAGTTTATGATCGGGGTTGGGAAATTGTCTATTAAAAATTAATTCCTTGATTTATTCGTAACTGCAGTTCGTGTGATATGGATAACTCGCTAACTAAAAGAAAATCAAATGCAGTATCAGATTTCTGCTTCGAACGAATTTTTAAAGACGCACGGTTCCTTCCTGAACAAATTCAAAAAGTCCACGACCGCTACATTTTGACGTCGTCGGTGTTGCGCTGGGAACTATTTTGAATGATTCGTTTATCAGAGAGAAAATGTTATTTATAGAGATATTTTTTTGAAATTTCTGTGTATTATGTAAAAAATTTTATGGTGCATGCGAACATTCAACTTTATAATTTAAGTGAAAAGAAAAATTTTGAAAATGTTCTTCTGGGACAACCCTCTTTAATGTCGAATTAAAGGCCATAAAAAAAGCAAAAGACTTCTATTCATGTAGTTTTTTTTAATAAATTCTGCTTCATAAGAAAACAAAAACAGGTCTGCTAATAATGGGCCACAATTATTACCCTTGGGAATTCTAAGATACTGTCAGAAGACCTAGTCCCCCAAAACTACATTTATTTCCAATGAGGTACTCGAGCACCTTATTAATGTCAAATTCAAAGAACTTGTTTGTAAATCAGAATGGTCTTTGACAAAGTATTTTTTGGATGACCAGTTACGAGAATTTGCGAGGTTCATTCTTATTAAAGAAGCCGTTGTCCATGATGTAAAAAAGCTTGATCTTTCATTCATTGTTGGGAATAGCTTTATAAGGTGTTGCTATTTCATCTATTTGATGCCAATGATTTTGGTAAATTTTGTGATTTCTAAAAGTTCTTTGGAGTTTTTAAGTATCCACATTTGATTAACACTACTTCTAGAATATGTTGTTTCACATCTCTTTCACTTCTGCTAATATTTTTCGGGCGGGAGGAGTTAAGAAATGGACATGGTAGAACATAACCTAGATTTGGCTATTTATTTTGGTTGTAAAGATTTTATGAGGTTTTTGAATAAAAGATAGGTGTAATTATTCGAAATCAAACTGGTTGTTTGGAGTATAAAACAATTAAATCTGATGAACAAGTGATTTTGTAGAACCTCTTTAAATGCGAACAATGAGTACAAATTGGATAACTATATGTAGAATTAAATCCAATTGCAAGGTCCTTTCAAATGAAATTGTGATAATGAGCTTACAAAAAAAGGTGTGATGTTGTTACCTGTTTTATATATACATATATATATATATATATATATATATATATATATATATATATATATATATATATATATATATATATATATATATATATATATATATATATATTCAATTGTTATTGAGATGCTGCTCTCCCTACCCCCCACCCCACCCCCAACCCCCACCCCCAACCCGTTGTTGATTTGGAATTCCGCCCAGTTTTGGTGTTGAAATAGTTTAGAGACTGATCTGGAGACCGTCTAGATAAGAAAATTGACAGACAAGATATTGCTATATATTAAACATTTTTTTTTCTAATTCAGATCGTCAATACATCTGTAAGCTTAACATTTTTGTTTTCGACTTGTAATGTCCTGAAAATCAGTGCAGTAATTGCTTACAACGTTATGTAATGTGTTCTTTGTGACATCGCGATTGCTGCTGCATACGTTGTTGTCCCCACAGAAAATATGACTTAAAAACCGGTTTGTTTGGAGATTGACTAATCATTGATTTGCATAGCTATAGTGACTTTGAATAGACTGTTATAAATAAGGATATATTATATTTGCTCCGAATGAAAATGAAGTATGATGTGCCGATATCAGCCTATCAAAAGTTCAGACAGACCATTTTACGTTCCCTGTTTTTCAGAAAAGAAAGCTATTCTCTAAGATAAGTTAGAAGAAACATTTGAAAATTAGGCATAGGGAATGCTTTCAACTTTCATAGTTTTTAAGTAAATTGATTTTTTATTAATGTTTAATTCATTTTTCTTTAGTAAGGATTATTATTGTATCAAACGTTTCATTTTTGTGAAATTCTGCTGCAAAAATTATTATTAGTATACGGTAAGAGTAAAAAAAAAATGGTGTCTCCGTTGATTAAATCCAGACATTAATATCCTGTCATTTAGATATTGTCTGCGAGACCAAACTTTAAATCTCTGGCCCAATCATTACAATCATAACAGGCCTTGGCATTCAAATCTTCTTTGTGGTATGATCGTTGATCAAATGAACTGTATAGTGGTGTTCCTTAGTCTATGTTTTTTTTTTTTCAGTCGAAAAGGTTTTTTATTTTATTTTATTATTATCTATTTATTTAAGATACATTTTTAATCAGATTGAACGATGTCCTACTCAAAATTTATGTGAAAGTATTCCATATTTGCATACTTTGGCGTTTGCATGCTATTTTATAATTTTTCAATACTTAAAGTTTGTAGCATACTATGGAGATTTCACAGGAAGAATACATTAAAATCAACTGATATTCAAAGAATTTTTTTATGATCGTTAAGATATTAATATTTTCTCTTTGTTTTTGCCAAAACATAATGAGAACCGTTTTGGGATGTCTGTTTGCGCCGGGAATGCTAATTTTGACCAGAGTGAAATCTGACTCCTAAATTTTTTTGATTTTATCCAAGAGGAAATTATACTATATACTTACCATACTTTGTACTTTAATACTTTTATCTATTTACAAGCATAAACTTTTATATTCTTATGTTCTAGACAGAACCTTGAACATATAACATACAAAAGGAATGGCCCCTTAGCATAAATGTCAAGGGTAACCTAGTTCCGCTATTTCTCTGATCGACATTAATGAGAAAAACCACCTTAATATCTCTCAATAAAACAGAAATGATAGTTTAGACAAATGTGTTTTGTGTTCTTTGAATTCAATAAAGCATTATCTCTGCTCTTATATCTTAGCAGCATTCTATTGCAACTTGATAAGTTCATATATGTTTTAAGCTAATTTTATTAGCAATTGTCAGATTAATTTGTTCTGACCGTGAGGAAATGGTACGTTAGGATATTTTTGTCTTCCTCATAAGGTAATATCAGACATTTTTCTTCATGGAAATGTCTGCATTATAGATTGACTGCAGAACCTTTTGACATAATTATATTTTATAGCCTATATACACATGAACTCTTAGTTAATTTTCACCCCAATTTTTTTAACTTCTGAATTTTGAACGATTATACAAATAAGAGTATGTTAAACATTTAAAGAGCATTTAACCCTGTTCAAAACTCAATAACTCAGATATTCCTGCCACTAGTAGTATATAAAAACTACTGTATACTGTTATTTTCGCCCCGTGTTAATGTCGCTCTTTTACACTTGCAAGCAATTTTGCCCCATTTTAAAATCGCCCAGTCTTGTTCTGTTTAAGAAATTATACCGTGTTCTTTGAATTCGCCTCGTTTTAAATTCGCCCACCTGTGAGTGTGCGAATTAGGGGCGAAACTTTCTCTGTGTGCATTATGTACGGTCTTTTTGGACAGTAAATGATAAAGTAGATATTTCTGCTCTCTCACAAATTCTTCCGTGTTTAAAACATTCTAAGTTCGGCTAGGTCAGTAAAGAACGGATTTTTCCAACCAAAGTAGTGGCTTTTAGCATCTCATCAGAATAGTACAAATCTCTTTTCTGCTTAAACTTTCAGTAAGGCATGACATTCTCGGCGATACATAAGCGTCTCTCAAATAGTGACCTAGATTCTCATTGGTTGTCGGATTACCTCATCAATACTGAAATTTACACAGCTTCTCATTCACGGATGATATACATATGGGATAAAAATGAGTCAGAGTCAACGAGTAACGCAAGAAACCAATTACATCGCTTCTTACAGTAAAGAGGTATGGCTTATGTCATCTCATCGTTTGTTAACAACAATCTAAAGTTGCTAATGTTATTAATTTCTTAACCAATGAGAATCTAGGTCACCATTTGAGAGACGCTAATTATGTATCGCCGAGAATGTCACGCCTTACTGAAAGTTTAAGCAGAAAGAGATTTGTACTAATAAGACTCTTCATTCCAACAAGTGCAACAATAAAGAGTGTATGAAAATCCTTTTTGAAATACATTAACTAATTTTTTCCAACACCAATAACATCAAGATGTTTGATTTTTCCACGCTTTTTACAACCATTCCTTACGATGAGTTAAAGACGACCTTTTTTTAACTTTATTGACATCTGCTTCTTCAATAAAAATGGAACTCGTAGAGTTTTATGCCATACAATTAGTCATAAAGAAAATTTACTTTGTTAAAATCACTCTTATTCAACATACAAATACTCTGAAGTTGATATCAAATAGATGCAGGAATTTCTCTTTGATAATATCTAGTATGTTGTCCTTGGAGACCATTGTCTTCCAACAATCTGTTGGAATTCCGATGGAGCTAATTTTGCAACTTTATTAGTCGACCTGTTTTTATATTTTTATGAAGCAAGATTCATCAAAACCTTAAACAAGAACAAGAAGAAAACTTGCTGTGGCCGTCAATTCGACATTTAAATATGTCGACGGCGTTTTATTAATAAATTAACATAAGTTATTTTCATTTATTTTTCCAACTGAACGTTAACTCGAAATGAAGTCTGTTTCATATTTAGATGTTTTACTAAAACCTTCATGACGAACTCGATGACTTTATATTTACCATCGTAAATTTCCTATATTTATGAATTAGTAAAATTCCACTATCACCTGCATATGGTCTTTATGTCTCCCAGCTGATTCGTACGCAAGAGCATGTTCTGAGTACGATCAAGTTCTAAACCGAGGCAAGCATCTAACAAATGAGTCGATATTATAGGGCTTTCTACAAACTCATTTCAAGTCAGCATATCCCAGATTTTATGGTGGTTAAAATGGCCTTGTGATACAACTTATCGTATTTTGACTAATATGATTCATACCAACTGTTAAACGATTGTTTTCTGCTTTGATTACAGATTTCTCCGTTGACCCGAGGGTCCTGTTTTTTGTGCTGTTCACAATTCTATTTTTTACAGGTGTTATGACTCTAATCACTTTCTCTTACATTTTTATAAAACACTCAACATTACTTAGTCTAGCAAGTAATCAGCATTACCAAGAAGTATACCAGCATTATTAGAATTTTTATCATTACAGTAGTATTCAGTCATATCTTTGAACTATTAATTATTTTAGCGCAAATGTAAATAATTTTCTTTACAATTATCAGGAAAACTTTCTTTAATGACCATAAGCACATAAGAAAACCAATCGAACATAGCAAGAATAAAAATGCTCTAAAGACAATGCTGATAGTTAATATAGATAGTATCTACCTCAGCATTACTATAGCATCAGTGTTATATTTTCAGAGGCTCTGGCAATAATTGCATTACCTTAGATTTAGCATAGCTATCATGTCTGATACTCATTCGAAAAGTTCCAAAATCACAATTTTGGGCTTTTTAAAAAGAGAATCGGTTCATTTCCTCTATTGTAATTTCTATATTATGTTGACATCACTTTTTCATTGGAGAATCACAATTTTAATATAAAGGAGAAACTCTCTCTCTCTCTCCCTCTTATATATATATATATATATATATATATATATATATATATATATATATATATATATATATATATATATATATATATATATATATATATATATATATATATATATATATATCATTAGCATATTTAACACAATCATTTAACAATTTCTCTATAGATATAGTCATGTTATACTCAAATTCAAAAGCCTCGGGTAATCTTTAGGATCGGTTGCTAGTGTAACAGATTTTTTTGGTTATCACAAAGTACTGTATTTGAACTGCCTTTAGTACCATTTATCAATCTGGGTCATTCTTGTTCCAGGGACAAGGTCAGCTCGGTTCTCCTAAACTTAAGAAGGTATAGTAAACATTTCATGAATAATATTGTTGTTCTCTCCTTATTAACAGTCAAATCATAACTTTTGATTCAAATCATTCATGTTTTTGCTAGAGAATTAAGACAACTTCTCTATGGAATAATCAGTTAATATTCTGGATATTCTAATAGTTAAGGCATAATATATGTTGTAGTATTAGCATCAATATAGTTCCATTTCTTAATGGTATGCAGGTTTCTGTATTTATAACATAGAAATAAATAAATTACGTTGTACTTCTTAGCAAAATGCACATGTATATGCTCGAATAGTATTTTTAAGAAACTTTTTTTAAAAATAAATTTGCTCTAACTTCTTAAGACGTAGGTACCATCGTCTACGATTTCAAAATGATTTCATATATTTCATACATGAAGAAAAGAAAACTCAACAAGATTTTTAAACAAAATCGTTTGATTGTTAACTGACAAATGTGATAGTTGATCGTGAAATGATCAAAATTGATTCAAAACTAAGCTTTTCATGATATAAACATATGTTTGCGTTAATGCCATAAAAAGTGGCCAAGTTGTGAAAAATAGTTCCTGGACATATAGTACAATGTACAATTTTCTGGAACAGCGTTCGTAAATGCATAACAATAGATGGGCAACCTTCTGTACATTTGTCTCATAATAATTCTAAGGGAAGTTACGATTGTTACAGCTGGTCCAATGTGGCACATACAAAATGCCTTATGACGATAATTTTTTTCGTCCTGTACATATTGTCGCCGGCGAACAATATGCAAATACCTTCGTTGCACATATTGTCGTCTATCAGTACATATTTGATACCAGCAACAGCATGTGCCGAGACTAGGTTTTTATCTCTGCAAAATGGGCGACAAAATGCATCAGTTACATATCGGCGACAATATACTCTGCGAACATTTGCACATTTTGTCGCCAAAAAGCTTAGTTTTGGGGATTGCCTTACTGCGATCGGGCAGATAGAGATCATAGCTATTTTTCAGTGAAGATATGTTTTTTTTATTACAATGCAGGAGGACAAACAGTGTCAAAAGTTTTGGTGATAAATATACACAATTTTCTTAAGAATGATGAATCAGTATATGTCATTAAATTACAAAATTTTATAACATTTGGATGTACATAGTATTTCTTTAACAGAAAATCTTTTCGAATATTACATAAAACATTACATTCCAGTAAGTAATGAAATTCGTCTCCAGTTTGATTATTATTACATAAATAGCATACTCTTTCATTTCTTTCAACATTATTCTATCTACCCACCTCTATGGGAAGACGATGGTTACTTGTTCTGAATTTTGAAAAGATATTTCTAAATTTTCTTGGTAAAATAATTAAGTATTTTTCACATTCAAACTTTGTTTTAAAACTTCTGTATGTAATACCTTTACTAGAATTATTCATATCACTATATCATTTTTGTAAAAACTGGTCTTTGAGCTTTTGGTTTATTGTAGTCGCGATCCATTTAACACTATGAAAATTTTGATCATTCTTAACATTACACAGTCCTGCAGTGTTAAGAATATTCTGTATGCAAGATATCCATGGGTTATTGATCCCGTTTTTGGTATATTTATTATAAAGATGTAAATAAATAATTCTACAAATCTTATTCTCATTTCCATGTAACAGTTTTCCCCAGAAAGATATCATTCTTGTATAAATGCGTACGTACATCGGGTAACGTCCAGTCTCCCCGTATACCATAAAACTAGGTGTACTATATTTTAGGTTTAAAATATATTTCAAAAATCTTAAATGTAGACGTTCAACAATATTTTCAAATCCCCATATTTCGCACCCATATAACAAAACAGGAACAACAACTTTATCAAACAGATCTAGCTGACAATCATAAGGTAGATTATATAAACGAATTTTTCTTATAATGTCGTACATTGCCTTTTGTGCTTGATTACATAAGTGTTTCTTAGCCTTTGAAAATGACCCTGATCTTGAAAATAAAATACCTAGGTAATTGAAATCCTTTACAGTTTCTAAAACATCGTTGTTGTATTTAAATGTATGTTTGGGTGATGGTCCTTTTGAAAAAAATGACAATTTTTGTTTTATTGACATTGAGTTTCCATGTTTTACAGAAAATTCATTCAATGCATGTTGTAAATCATTTGCAGTTTCAGACAAGATAACAGTATCATCTGCATAAAATGATATAAACAGTTTGATAAAAACGGTAAGATCATCTTCAATCTCTTAAGACAAACTTTCTAAGTCGTAAACATTCCTTTCTGTAAGATAATTTTCTAAGTCATTGAAATACAGAGAAAATAAAAAAGGTGATAGATTTTCACCTTGCCTGACCCCGACATTGCAGGTGAAATATTCAGAAGAAACACACCATCCACATTTATTCTTGATTTTATGCCTGCATACATATTTCTAATGTAAGTGAAACACTTCCCACTAACACCATTTGAAAATAATTTGTACCAAAGACCACCTCTCCACACAGTATCAAAAGCCTGTTTAAAGTCGATGAACGCACAATATAACTTTTGTTTTGCTATTTATATGTGCTTGTGACAGAAAATGCAAAATCAATATATTATCTAAAGTAGAGTACCCTTTTCTGAAACCTGTTTGACTTTCGTTAATCAGACTGACATTTTCTGCATAGATTTCTAATCGTTTTTCAAAATACTAGTGAAAAGTTTCCCAAGGCAGCTCAACAATGTGATCGGGCGATAGTTCTCGGGTTGTGTTGAGTCTCCTTTATTTTTATAAATAGGTTTACAATGCCTATAAGCCATTCTTCCGGTACTATCCCAGAGTTAAAAATTAGACTAAACAACTTCTCGTATAGAGACAGAAACAGTGAAATTGTGGTACTAATATGTTCATTAAGAATATGGTCACTTCCGGGAGATTTATTGTTATTTTAGGTCTTTTACGGCGGCCAAAATTTCATCTTGCGTAATTGGACAATCAAGGATTTCATTATATCTACTTTGTTCAGTGATGTTGATTGAATCAGTTTCCTCTAAATTGGCTTCATTAATATTTTTGAAAAAGGTATACAGATTATTTAAATCAGCTGTGCATTTGTTATTTTTATTTTGACTATTTAATATTTTCCAGTATTCCAGCATCAACAGCATTCATTAAATTAAAAAAGAAATTCTGAAGTAACCATATCATCTGCGTGGGCGTAGGCACTTATCGTTCCCGGCGACAATGTACACGTATATTTTTGTTGTCGGCGACAATATATGCATTGAGGGTAGGTGCATATTTTGGCCGAAGACAATATGTACAGAACAATACGTACCGTCACAACTTTTTAATGCTCAACGACTAAAAACTACCTTTATATTATACCTAAGAAAAATTAAAAATTGGACATTATTTATTGATTTATTAATTATGTTATATATAAAATGTAACTTTTAATGCAATAGATTGATTTAGTTTTTACATGTATCTTTCAATTTAAATTCATATATGCACTTTAATGTATTTTAATTGTTAAATCAATATTCCTGTGACCTATTTATACACTTTTAAGTAGTTCTGCAACTATCATTTGCGAGATGATTATATAATAATCCTAATAATGATTAATTAACATGAATTTATTTTCTTTATGCAAAATCAGTATGAAAAATATATATTTTAATAATTAATCTGGATTACTGACACATCTGTGCTGTTGTATCATTGCTGCCTCGTAAGAAAAAAATACAAAACTTACAAAGACTGATCTTTCGAAAGCATAAGTATCTTTTCCTTTACAGTGTACACAATGTTTGTGTCCTTTTGGCTGTTTTTGACTGCAGCGTGCATTGAAGGTAAGTTCAAGATAGAATACATAGATGTAGAAAATACATAGACACATTAAATCAGTACCATGTTTATACATTAAGAAAATCACATGTGGATGAAAATAGTATCATAAAATATCTTATCTTTACCAGTGTGCTCTTTCGTTTGGAATTTTTACACGAAAACCAAAGCAAATCAGCAAGGATACCAAATTAACAACCTACCTTTTCCACAAAATATCTTACAAAAAGTAGGTCACAAAAAGCTTACATTTCTGTTACACTAGAAAATATTTTGATTAATCCTTTAGAAAAACAAGATGTGTTTGCGAAACACTGATGCCCCCGTATGGCAACTTATAGCGGAGGTTAAACTTTCTCAAATGCAAATCAAATATGTTGGTACCCAAAGTAAGTTCTTGTCCCGAGGAATATACATGTGAAATATGAAAGCCCTAGCTGCAACCATTTAAAAGATATGTAAAAGGTAAAAAATTTTCAAAGGTAAGTAAAACATCAAGGTCAAGGTCATATGGTCAAAATTAATGGTGCCCAAGGAAAGGCCTTCTCACAAGAAATACACAGGTAAAATATGAAAGCCCTAGCACCAACCGTTCAAAAGATATGGCCAAGTTTAAAGTTTATCAAAAGTAGGTCAAACTCCAAGGTCAAAAGGTCAAAGTTGTTGGTATCCAAAGTAAGGTCTTGTCACAAGGATTACATATGTGAAATGTGAGAGCCATAGCACCAACCGTTCAAAAGTTATGGCCAAGGTTAAAGTTTTCCAAAAGTAGGTCAAACTCCAAGGTCAAGGTGAAAGGGTCAAAGTTGTTGGCATCCAAAGGAATGCCTTGTCACAAGGATTACATATGTGAAGTGTGAAAGCCATAGCACCAACCGTTCAAAAGTTATGGCCAAGGTTAAAGTTTTTCAAATGTAGGTCAAACTCCTAGGTCAAGGTCAAAGGGTCAAAGTTGTTGGTATCCAAAGGAAGGTCTTGTCACAAGGATTACACATGTGAAGTATCAAAGCCCTAGCACCAACTGTTCAAAAGTTATGGCCAAGTGTAAAGTTGGGTAAAATTCTGTAAAACTGGGTCAAACTCCAAGGTCAAAAGGTCAAATATGATGGTACCCAAAGAAAGGTCTTGTCACAAGGTATACACATGTGAAATATGAAAGCCATAGCTCCAACCATATCAAAAGTTATGGGCAATGTTAAAGTTTTTGTGGATAAACAGACAAACAGACAGACGGATGGACATGGCAAAAACTATATACCCCCGAATCTTCGATACGGGGGCATAAAAATAATTTCATATTAAACAAAGAAATTATTGAGTTATCAAATTTTGATCTTGGTCGCAAGATTTTTTGCGAATAGGAATACAGATCACGCAAGGACCTCCCTAAGTAAAGCCTGCATAGCCAGGCACGTGCATGCAGAAATCAATTTCATTTAAATGGGAAAGAATTGCATAAACGAACAGAATTTACTTGACAAGGGAACAAAAAATAAATAAAATAGAAGTACAGAATGTATTTCTGAAACTTTTCAAACATTTAAAGAAAAAAATCAATGAATTACCTAAGTAAGTCCTTTTTAACATAGTTAACATTTGTTCAAAGTGAACCATATTAATTTTTCTTTATTCATGTATTTACTTTATAAATCATTCGAGCATATAGAAAAATTAAGTATATAAATGCCGAAAGCATTGCAATTTTAATAGTCATAATTTCAAGCGAACGGCTGTGTTACAAGGTGTGTGACGGTACACATTAACGTTCTGTACATATTGTCGTCAGCGACAGTATGTACCTACCCTCACTGCACATATTGTCGTCCAATGGTATACATACATGTATTGTCGCCGGCAACAATATGTGTCGAGACGAGCCTTTTTATGCCCCTGGATCGAAAGATCCCTGGGTATATTGTTTTTGTCCTCTTTGTCTGTTTGTTGTCAACTTTAACCTAGCCCATAACTATTGCGCTGTCAAGGGTAAAGCTTTAATATTTGACATGAGTGTTCATTATGACAAGACCTTTCCATTGATAAAGAAATTTTTGATTATGTGACCTCAACTGTGACCTTTGACCTACATTTGAAAAACTTTAACATTGGCCATAACTATTGCACTGTAGTCTATGTCCCACTCCAGAATTGTGTTACCATCGGGGGCATAGTGTTTCACAAACACATCTTGTTTTTTTCATTTGCATAATGGACGACAAAATGTACAGTCACGCATCGGCACATATTGTCGTAGGCGACACATCGCTCATCTGAGCACATTGCTATCAGTTCAGTATTGAAATGTTTACAGGAGATGGGGAGGGGGGCAGCAGACTTGAATTTTACTATACCTGAGGATGCTTCCATACGAGTATAACTAATGGCTTTGCTGAAAGGATAAGAGACAGTCGCCACACCATATCCCTTGGGGATCATGATTTAAACAAACATGAATTTATACTACATGAAGATGTTTCCATGTTAATATGACTCAACTTGGCTTTTCTGTTCTTGAGAAAAAGATTTTTTGATTTTTTCCCCCCTATATATTTGATCCCCCATTGTGGCCCCACCTTACCCACAGGGGTTATCATTTGAACAAACTTGAATCTTCACTACCTGAGGGTCGCCCGCGTGGTGCAGTGGTTAGAGCGTTCGCTCTAGGGTCGCAGAGTGAGTTAATCCTTACGTCGCGGGTTTGAATCCCACTGAAGGACGTAGAGCCCAATCCTTTGGATAAGACCATATAAACCGAGGTCCCATTTCGCAGTAGGTGCTGGCACGAAAAAGATCCCTCACTGCTAAATGGCCCTCAGTGCCGAGTTTAGGTCAAAATTTGCTACTCTCCACCATCAAGTGGTGGCATCTCCATATGAGTGAAAAATTCTCGAGAGGGACGTTAAACAATAAACAAACAAAAAACACTATACCTAAGGATGCTTCCACATCAATATGACTCATCCTGTCTTTGCTGTTCTTGAGAAGATTTTTAGAGATATTTTCTTAAATATTCCCATGGAAAACTTTGATCCCCCATCGTGGTCCCACACTACCCCCGGTAGTGATTTGTGATGAATGAGCCACTAATAGCACAAATTCCTTATTGTGCTAATTAGTCCAAACCTAAATTGAATGAAATTTGAAAACCCTCGAATAAGTACAGGTACAGTTGTATGATTATTCTTAGAAGTTGGTCAATAGAAGAAACACGCTTTGATCCAGCTTGTTTTCTTGTGCAAGAATTATTTGTCATTACTGAATCGGAGTCTAGTTCTCAGGGTTGATTCCACAATACCTGTTTGGGAATGAAAATTGCAACATGATACAAGGTAAATGTTGATTACCAATCTGATCGGAAGCAGTTAATTATCATTTTGGTTAGCAGTTAATTATCATTTTGGTGAGCAGATAATTATCATTTCAGGGCGGCTTTACATTCAGGGGGATCATTTTTATTATAACGGCCAGAGGGTATTCTTCAGTGGAGTAAACCAGGCATGGGTGTCTTACGGTTATGACTGGGGAAATAACCAATATCAGTACAGACGAAGTAAGTTCCAGTCTGTGATCAATGCAGTCAAGAACAATGGTGGAAACTCAATTCGTAAGTTATTCTGTATTACTGTGCCAAAAACGATTGTAGTTTGACTGATCATTGTATAGGAATAATTCAGAAAACGGCTGTTATCTTTGCTGTAACAGTGGTGTTTCACTTTGCTTTTTATTGCATTATCACTTTTCTTTTAGAAGTTCTCTGATGACCAAAGCACTACTTTAGCAAAACATAGTTACCATTTTAAAAGATATAATAATTATATTACCTTATGAGGTATTTTTCCTGTCTTAAAAAAGCATACCTGAACATCTGTATTTCTACAAGGTTTTTGTTCTTTTAAAGGTGTTTGGGTTCACGTAGAAGGACAGACATCTCCGGAATTTGATCACACAGGTCACGTGAGTGGAACAGACTCCAGCAATTCCTTGATCAATGAACTGAAAGAATATTTGCAGTACGCTAGGAACCACCAGATTTTTGTCTTTCTCTGTTTGTGGAATGGCGCAGAAAGAGGCAGCACAAACGTCCGTTTGGAGGGTATAACATTTCCCTTTTCTTCGGTGTTTATATTTAGAATCGGAACATTATAGATTAGAGATGTCTATGACATACAATGTATAAGCTATAACTCAGAGGAGTACAAGAAAGGCTGTAGAATCCATAAGAAAGAAAGTCCTGATTATATTGTGTTTCATTCGCAACTTTTTGAACCAGACCCTTATAACTTTGAAAAGTAGAGCGAGGCTGATAGACATGATATGATTTGAAGTATAATATGTGAAAATCAAGAACGGTAACATAATTATTATTATCTGTTCTAACGAAACCAATACTTCCTACATGTAACTGAGGTTTTCGTTGTACAAAGGATTAATAAAGGACACTGGCAAACTCCGCAGCTATATCAACCATGCTCTCATCCCAATGGTGAAGGCTCTGAAAGACCAACCTGCATTAGCTGGCTGGGACATAATCAATGAAATGGAAGGCGTCATCAATCCTAATTTACACAATTCTGAACAGTGCATTGATACCACCTTCTTAGGTCCTTCTGGAGCGGGATGGAAAGGTCACATCTATTCAGCAGAACAACTTCTACGGTATGAGTTTTATCTTTATTTTTGGTGGAGGTTCTCGTAAGTTTCCACTTTATCTCGATCGCCTTACTTTTAAGCAGTCTCTAATTCCGTGTATACAACATGTACAATGGAATATTAATCATTCTTGTAGATTTATAAACTGGCAAGCCGCTGCTATACGTAAGACAGACCCACAAGCCTTGGTGACAGCTGGATCGTGGAACCCAAAAAGCAACACAAACATGAATGGAATGAAGAACCTCTATAGTGACCATTGTCTCATCAGAGCCGGACATGATAATGCAGTAAGTACAAAATAAACCGCAAATTACTGTACGTGTACATAAACATTTTAGCGCAACCACTGGGTATTGAGTGGTTGGCGTAATCATGCATTAATTAGTCTGTGAAATATGTCAGACATATGTCTGTGTCGTATATTGTATTTATCAATGATTTACTAACAGCAACCATGGATTAGCGCATTATTGTCCACGCCAAAGCTGCTAAAATATGAAGCCCGCTTTTTAAGTACACATACAGTATGTCGACAAGCTTAAAAATTTAGCTGGGCAAGCAGGAGAATCCCCTATTTCCTTTTAAGCAAGACTTTGGCATATATGTTACTGTAAGGTAAAATAAAATTTTATTAACTTCTTTATAAACAGGGTACTTTGAATTTTTATTCTACGCACACGTATGACGACAAAAATACTCATCAATACGATCCTTACTCGCCCTTCAAAGTAAGTTGATTGATATGTTTAGACTTTCATAAAATTTGAAATACACCGTATTCGAGTTACTGTCATTTTAAGTAGAATTCTGGATTTATTTAAAACTGAATCATGCCTTTTCAATAACACTATTATTTGGTTTATCTGAAAACGTTCTTTCCCATTTTAGCACACGAAGAATCAATACAATTTAAATAAACCTTTGATAATCGCCGAGTTTAACCAGGTGCGAGGAGGACATCAAACTATTGAACAATTGTTTACATACGCATTTTACCATGGTTACGCTGGAGCATGGTCTTGGCACGCAAACGCGGACGGAAGCGATACTGACACCTTAGCAACACAGGAAGCAGGAATGAGGTCTCTCAAAGGGAAAAATGACCAAAGAAACGGCGGACTAGTCAACTTTACGATTTAGACAATTTATAGTTTTTTGTTCAAATAAATAAAGAACTGTACCAACTAGGATGCTTTATTAACAAAAAATATTTTTTTTAAGTCTTGATCAACAAAGCTATACTAGGCACGATGTAGGTAATCGTCTGTCAAATGATATTTGTATTCTTGTGTGATTTATTAAGAACAATTATAAAATACGCATACATTTCTTCAAAGGAAAATGATATATCAGCAGATTGAAAATAGGCTTTTGTTCGTTGACTACCAATATGATATACTGGCAACAGAATTAATGATCCTCCTGACAAATTCTAAAGCAGCTGATTTACACACGTAGAAAATACACCATTAACAACGTTATATTCAATATCAAAAGAATATAGTTCATTTCTTAAATATCTTTCAAAGCTGGTGTTGAATAAAGGATGTATATGTGGAAGCTGTTCTCTAACATATGTAGATGCCTTTGGTTGTTCTTTTTCCCTCTCCATTAAATGATCAAAGTAAGTTCCAAATTGTGAAGAAAAGAAGAGTAAACAGCGGTAGAAAATGAATATAACTTGTGGTCAGTTCTGAAAATAAGCATTGTAGAAGCTTGAATATTTCATTTCTTTTTAAAAGTGAATCTTTACATCCATTCTTTTCCTTGTATTTAGAGAAGTTATATTGCTCATATGTCATTTTCTTTCTAAAACTATACATTTTCATCTTTTTACAATTTAATTTCGAAACTTTGAAAACGATTAACTTTGAAATATACCAGCAGCGTCGTTGTGACAGTCGGTTGCATTAAATGAACAGCTTGCCCACGTGGCTGATTCGTCACTTCCATCGTCACAGTCAGATTGACAGTCACACTTCATTGACATCTGAATACAAGTCATACCTCCAGATTCACACGTAAACCACCCCGTTGGGCATGTCTACAAACAATAAGGTATGAACTAAATTAGAACTGCAAAATTTCCCCTACTCGGGTATGTCGAAGAATATGCGGACAAAGCACTTCCAAATCTCCATTTACATATTCTTTACGATGTACCCAAGTTAAACTTAACATCAACCATTATTATACTGACTTGTACATAAGTGCCCTGAGCGACAGTTGGACATGCTGTGGGATTACAAGCCTGAAACTCCGTCGGGTCTCCCGGACACATGTTGCCTCCATTACTTGGGACTGGGTTGTTACAGTCCCTATTTCTAGTTCTGGTACCTGATCCACATGTCTTTGTACAGGGACTCCACACACTCCATGAGCTCCATCCACCATCCTCTATGTAATTAACAGTATACTGTTTAGTACATTTGACAAGCACGATTTAATGACAGCATTGGGTGGTTGGTTTTTTTTAAATCTAAGATCAACTTCTGACATTCCACATACAATCGTGTCAGTTATAATAAAATTCAAATGTTAAGGAAAGAATTAAATGATAAACTGAAGAAAAGTTCCTACTTGCACAGCTTCCAGTGCATGCTTGTGTTTCTTTGGTGTCTCCGAGACATGTCTTTCCTCCATATTGAGGCTGTGGATTGGTGCAGGTGCGAGTTCGTTCTGACTGGCCAGCGCCACAGACATACAAACAACTGCTAAAGGCCGTCCAGGGTGTCCAGTTTCCATCAACTGAAATTGGAAATAATAATTCTTGCAATTTTTTAAAAAGAATCATTTATTTTTACAAGATGCGTCTGAAAAATTTGATTCGGTAATAAATGAATTAAAACCTATTTTGCATTCTTTATTACTTTTTAAAGTTAATTTTTCATATACTCTATTATATGTAAAAAAAAAAAAATAGTTATGCAGCTAGTAAGCATCAGTCTACTTTCTAACGATCGATCAATAAAAGAAGTCTCCTTATCTCCTTACCTGGACAGCTGTGAGTGTTGCAGGATTGCGACTTCGTACCATCCCCGGAACAGGGAGTGCCGCCATTAGCTGCGGCTGGATCTGTACATGTTCTTGTTCGGCTCTGGGTTCCAGTTCCACAAGTCACAGAACAGGAAGCCCAAGAACCCCACAGAGCCCAATTTCCATTTACTAACAAGGAAAAAGCCCCATTTCAAATATAGAAATTTTAATGATTTCAAGTAAAATTAAAACGAAGTTCACGTGATATTGATAATAAAAGACTAACAATGAATTAATCAAAATTCCAGTAGGTTTTTTTTTTTTTACAAAAAAATTATATAATCTTTTTAGTTGTAAATAATGAATCAGTATTAAATAATTCAATACCTTAAACAACTAAAACCAAAAAAATCAAACCAAATTTTAGAGAGACAAAACGACGAAATTGCATCGAAATTGCATCTTACAAACACATCCATTTTGTGGAGTACATGTAGTGTCTGTTTCCACATCCGCTCCAGGGCAAACTTTTCCGTCATATTGTGGAGCCGGATTGTCGCATTTGCGCCTGCGTGTACGTGATCCTCTTCCTCCACCCGTGCACGCACAGGGACCCCAGGTCTCCCAGGAAGTCCATACACCATCAACTAAAATGTATGTATTTGTATATCAATGCAAAAAACTATATGTCGCCTTTTAGTTACTCGAAGTCGAATCAATGTATGTTTAACTCACTTGGATATGGTTTAGCACAATCTTCTTCTGCCGAACCATCTCCATCGTCATCTGAAGTCAAAATAATTATTTAATACATTTGTAATACCGTAGGGCTCAGTTTCAGGATGGTTTATTTTGTGTATTTTTGTTTTTCTATGTCTGTCTAATTAAACTGATTATAATAAAAAATGATGAAATTCGCAGTATAAAAAAATCGTATTTCAATGTACATAAAACAATAGAAAAGGGATGACACTCGCCATCTTGGATTCCAGGGGGTCCTCGGTTCACTTTTGATTTTATTCAGTATCTACACTTTTCCTACCGGGTCCAGCGAGATCAAGCTTCAAAAGTGATTGAATAACTCCCTTCTATCGTCTGCCAATTTGCACTTGCACTCTTGAAAGTCCAAAGAGAACAAGTTTGGCGTAGACTTTCCGTGCAGTTCTGGAACTTTACATAGTTATAAACTATCCTTTCCGTTGCTTTCAAATTTCAGTGCTAGGTATGACCGTATCGAGGACGTTTTGGTTCATTGCAAGTTTTATATGGCGAGTGAAAATTGGCACTTGATGTGATGTGCAGAATGATTATATCAATGAAATCTGTGAATATTGCATTTAAGCAAGTTTCCACTCCATAAATACAATATTCAAAATTGAACAGTATTTGCCCTCTTTCTTAAAAGTAACGGAAAATCCAAATAATTTCTGAGGTCACAGAGACTAGAAATGCCAATAATCCTTTCAATCTAGAATATATTTTCTATACAATTGTGCACATTTCAAGAGATTTCAAAAATTTGACTTTTAAGGGGGCAGAAATATACCTTTATCGCACCGGTATATGGTTCTTTATTTTAATATCGTTGTAAAAATTTTGTTTACCAGCATAGTTATTAGCCAGAGTACACATTTCTTCGTCTATTTTGCCGTCACAGTCATTGTCTATTCCATCCCCAACGACCATCGTTGTCATCGTGCACGGCTAAAAATAAAAATTTAAATTTTCTAAACACTGCTTGAAAAAGTGAATACGTTTAAGTTATTCAATTCTAAAACAGTTTGATAAAAAAAAATTGCCCAAAAATTGAAAAGGTAGCCAATTTAATTCAGGATAAATGCGTTTTGCATTGATTCTGAGAAGAAAACCATAAAGTCCTCGTGTAGCTCACTGTGTTTATTGATGCCATCCTCATGCCGGAGGGAAACCCGTAGGATTCATATTGCGCTCTCCCGTATAACACTCCCATAAACACAACATTTGGCGAAATGTGACGAATTTCGTGAGTCCCATCCGACAAAGCTATGTATCCTCCTACATACTGCCCTCCCGGGTAATTGTTGTATGTTGGTGATACCGCAGAACCATCGACTCGAATCCCCGATTTTTCAGAGGCCTTTACTACGAACATGAAGTAATTCGAATACGACCCAGTTGATTTTTTCGGAGTCGTGAAAACGTAGTCTGACGCATACTGTTCAATAGGCGGAATAATAATCATTGCAGGATCCGCCACATTACAGGAAGAACAAGCCTGACTTTTAGAAAACTGCATTACGTATATCGGCTTCGTTGCAGTGATTAAGGAATAAAACTTGGAACTGTACTCCTTTTGCACCCAAGCACTTGCCGTGGACAACGTGAAAGTTTCTGTAAAGGAAGCACCGTTATTCAAACCGTTGACGGTGACTCTGGTATCATATTCGCTGGCTACAAATCGGAAATAGTCGCCGATGGTTTGACCAGGAATTGGCACAGTGGCAAATGTCTTTCCCCATTTTTCCACTGGAACATGTTGTTCAACTATATGGTCACGTGTTCCTGTGGCAATTTTTGTCAGTATATTTCCACTATAGACGGAAATGACTTTATTTGCTGTGATCTTGCTGCCACTTAAATCCCCAGGTGCCTGTATTTGCCATGTATAGTACGAATGTAGCGTTGTCGTAAGTTTATCGTTCTTGTAGTAATTTCGATTTCCGTAAGTCACATTTAATCCCGTGTTAGGACCAAACTGTACAGTTACCGAAGTAGAATCATGAACACCCACGACTAATATCTCTGTATTTCTGTCGGAGGGCCAATATGTGACCACGTAATAGGTCATACCCAAAACGTCTGTAGGAAGCCCAAGGAAGCCGTCGTTCGAGTTCGTTTCCTTATTGATTCCATAGACCATTATTTCGTCGGATCCGGTTATTCGAATTCCCTTAGTGCTCTTTCCTGATCCCGTCATTCTCAGTGCATTGTTGACCAATACCTGTTTCACCGTGCCAACAGTAACCGTAAATGATTCGCTGATGGAAGGGCTGCTCCATCTCGGTGACGTAACAGATACGCTGACCGGAAGTGATTTGTACGTCGTAACAAAGATTTCGAGATTGAAGTTGGAAGCATAATTCTCCATGAAACCAATGACAAAATTTGTTCCTCGGTTATCTGGCACACCTAAATTTATACGACATACAAATGTTTTTATAATGAGAAAGAAGTTTTACTGCAAGATTGAAAAATACATTCATTATATAAAGATGTTCAGGTCCGTAGCAACATTTTCAAAAAAAAAAGGGGGGGTTCAACTTCCCAAAAAAATTGACAAGCAAAAAAATAAATAAATAAATAATAAAAATAAAAACAAAACCTTAACTGATCAAAATGAGGGGGGGGGGGCAACAAAATAATGTGACAAGCAAAAATAAATAAATGAATAAAATGTCCAAATTCCGGAATTTGCCAGTGCTCGGCCTCACGGCGACAAAATAAGGGGAGAACCAGCATCTGAAGGAACATTTACTTTAGCAAAATTCTATACTCGGAAAAAAGTGGAGGGGCGTTCTTCGCGTTCTACAGGCCTGAAGTCAAATTATTCAAACGAACATTTATAGATTCTCTCTCTCTCTCAAATGCATGTTTCTGTATTAGTTAAGTGTAAAATGTCACAGCTAATAAGATCTTTAAGTCCATAATATTGTGGTTTAAACCTATTATGCCAAGATTAATAATTACTTGCAAATCATTGCTCATAAAATTTAAATCTACAGACAAATAGTACAACATTATGATTTTAAAATTAGACTACTGTATGGGTTTTTCAAACATGTTATGTATTTGTATTTTAATCTATATAGTCGTACAAAATTAATTATTTTAATTTATATCATATTATTATAATACAAAACAGGACATCAAACTTTAATGTAAATCCTATATACATTTTTTTAACAATATGTGCGATTGTCTCATACTTTCATAGATGAATCAAGTCTCACCGATAACATTTTCTAGACCTTCATCTTTCCTAACGTAAAATATTTTTTATTAGATATTGATAAGAGAGAGACGAAATATTCTCACCAATTACGCCAGGCAAGACAGACGCCACCACAACGATCCAAAAAAGTATCATTGCTAGGGGGTCTCTTCTGAAAATTATGAGAAAAAAATATCACAAACATCAGCATATTAGATATTTCTTTTTGTAAAAGCATTCAGGAACTTCAGGATTGATCATATATAGCACAACAACTCAAATGAAATTAAAATATATATATATATATATATATATATAACTTGTTCCGGGAACTGTGCATTTAGATACAGTACCTACAAGCAAGTTTTCTAATAATCTTATGTTGAAGTCATTGTGCTCATAATCGTTGCTTAATCAATTTAAATTAAGTCCAAAAATGTATGCATATATATACATGACATGTACATGTGTAATTTACAGTAATACATTGTACTTTATTTTACTAACCAACATAGAAAGTATTAGGGCTGGAAAAAAAAATGAAATTATCATTAACATTTTTAAAAGAAAAAAATAAATAACAGCTTATGAATATCACTCTTAACGAAGAAGCAATGATACATATTATATTCTGCAGAACATTTTTTTTTTTGGATGACATACATTTTTTATGTAGTATATAATTAAACATGAATAAGATATGTTTCTCTACGCGAAGCAGAAATGTCTTTTACGTGCCTTTAATTGATTTATCTCTTTATTTTCTCGCCTCTGGTTGAAATGGAAAATGAAATGCAATAAATCTAACTTTAGTTATGTATAACCGAGAAAATGTCTGACATTTGGTTGGCCATGTAATACTTTCGCCTACATAAAACACAAACTTTGACGATTTTAACAAAATCCGCAATTTTTTTTTCAAATTTTCAGTAACAAAAAACCGTTTTCGAGGATATATTGTGTTTATTTATAGCAGATATTGAGAGGAAAAAATCTAAAGTCAAATGCAGTGAATACGTATTTAATCACCCGACACTGATATTTCTAGCGGAATTAAATTTTCTTTTAAGTGTGTAATTTTACCAACTTTAAATCTTTAAAAAAAAAATCTTCAAAATATTGTTCAGGCACTATGGAAAATTACGACCGCTAAATTCTTTTAGGTATATTGTTCAATTCATGTGAAAAAAGTTTTATATAGATATAATTAAATTTTAAAAAATATATATATTCATCAATTTCAAAAACTTTTACCACTTTTTTGTTCTATATCTCTTGATTAGCATCTTTACTTACCCGACACTGAGTACCTGTACACGATTCTTCGTGGATTAAATAAAATTAAAGTTTGGCCGGATTTCTAAAAACTAATCCAGGTCAGTCACATAATTTACCATTACAAAAGATTAAAATGGATTACCCTGTTGACCTAATGCACATTAGCTTACTCGTAATGAACTAAATTAAGACATAATGTACAAGTAAATTTAATAACATATTACATGTACAAATAAGTTTTCAATAATTTTATGCCCTCGTAATCGAATATTCGGGGCGTATAATTTTCGCTCTGTTCGTTTAAACTTTAACCGTGCCCATAAATTTTGATCGGTTGGAGCTAGAGCTTTCATATTTCACATGACTATTCCCTATGACAAGATCTTTCTTTGGGTACCAACACATTTTACTTTTTAACTTTGAAGTTTTATCCACTTTTGCAAAATTATACCAAACTTTAACCTTCGCCATAACTTTTGAACGTTTGGGGCTAGGGCTTTCATATTTTACATCTCAATTTTGTGAGAAACCTTACCTCTTGGGTACCAACATCATTGAGACCTTTTGACCTTGACGTTTTACCTACTTTTGAAAGATTTTAAGCTTGGCCACAACTTTTAAACAGTTGGTGCTATAGAGCTTTCATATTTCACACGTATATTCCTTGTGACAAGACCTTCCCTTCGGTACCAACAATTTTGACCTTTTGACCTTGGAATTTGATCTACTTTGAAAAACTTTAAAACCATTGGCCATAATCTTTAAACGGTGTGTGCTAGGGCTTTCATATTTCACAAGTGTATTTCAATACCAAGTACCAATATTTTTTACCGCATGACCTCGACCTTGGAGTTTGACATGCATTTGAGAAACATTGTATGAGCTGCTATACCGGGGCATCAGTGTTTCACAAACACATCTTGTTTTAAATATAAACAAACTTTATGTTTCCAGATTATAAAAACAAACAAACAACCCCGCCTCTGAGTGGTCTAAATTGGCAGCCCAGTGTCCGTCTCAAGAAAAAAGAAGGAGAGATTTGTAGGGCCAACATCACTGTCTGTAAAAAAAGACAAGTTATAGAAGCATTGTCGACAAACCAAAATCAACCTCTTCTGAAAAAAGAATGGTCTTGAAAAAATACATGAAGAGGGCAAATGAGAGGTAACAGTGAAAGCCGAAAGGACATTGCAAGGTCGAGTATCTTTCTGCCACCATGGAAAATATGCGGATAGCTGCTTTGGAACATCAGAACATTGTACGAAACTGGGAGAACTCCCAAATATCAAGAGAGCTTTAAAGAAACTAAATAATCAAATCTGAAAGGATGGCTGCAGACAAGCCAACTGAATTTAACATGAGGAGAAAGCTTAAGGCTGTTGTATACTGGACATACAGAAGAATGTGTCTACCACATGGATAGCATGGCCTTTATGCTTTATCCCAGATGCTTATCATGCGCCCATCGGCTGAGAACCTGTCAGTGCACATTATCACAGCAAAGTTTGCAACCAAGAATAAAAAATTAAACTAAATGTCATTCCACCAACAAAGCAGAGGATTGATTGATTGTGGATAGTTTTACGTCCTATTCCACCGTTCACGGTAGCTCAGGTGGCATAGGATAATTTTTTGGCAATCAAAACGTTTGACTGACGGTTTCCTTAATATTGAGCTGCTTTTAAAATGTGCATTGGAAAATTTTAAATTCTCTCTACATGTAATAATAGTATGGTCCAGTCCCTTGAGGAATTTGAACTTTTTAGGAATAAAACATGTACAACTTACACAATAAGCCCTAATGATGGCACAGGGACAATCTCAAAATTTCATGTAAATTAAGCCTATTTCCACAATTTCGCCGGATCCGCAACTGATTCCAGGCCCGTGCTATTGCCCTAAGCTACCACACAAATTGCAGACCGACACTTGTACATACCATTGAACAGCAAGAGATAATGGTCAACCACCTCGTTTTCAAGCTACAATTCACCCTATGAACCCACCCCGCTTTTCTAGTGAAATACCGGAAGAGTGATTTTTGATCTTAGTTTCGTATTTCTAGTCCATATCCCATAAACAATAGTAGTGACACTAAAGTGTCATATATCAATAAAATATACCAGGCCACCTATTCCCTCCAAATGCACACATAAAATATTCTAGCAATAAAATTACCTATAATATACATTCAAACCTTAGGTTCCTCTATTTTTTTGTCTAATTTTTGACGTCACTTAATCCGAAACTATCCTCCGCCACCTCAGTCGGTAGAGCGCTCGCTCCGTGATCGGGAGGTCGTGATTTGAATCTCGGCCGCGACTGACCTAAGTCGATAAAAAATGGGTAGCAACTGTCCCTTCGCCATGCGCTCGGCACTTTGAAGTGAAAGTTGCGGGTCCTTCAGATGAGACATTAAAAACCGAGTCACCGTGTCACGGCAGGCGTTGGCACGATAAAGATCACTCACTGCTCAATGGCCCTGAGTGAAGAGTAAAGGTCAAAATTTGAAGCCCTTCACTGGTATATGGTGACGTCTCTTTATGAGAGAAAAATCCTTGAATGGGACGTAAAACAACACACAATGACTCAACGTCCTATTCGAGAATTTTTCATTCATATACAGACGTCACCATATACCGGTGAAGGGCTTTCAATTTAGACCTATACTCGGCACTTGGGGCCATTGAGCAATGAGGGTTCTTTATCTTACCAACGCCTATCATGACAGGGGACCTCAGTTTTTGAGGTATCATCAGGAAAACCCGTGTCTTTTACTTCCACTGCCGGGCGCTTGGCAAAGGAACAGTCACTCTTAGGTTTAGGTTTGACGCGGTACGGCGAACGAGAATCGAACCTCCTGATTAAGAAGCGAACGCCCTACCTCTAGGCTACCGACCGTGACCGGTTACGAAGCAAAGGATGACAAAAAATGACTTTTGTACCCAACGCCAAATGATGTGCCAAGGATATAACAATCTTAATATTAGGAGATTTTAATGCCAAGTTGGATCGGAATACGGGTATATCGTATATAAAGAGGTTATGGGAACACATTGACTGGAAGAGATGAACGCTTTGCAGACCTGTATACCTCGAAGCAAATGGTTCTCCCCATATAAGAGGACAAGGCCATACGAAGCCATATGGATATCCACAGACCACAATGACATAATGAATCAAAATGATCATCTCGGCATCAGTCAGAAGTTCAGGAAATCATGACTGACATGATGTACATGTGATAACAGTTGCTGATGTGGCATCCGATCATCATTTTGTAATGATGTCAACACTTAAGCCTGAGACTGAAGAAGTACTCCATCACCATAAATTCTCGAACAAGGGTCAATGTGGGCCTGCTTAGGGAACAGGGATATAGAGATTACCTTCCAGCTTAACTTGTTAGATAAGCTTCAGCCACTACAAGAGCTGCTAAAGAGAGAAATGGATATTAAGTCACAGTGGCAGGAAATGAAGAAAGTCTGACTGTACACTTGAGAAGAAGTCCAGGGCAGAAGGAAAACACATCATAACGGTTGGATATCCACTGCTACCCTGCAAAAGCTAAAGGTGAGAGAATTCATGAAAATCTCATAACGAAAGCCAAACATAAGCTGAGAAAGGAAAAGCATTGGAAGAATACATGGCATCTGAAAGACAAGAGGCCCAGGGGCCACATCGCTCACCTGAGCACCATGGCTAGGAAAAAGCAGAAATCACTTCAATCTTGAAAGGTTGAAAAGTTTAAACATAAAAGTGGTTGGGGGGGGGGGTGTCATGAATTGAACAAATTTGAATCTACATTATCTGAGGATGCTTCCATTTAAATATGACCAATCATGGCTTTGCTGTTCTTGAGTAGAAGATTTTTAAAGATTTAACCTATGTATTCCTATGTAAAACTTTGATCACCCATTGTGGCCCCACCCGACCCCCAGGGGTCATGTTTGAAAAAACTTGAATGTACAATATCTAAGAATGCTTCCATATAAATATGACCAATCATGGCTTTGCTATTCTTAACAAATAGTTTTTTTTAAAGATTTTTACTATGTGTTCCTATGTAAAACTTTGATCGCCCATTGTGGCCCCACCCGACCCCCGGGGGTCATGATTCAAACAAATTTGTATGTACACTATCTGAGGATGCTACCATATAAATATGACCAATCATGGCTCTGCTATTCTTAACAAATAGTTTTTTTTAAGATTTTTACTATGTGTTCCTATGTAAAACTTTGATCGCCCATTGTGGACCCACCTGACCCCCGGGGGTCATGATTTGAACAAATTTGAATGTACACTATCTGAGGATGCTTCCATGTAAATGTGACCAATCATGGCTTTGCTGTTCTTGAGAAGAAGATTTTTGAAGATTTTCCCATATATTCCCATGTAAAACTTTGATCGCCCATTGTGGACCCATCCGACCCCCGGGGGTCATGATTTGAACAAATTTGAATGTACACTATCTGAGGATGCTTCCATGTAAATGTGACCAATCATGGCTTTGCTGTTCTTGAGAAGAAGATTTTTGAAGATTTTCCCATATATTCCTATGTAAAACTTTGATCGCCCATTGTGGCCCCACCCGACCCCCGGGGGTCATGAGTTGAAGAAACTTGAATCTACACTACCTGAGGATGCTACCATATAAATATGACCAATCATGGCTTTGTTGTTCTTGAGAAGAAGATTTTTAAACATTTTTTCCTATATATTCCTATGTAAAACTTTGATCGCCCATTGTGGCCCCACCCAACCCCAGGGGGTCATGATTTGAACAAACTTGAATCTACACTACCTGAGGATGCTTCCAGGTAAATATGACCAATTATGGCTTTGCTGTTCTTGAGAAGAAGATTTTTAAAGATTTTTTCCTATATATTCCTATGTAAAACTTTGATCGCCCATTGTGGCCCCACCCGACCCCCGGGGGTCATGATTTGAACAAACTTGAATCTACACTACCTGAGGATGCTTCCATGTAAATATGACCAATTATGGCTTTGCTGTTCTTGAGAAGAAGATTTTTAAAGATTTTTCCTATATATTCCTATGTAAAACTTTGATCGCCCATTGTGGCCCCACCCGACCCCAGGGGGTCATGATTTGAACAAACTTGAATCTACACTACCTGAGGATGCTTCCTAGTAAATATGACCAATCTTGGCTTTGCTGTTCCTGAGAAGAAGATTTTTGAAGATTTTCCCATATATTCCTATGTAAAACTTTGATCGCCCATTGTGGCCCCACCCGACCCCCAGGGGTCATGATTTGAACAAACTTGAATCTACACTATCTGAGGATGCTACCATATAAATATGACCAATCATGGCTTTGTTGTTCTTGAGAAGAAGATTTTTAAAGATTTTTCCTGTATATTTCCTATGTAAAACTTTGATTGCCCATTGCAGCCCCACCCTACCCCCGGGGGTCATGATTTGAACAAACTTGAATCTACACTACCTGAGGATGCTTCCACATAAGTTTCATGTTTTCAAGCACAGTGGTTCTTGAGAAGAAGATTTTTTAATGATGCCATTAATTTTTCACAAATTCTTAATTATCTCCCCTTGGAAGAAGGCGTGGCCCTTCATTTGAACAAACTTGAATCTCCTTTACCCAAGGATACTTTGTGGCAAGTTTGGTTGAAATTGGCCCAGTGGTTCTTGAGAAGAAGTCGAAAATGTGAAAAGTTTACAGACGGACAGACGGACAGACAGACAGACGGACTACAGACAAAATGTGATCAGAAAAGCTCACTTGAGCCTTCGGCTCAGGTGAGCTAAAAAGTGAAGATCAGTCTCAAAATGATAAGAGGTAACACAATGACAGCCTGAAAAACTGGCAAAGGATGCAGCAGGTCAGGGAAACCTCCGATTTCTCTTCATGGTGACAAAGAAGGCAAATTTCATCAGACTGACAATCCTGTAAAAGATAAAGATGGGGACCTACTCAAAACAATAGGGAAAGAAGCAGCTGAAGAGATGGTCAGAACATATCAAGGAAGTCCTAACCTAAGCACTGCTACACTGTCAAAAGCAGAAATCAAGAAAATTATTATTCCTTAAGGAATGGGAAAACAGCAGGACTTGATGTGATACCGACAGAAGATATTTTTAAATTTGACATGGAGACAACAGGTGACAAGCTGCAAAGTCCTCTTCAGTAATATAAAATCTGGGAAAATGAATAGGTCTCTAGTGAATGGAAAGATGGTATCAGTATAAACTACCCAAGAAAGAAATGCAGTGACTACCAAGGAAATTTTACCCCTGTCGGTACCAGACAAAGTACTTAGTAGCTATTTTAGATAGAATGAAAGCAACAGAATATCAAGCTCCTGGACCAGCAGGTAGGCTTCCATACTGATAGGTAATTAAATAAATGTACTGATCCATATTGATAGGTAATTAAATAAAAGTACTTGCCACCTTCCGTATCACAGTAGAACAGTGAACAAAGTAGATTTCTTCTCTCTAAATCAACTTGACAACGAATATATCGAGCACTCGACTATCATTCGGTCTTTTATTATTCTTTACTCGGTTACTCATTAAAATATGCTATTTAATGGTATAACTCTGCTTTCAAGTTGATAAACAGAGAATTTTTTTTCTTTCAGCTAGTCTATTGTTGTCAAAGCTTTTGTGATATGGGGCCATCTTTAAAAAAATGTTTGGTTGCCCTCTCCCGACCGACTGGCTAAAAATGGCCCAACTCAAAACCTTTTTATCCTCCCAGAAGCAATTATTTTTATGCATTCCTGAAAATAAATTTTGAAAATTCAGCATTGATTTTGAAGTTTTCTTTAAAAAAAATTCTCACCAACAAACCGACTCAATTTTTTCATCCTCAGTCGTGAGAGGGCAAGCAAACATTTTAAAGTTGGCCTGGATAAATTTACTTTTTTAAAACAAGAATTATTACATACTTATGCATACATGTGAGGAGACAGCTGTTAACGTACTTTGATTTTTCTTTTGATGTCTTGTATGTATTTATTTTATGACTAAATTGGTTGTTTGCAAAAAATGCATAATTAAGGTTTATTGCAAGCCTTGTCATATTATAATAATTCAGTACACTTTAACTTTTAACCAATCACGGGTTAATAAAGCTGGAAAAACACAATTAATTGGCCTCAAGTAATTAATAACACGTTTGATTTCGGAGAAAAATGACAAGCATAAAAAATAATGACAAAAGAGACACTGTCTTGACTAAATGTCTTTCAAACAAAAAACCAATCTACGGGTGATGAAAAAGGTGAAAAATAATAACAGTGTATTAAACTGTAACCTACTTCTGAATTGGCAAATCTTGTTGCTATATGGCACCAAATTCACCAACTGACAAAGGTTGATGATTCTTCGAATCTGAAATATCTAGATAAAATGTTTTAAAAATGATTAGCTGTAAATACAGAAAGTAGGTCATTGTGATCTACTTTTTGTTTGCCACACTATCAAGCCTCAAGATGCATCAATTGACAAGGTTTGGTGATCCTAGCTACAGATTTAAGATTTGACAATGAATAACGATAAAATGCATAATGTAGATCATTGTGACCAACTTTTAAGCCATCATATCCTGAGGCTCAAAGATGCATCAACTGGTAAGGTTGATGATCCTAGGCCTCTTAGTATCAAAGATATAAAATTTGATTTAAAAAATAATTATTAAGTGTAAAAAGAAGGTTTCAGTGACCTACTTTTGGGTCAACATATCCTGAGGTCTGAAAATGCATCAAATGACAAGGTTTTCCTTTTCATAGGCCTCTTAGTGTCAAAGATATAAAGATTTGAAAATAAAAAATAAGAAAATTTAAAAATAAATCACAGTGACCTACTTTGGGGTCAGTATATTCTGAGGTCCTAACATGTATCAATTGACAATGTTTAATGATTCCTTGCCTTGTAGCATCAAAGATAAAAATGAACAAATGAAAGATTTGAAAATGAAAAATGATAAAATGCAAAAAGTAGGACACTGTAGCTACTTTTGGGTCTCTATATCCTTTGTCCTTAGATATATCAACTTACAATGGACAAGATCTAATGATCCTAGTATTAAAGATATACTGGTTTGTCAATTTATAATGATAAAATTCAAAATGTAGGTCACTGTGACCTACTTTTGAATGAACAAATGCCACACCCTAAGATGTAACAACTTGTAAGTTTGTTGACTGCAGGTCATAGTGTTAAAAATATATACAGTGTAGTTTAAAAGATTTAATATAAAAAAAAATGAATTTCCAAACAATTCTGAAAGTAGGCCCATAGGTGCATTAACTAACTAGGCTTGATGATTCTAAGCCTCTTAGTATCTGAAATATTTAGATTAAATTGAAAATGAATAGCCATAAAATTCAGAAAGCAGGTCACTGTAACTCACTTTTTCATTGCAAGGCCCTGAGACCCCAAGATGCATCAGCTGAAAAAGTTTGAAGTTTGATGGTCCTAGATCTCACCATGTCCAAGATATGCATCTAAAAGAATTTGAAAATGAATAGCTTCAAAATTTAAAAAGTAGGTCACTATGACCTTTTTGAATTTTGCAGCTATTCATTTTTAATTCTTTTAGGTTACCATGACCTACTTTTGGAGCAACATAACTCAAGGTCCTAGGATGCATCAAGTGACAAGACCTGATGATCCCAGTACTTAAAATGTGCAAAATACCAATGTTTTATCAAAATATCACTTTAGGTCAACTTTGAAGTGACTTTGAGACCATGCTCTTTGCCCTTAAGGGTGATGCTTTGAATTCTTATTAATCTACATATCCTTATCCTATAGTCTATAAGTTTCATGATATTCTGCCCAAGGGACATTGGTTCACGAGAAAGAGACTTTTTAGTAACCACTACTTTTGATTTTAAGTCCCTAATTATTTTCTTTTGTTTAATGGTCACATCCCTGATTTTATTACAAATGAAAGCCAAGATACTCTGTGACAAATTTGACAAGTTGCCCACATTTGATTCTTTGGCTCAGATGAGCTAAATATTTAGTTGTAAGAGAATTCTATACATCTTTTTTCATTCATCCTGCTTCAGGCCATTTCTGTCTCTCTGATTCTACAGATTTTTTAAATTATTTTTCCCACAGTATTCATCCTCTCAATGCCAGGGGTCCTGAGTCAACATGTTGCCTTGGGACCCCTGGCCAATTTCATTTGAAATTTTAGGGCTTGCTTCTCTAATTGTGAAGCAACAATCAAATTAAAGCTTTCATAAATATAGTTAGATAATATAAACAAAAAAATTCAGTTAACACCTCAAATGCATGTGTTACAAGTTTTATATCATAGAATGGCTTAATGTGATTGGCTGAGAGATAAGAAAAACAATCAAGATTTGTAATTTTTCCAAAAGACGTCACTACAGTCAGCCCACTGAATGAAATTGGCCAGGGATCCCACGGCAATATGTTGACTCAGGAACTCTGGCATTGGGAGGATGCACAGTATTCTACAAAAGCTTTTCAAAGGCCATAGTCACAGATTTACATCTAACTGAGTCTCTATTACCCACATCATTTTTGTGTTAAGTCTGAATAAAACTGATAATAGTTTTTAAGACAGAAAAATACCATAAATATTTACAATTAAAAACCTATAAACACAAACCTTTTGATGGGATGAAAAAAGTCAAATCTTCATCACATTTGCAATATTTAGTAAATAAAAAAATTTAGTCTTTCACAATGATTTTAACCGGGTGAATTAATAATACCAGACCAAAACTGCATTAACATTCAACAAAAATCATAACATTGATTGCATTTAAAAGTTGTACAGTATAAATATAATGATGTTAAGTCAGATGTCCTTTAAACCAGTTTAAAATCTTGACAATCTTATTGAACATAGTGAACACAGTTAAATTAAAAAAAAAAATTAATATCACATATTATAGTAATTCCAGTTCAATTCTTTAACTTGACCCTCTCTTTGTGAACTTTGATTCTGGGATTCTTGTTGACTTTTTTCATGAATTTGGCCAATATTTTCTCTTCTGATCCAGGCTCCCCTCTCACAGAGGCATACTCAGCTAAAACCTGTCACAAATAAAAGAGAGTCTAGGTGACAGTCTGAAAAAAACACTCACTGTAGAGTCTGAGTCAAAGACTTGCTTCAAAAGTCTGAGTCAAAGACTTGCTACAAAAGTAGAAGACTTGCTGTTAAACACTGAGCAAGAAAGTAGCTGGAAATGTATGAGCAAAAGACTGGTTGAAATGTCTTGGTCAAAGACTCACTGTAAATGTCTGAACCAAAAAATTGCTTTGGACTTGAGTCAAAAATTTGCAGTAAAATCTAAGCAAAACTTTTGCTGTAAAGACACACTGTAAAAGTTTGAGAAAATACTTGCTTATCTTGGCACAAAACTTGGCAAAACCTGAGCCAAAGACTGTTAAAGTCTAAACCAAAGACTTGCAGTAAAAGTCTAAACCAAAGACTTGCTGTAAAAGCCTGAAACAAAGACATGCTGTAAAAGTTTGAAACAAAGATTTTCTGTAAAAGACTAAACCAAAGACTTCCTGGAAAGTTTCAACCAAAGACTTGTAAAAGTCAGAACCAATGACCTGTTAAAGCCGGAACCAAAAACTTGCTGTAAAAGTCTGAACCTAAAACTTGCTGTAAAAGCCTGAACCAATGTCTTGCTGTAAAAGTCTGAACCACAGATGTGCTGTAAAAGCTTGAACCAAAGTCTTGCTGTAAAGTCTGAACCAAAGACTTGCTGTTAAAGTCTGAACCAAAGACTTGCTTTAAAAGTCTGAACTTAAGACTTGCTGTTTAAGTCTGTACCAAAGACTTGCTGTTATATAAAAACAGATGCCAAGTTGCCAATTCCTTTTTAACTTCATTAATATCCTAAGCTAAACTGTTACATCTCATACAATTTCAAAGAAAAATACTCTGGCCTAAAAAATAACTTGGATAAAAATGCAGAGTCAAAAAATCTTAATAAGAAATGAACTTAATATAATGAATAACCTTAAAGCTTTTTTGAAGCTACCACAGACCTGGTCATGAAAACCATGAAACAACAAATTCCAATGTTTGACACAATGTCTGCTCAAAATTAAATTCTTTTTTAATAAAGCACTGTATAGCTAATTTCCAGTGTGTTTGATGTCATTTCTTTTCACAAAATTAGTAGGTGTGTCTGCTGCAAGCATATGTTAAAAACAAATGAAATTCTTAAGAAAGGTCATTGAAGGAGTCAGTTGTACTAAACAGTCCTATTTTCACTGATATTAAATTAGCTCTGATTATAAACTTATGAGAAAAATGAACAAAAGATCCATGGGCCACAATACTTATCTGAGTTACTTTGGCCCTGCTGTTCTCCATCTTATCTGTAAATTTCCTCATTTGTTTTCATAAAAGAATTGGACAACCTATTGCAGACCAGAATCTAGCCATAAGGGAGCTATCATCTAATCAAAGTTGAATCTCCACAACACTGGGATGATTCAGTATCAGTACGATCATCATAGCCCTGCTGTTCTTGGAGAAGATTTTTTTTCCTGCACAAAATTTGAACATATGATTTCAGCCCAGCCCTAATCCAGGATCAATCATAATTTTTAAAAAAAAAATGGATTGTACACAACTTTTGAATGTTTTGATTATTTATACTTGCTACTTCTGAAAAGAGTTTTTCCTAATGTCATGAATATATACTCCCTTGTTAGAACTCTAACCCCCTATTCACAGTGTAGTACCTAAACGGTTGCTATCAGAACAAAAAAGCGTTCATTGTTTCTATTCGTAAATTTTACGGCTACTAGCTGAAATAAATATGTCGGAAAAACTTGGAACAAGAGGTAAAAGTGTCAGAAAGTGACCCCAAATAGATTAAGTCTCAGAAAAATCATTGTGCACGAAACAAGTAAGGGATTTCTTTAAATGATGCCAGATGTATTTTGTAGAACAACCTTCTAAAAATTTAAATATAGTAAAATTTCCGAAGCATGTACCCATTCTTAAGTCAATATACTCCAAGTTTCCATGCTTCTTTACATCATTTATAGGTTAGTTTGAGTTCATTTTGGTATGTAAAGATGTGAAAATCTAGAATAATTCGTAGATATGATAATTTTTTCTATTAAAAAGTGTATTTTGAAAGAGATTTTTGGACAAAACATGATCTTCTTAAGTTACGGTTACTATCAGAAATGTTGGTATGTATGCACCGGCTATAAACTGAATATAATGCACCGGCTGCTATTTGAAATATAATTTGTTTTTCAATCAAGAAAAAGAAAATTAAAAATCTTAGGGCTGCACAGGCATAGAAAATATATTTAAAACATCCAAAGAGCATATGGAACACAATGTCTACATGTACAATTGACATTTATCAACTTAACTCGATTTTTTTGTGTTCTGCCAAGTAGAGCTTACCTTCGAAAAACATCACTATACAAAATCAAAAAGAAAGCTATACGAAGGAAACGTAAGTTTAAATTAAATGAAAGAACTTTACCATCAGTACTTCAAAAGCTTTGGAAAGCTTTCGAAAACTATTTCTTTTTAAATTTTTGTAGTCTATATGTATACTTAGACCTATATAATATCTAGTAAATTTTCAGTATAACCTTTGCCAGTAGTGCTTTGGTACGCTGTTGCATCAGAAAATACAATTAACACGCATTATTCAAACCATCGGATCTTGAATGGAGAGGATGTCCGATTCCTCCTTTTGGATGATTTTCTGGATTATTACATTTATGCAGATAGAAGAGACAATCCCCCCCCCCCCCCGAGCCCTCCCTCCCCCGCGGGGGAGGGAGGGCTCGAAAGAAGAAGGTTTTTTCAGATGGAGAAGACTGAGCTACTTGTTTGCTTTTCAATTTTCTTATATTTACTTCTATTTCTCTCTCTGTCTTTTTTGAGTGGGCTTGGAACCCCCCCCCCCCTTAAAAAAGGTGGAGATCCGAACATGAAAAAGACTAATATTCTATCCAGTAAGTAATGTATAATTATGTACAATTCATTTAAAGGAGAGAACATTACAGTTATTTACAGACATATGTAGTCTTTTTCGAAAAAGAAAGAGGGGTGTATACTTTCGTATTTTCAATACATGTACATAGTTTTTGGACATTAGGAGTGTTTGACCATACTGTACTCGTACATCAAAAATTGAATTTACAAAAAGTAGTTTATTGAACTGGATGTATAATATAGTAGCATCTATAATAAGGTCTGTTATTCGAGCGAGCAGTTCTCTTGGATGAAACTTGTAAGGATGGTGTATCTAGGGTTGCCTTGCTTATACATAGGATCCGATGCTGCTGATCTGGCCTTAAATTTTTGAAAAGTGTTTGAAACAAGTCCATTCTAAAGAAATTATATTACCACAACTCATTGGATAAAAGTTTATATCCAACCCCCCCCCACCACCACCCCACCCCCCCCCCCACCCCCCCAAAAAAAATAAATAAATAATAACAAAACAAAAAACATGAGAGATCTTTTATTTGTGAATCACGCGTAATATACCCAGGTGAAGTCTAATAAATTCAATAGAAGGTGCACATAATTTAAAGACTAACAATTTTATTGTGTGCAGGATACTTCGTAAATGTACAGGGTATTTACAAACACTACTATTATTATTAGTCATACCATACATATAGATATTGAAATAAACCCATTTATTCTTATAGGATCGAAATTAAGGTAATATAAACAGTCAGTTATTAAAAAGAATATAGAATGAACATTTCAAATATAGTTTTCTAAACTACTGCATAATAGATGTAAATTAAGGACGTGTATTAATGAAAAATTGAAAACTTAAGACATTTCCAATAGAAACCGGTGTTGTTGTCTAATAGTAGCCTTAACATAAGTTTCTCCGCATGAAAATGCTTTTGTTTTTAAGAAACCGATTAAAATGGGTAATTCTATGAAATAATCAATTCGTTTTACAAAAATACACCGATCTGTCGATTCATTTTTATCAAATATCTACACATTTTGACGCTAATCAAATATATGTCTTATGTGCATGTAAGTGTGTCCGAGACTTTCGACAGTTTTCGTGCTATACATCAACAATCCTTTTATTCATAAAAAAATTAGAGATACATGTTAGTTTTAAAAGATATGGTATATTCCGTAAGGGTGAAATAACAAGAGCACCGCTAAGCGGAGCATCCCCTCGCGCCAGGAACTTCACCGGTAATGGCAATGTCTCCATATGAGAGAATCAAAAGCCTGAAAGGCTTCAATGACGTCGAACAAGAAAAATAATTTCAAAAGAATCTGAAGATAGCAATAGGTCGAGTGAGTGACTCTGGTGACATAATAATAATAATAAAAAAATAGTTTTAAACAAAATGTCACAATTACAGTCTGGGGCCTTATGTCATGGTCCGAATGGAGCAGGGTTCGAATTGACCAGACACCGTCGAACATGTTCATGCTAAATATCAAACTAATATCTTTTCAGTCAATTGAAGAACTATGAAGGACTTCATGAATTTATATATTATTCTTTCTAATTGCCAATGTCAAAGCGTTGTTTTGGTGATTGCATCTAAACTACAACCATGACTCTGCTCTGTTACAAGTACGATCGAGTTACGATAGGGGGTGGTATATTGGAGGAAATGGAGAAATACAGTAATACTGGTCAACATCATCGGTTTTTAGGATAAAGTTGGTCAGAAGATTGTAAAAGTAAAGCTAAGATTTACAAATTCAATCTTTTCAGTCTTATAGTATTCGTGTTTATGTAATTTTGTAAATTATTTTACCGCCTGTTGGGTTGTTTGTGTTCCACGGTTATCGTTCCAAAATGTTATTCATGTCATTCGATGCACCTTTCTGTAGAAATTCATCCGCAACAACCATCACGTTTTTATTGTGTGAAAATAAAACATAATATCGTTGTTTTGTAAAAGAATTAATTGTAGATACAATTGATGCAATTTCATTTTCAAGCTATAATTATTCATTGTGAGCGTTTTAAAAGAAATTGGTTTATAGCTATTGCTATTTTCTATTGCGGATGCATCCACTGACACATTCGGTCGCGTACATCCCTTGGCGATTTCACTTGGCCGATCGCTAGATGACGTTCGAGCTCCAAGAGCTCGACGTCATAAAAATTCTCAAGAGGGACGCTAAACAAGATACAATCATCTAGGCCTAGTAATCAAGGGTATCCAGTATTACTATTTAAAGTTTAAAATAAGGTAAAGAAATTAAAATGTATTAGAACCCGACTGAATTAAATTTTAACAAAAGTCAAGGTGGAGGGGGGGGGGGCTGTCATAACAAGCATAGTTTCCCTTATTCCTAGCAGAAACATATCACGTGTGCTCTAAATTTCATTAATTTACCTACCTGAGTAAACCTCACAGTAGCATGCAATATGCATCTAATCTGAAAATACGCACGGAAGTAATATTTTTTGTATTGAAAAATGACAATACCTGTGTTGAGATGTCAATGAAACTTGTGCAACTTTATAGCTTTCAAGAATTACGTACGCCTCAAGATAAGATTAGATTCCACAGGCCCCTATAGTAAACACACACGTGTGGTAATTTGCACAGGTACTTGGGTCTTGGTTTATAAATATGTATGTACCTTATTGATATGTAAAAAAAGTACTTTTTTTACATATCAATAAGGTACATACATATTTATAAACCAAGACCCAAGTACCTGTGGTAATTTGGTATTGAAACCGCGACGTTCATCAAATTATTTCAGTTACTCAGTGACAGATATGACACTTTTAATTCATACAAATTTTTTCAAGATACGCACAATAATATGACAATACGCAAATACAAAGAAGAACTTACAGAAGCGGCTCTATCGAAACGACCCGAATTTTAACCTGTTATATTTACCGGAAGTGAGTATTGTCAACTCGTACATAAAATTGCAGGGTTTGAAGGTAGTAGAAACGCGATATTTTAAGAACTATTTCACCGATTAATTTGAAAATGAATAGGGTTCGTCCTTTAACAATGCCACATAAGTATGTGAAGGCTGAGAATTGACAGTGCAAAGGTTCTCTTTAAATCTTGCCCACAAGCTGTAACGGACACACTAACACACACACATACGCACAGTAGCGATGCTATATCCCCTCCGCAACTAGTTGCGCGAGGGGATAATAAGCAGCTAAATTTTGATAATTGAATTATTGACCATTTTATTGAGCCAGCGAAGAAAAATGCTTACCATTTCGTCCATTTTTTTCCAATAGCAATCGCACAATTTTCAGATAGCAGTAATGTACGCGCATTTTTTCTGATAGCAACCGTTTAGGTACTACACCGTGCTATTGTAGCCTCAACCTATTCCCAAGGACCCCAATATGAACAAAACCTGAAGATGCCTGCATTATTATTATGACTGATAATGGCTTTGTTGTCCATAAGAGGATTTTTTAAAAAATTTTCCTATATATTTTTAAGTAATTTCTATTGTGGCCTCACCCTACTCCTAGGGGTCATGATTTGAACAAACATGAACTAGATATCATTGAGATGGTGGCCATCTCAAAAGGCCCCGCTTTCAGCAATGAACATGAAAATGTAAGGTAGCTGAAAAGGTTTTATTTTGAAGAGGAAAATTTGTGTACTATTAAGGGATGTGTTGTTTGAGTCTAAAGGGCTTCAATGTTATCCTTATTATATTAAAAAATGGCACGAAAATCACGAGTCCTCAATACCTCTTCTATCGAAAAACGGCACAAAAATCACGAATGCTGCATATCCTCTATGAAAATTGTTGCATATCCTCTATCAGAAATATGAAAGGAAAATCACAAATGTTCCATACCCTAAGTCAATGGGTAAGGTTTGAGGCTGTCTGGACTTAAGGGAAAGAAATTATGCACCGAACAAAGATTTTAAACAGAGAGGCTATTTTTGAAATTGACCCTTGACCTAGAAACTTTGTTCAAGGTCACTGCACATCCATTGACCAGTGGCACTCTGTGAGTGAAGTATGGTTCACATTGGACCAAGGGGGAGAGAAGTTATGCTCCGGACAAGGATTTTTCATATAATTCTGCTGACCTTGACCTTAGACCTAGAAACATGGTTCAAGGTCACTGCAAACCCTTTACCCAAAGACACTCTGTGGGTGAAGTATGAGCCAGATTGGGCCGAGGAGAGAGAAGATATGCTCCGGACAAGAGATCTTGGACAGACAGATGGATGGAAGGACGGATGGAGGGATGGACTGATCACTATAGGGCACCCGCAGAGTGGGGCCCTAATCAAAACTATATTTGGGAATGCTTCCATATAAACATGATTAACCATGGCTTTGCTGTTCTTGAGAAGATTTTTAAGAAAAATTCCTACATATTCCAATGTAAATTTTGATTGCCTAATGTGGCTTTATCCTTTCACCAGGGTCATGATTTGAACAAACATGAATCTACATTACATAAGGATATTTTCATTGAAATGTGACTAACCATGGCTTTTTTTTCCCATGTATATTCCTACGTGGAAGTTTGATCACCTACTAAGGCCCCAGCCTACCCCAAGGGGTCATGACTGGAACAAAGTTGAATCTTCACTGCCTGTGGATGCTTCCATATGAATATGACCAATCATAGCATTGTTGTTCTTAAGAAGAATTTTTTTTTCAATTTTCCCCTATATATTCCTATGTAAAACTTTGATTGCCTAATGTGGCCCAACCCTATCCCCCCAGGGCCATGAATTTTGCAATACCTATTACAGCGAATATATTTTTCTGTGTACCAGTGTTTATTCCAAGTCACTAGTCCAACAACACATGACAGAGCTTGACATTTGGTCAGGTAATTGTGATTCAAAACTTCCAATTTCAAAACATCAGGTAGCACTGGTAGCTTGCCTGTCAATCAAATCAGTAGGTATTGTTTCTAGTATGATTGACAAGTAGTGAAGCACTGATCTTGATTTAGGTATATTTTAGGGGGGGGGGGGTAATATAAAAAAATTTTCTATATATATTTTAATGTAAAACTTTGATCACCTATTGTGGCCCCATCCTACCCCCAGGGCTAGGGTCATAATTTTAACGAATTTGTCCTCACTTTGTAATGAAGCTTTTAACTAACTTTCATCTCTTCTTGAGAAGAAATCTTATTAAATGCCATTAAATTTTCACTCACTTTTAATTATGTCCCTTTGAAAGAGGATGTAGTTTTCATTTGAACAAATCTGAATTTCTTCCACCCAAAGATGCTTTGTAGCAAATTTGGTTGAAATTGGCTTGGTGGTTCTGAAGAAGTTGAATATGTAGACAGTTTACAGACAACACCTAATACACCTAAAACAGACAGACAGCTAGAGAGACAGATGCAGGACACTCTTTAATCAGAAAAGTTTAGTGAGCATTTGGCTCAGGTGAGCTAAAAAGTCAATTGAAAGGATTCCACAGTGTTGTTATTTGGAAAATCCACACCTCATATTCAAAAGTTAAACACTTGTTCTTTACCACACAGCAATTTCTGCCTCTGCATCAGGTTGAAAGATACATTAAAGGAAAGTGTCATGGATACAGAGACAAAAATAGTGATTACTTTGATTCATTTGCAGTTTGATACAAGCCTCCATTATACTTGAAATAATTGAAATTGAGTCACAAAATTCCAAGACGCGACTTCATTTCCACTGGAAAATGGAGATAACATTAATTTTTTTTAATAGTCTTTTTTTTCTTACCTTCTTTCTCAATTTTTTGAGTGTAATTTCTCCTTTTTTATGTAAGACTTCAGTTATGACTTGCTCCCAATCAAATTTAGCCTTTACTTTGTTGCTCTTCTCATCCATATTTTCCTGATTTATCTTTTCTTCTACTTGCTTGTCTATTTATTGTAATTTAAAAAACAATACGTTATAAATATATTTGGTGATATAAAATTTTAAACAAGAGGCCCATGGGCCATAAAGCTCACCCGAATAACTATGGCCTTTCTGTTCTTTTCAGCAGATTTTCCCCCAGTATATTCCTATGTAAAATTAAGCTAATATATCATGGCCCCAATTTACTCTTACCTCCACCCTTTTCACAGGAGTCATGATCTGAACAAACTTAAATCTGAGGATGTGCTTCCAAATATATGACTAATCATGGCTTTTCTGTTTTGAGGAAGAAGACTTTTAAAAGAATTTCATATATATATATATAATATATATATATATATATATATATATATATATATATATATATATATATATATATATATATATATATATATATATATATATTCTTATGTAAACCTCTGATTGGCCTTTTTGGCCCCATCCTTTCCTATGGGTCATGATTTGAACAAATTTAGAATCTACTCTACCTAAAGATGCTTCAGTATAAATATTATCACTAATCACGGCTTTGCTGTTCTTGAGAAAAGGAATTTTAAAGAATTTCCCCATGTATTCCTATGAAACTCCATATACAGCATACTTTTGACATTTAAGAGTCATTCTCTGTAAGCATCAAAGAATTTAGAAAAAGGTTGGAAATGGTACATCACAGATTTGGCTGATATTTTGCATGTAATGTAGAAACGCCATGTATAGATCATATTTGGGGTCAACAGACAAATTTGAGCACCGGTTGCCATGGTTACCAAAACCGCCATTTTTAGCTCATAAATGAGCAGCATTCTACTAAAATTATACCAACTTCATCTTAATTTTTTTATTTTATACACATTTCATACAGGATTGATGGTTACCTATTCTGATGTATTATTTATAGGAGTAACTACCGCAATTAGTGTATTAATTCAGTAGTTGGTCATGAATGAATGATCTTTCAATGAAAAGTGTCAATTTTTACAAATTTAACAAATTTTGAAAAATGCAGATTTTGGACATTTTCTACAAATAATAGCAAAAAAATGCAGGCACTCCATAGCAAATGACCACCATCAGGTAAAAGTTCATTCCATACTCAACAAAATATAAAATTTCTAGAGTGGTAATATTTCTTAAAATAAAATAAAATAAAAACAAAAATGGTTGCTATGGAGAATTTGGATTAATTTGTAGAATCTGTATTTGACTGATTTTTTGTACATATCTGCTTTTCATTAAATCCTTAATGAAAAAATAACTTTTTAATTTACCTTTTCATTTCACTTAACATTTAAACAAAAAAGAAATCTAAAATTTGAAAAAATACCATGTTGCTATGGCAACCAAATAGTTCAGGAACTATTCAAATAATTATTGATATTAACAATATAAAATAACCATAGCCACATTGCATTATTATATTTCTTCTTCTGAAACAATAAATAAATCAAATTAATCAACTTTATCATTTCACTTCATTTCAATTCATAATTAAAAAAAACAGTTGCTATGGCAACCAAATAGTTCAGGAACAATCCCTATTGTTATTGATATTATCAATGTACACATCGTTGAATGTGTTATGTTTCTTCTTCAATAAGATAAATCATGCTAATTAACCTTTTCATTTCAGTTGCATTAAAATAGAAATTCATTTAAAAAAAAACAGTTGCTTTGGCAACCACATTATCATAGTTTAGGAACAGTCCCTATTATATTGATATTAACAAAATACAAAACTAGAGACTCGGTGCTTGATCAACTTCTAATCATGCACTTACCCTCACATACACAGACGAACACTTAAATTAATAAAATACAAATATATCAAAATTACTGCAACAGGAGTGGTTTTGCACTATGTTGTTTCCTTGGAAACAAACAATAAATGGATGTATAAGCAATAACTGCCCATATAGAATTCAATGGAAATTCCCTTTGCAGTTACCCCCCCCCTTTTGAAAGTCAATTTTATGTGCCTCATATTTTGCAATACAAAATATGGTTGGATAGAAGGCAGAAAGGAGAATGGAACAACCAAAAATGCACATGACAAGTTATATAATTTGTCATGTGCATCTTTGGTTGTTCCATTCTCCTTTTTTGATGGAGGGCAGTAAGGAGAAAGGAACAAACAAAGATTCACATGACAAATTACTGTAAACCATTACTATTATTCGTGTCATCTTTTATTCGCGATTCTTCAGTTTGAAAACAATCCGTGACGATTATTTTTCGTAACTGAGGAAATGTCCTTTACAAATATATAGCAAGATAAATAGTTCGCGGCGATTAATATTCGCGAGTTAAAATAGGTAGTGAAAATCGCAGATATTTTTCGCACGTGAAAGAAAATTGGTTTGCAGTATATAATTTGTCATGTTCGTCTTTGTTGTTCCATTCTCCTTTCTGCCCTCCATCAGTTTACATTTTTGCTTGTCTAAAAAGAAACTGTTGAAGATATAACTGTCTATCATCATACACTGATTAATTTTGATAATCACAATTCAAACATTTCAAGATTTTGTGATGTTGCCCCTCCCTATTCATTGCATTGCTATTACATTTCCTAATGTTGATTATACTCATTGACTCTGACATTGACCTTGACCAAATTTTGCATTGACCTTGCTACCTTGAATTTCATACAACTTGAAGACAGAACTTCAACCATGCTAATGTTCGACTCTGAAATCATTATCCATGACAGATGGCTACCATTACTTTTTTGTATGTCCAAGATATATAATTCCAAGAAATGTACTTTTTCAATCAATACATAATATTATAAATTGTGAACATATATCTGAATGTGATTTATTGTTAAATGGTAGTTCTAATCATGGACTTGATATTAATATACAAATATTTGAAGCAGTACATACATTTATAGCAGCAACAAAACAATTTATATAAACACTGTCATATACATATGTGGTATATTGTAATATTTTCAATTTTTCCAAACCGGTACTACTTTGTACTCTTGCTTATTTTTTTTTTATTTTTTTATTAATTTTCTTTTTTCTTTCCTTCTGCAATTTTGCTTCTTTTGCCTTCTGTAACTTTGTTCATTTTTGTGTTTGCTTTCTTCTTTTGTATATTCTTACTTTTGCTTTAATAATTAATTTACTATGTATTTGCCTTGACCTTGATGTAGGGAGAGGGCTAAAATAGGCTGAGCCTGCTGCCCAATCCTATTCATTCTTACATCTGTGAATAAAATATTGTTTAAATTAAATTAAAATCCCTATTTTTTCTTCCAAAACTAAAACTTTAGGGTCGGCGCAAAAAAAAGGGTCAGACTGGTAGCAGGAAACAAGACTAATTATTTGTTTTGGCCTTAGTTAAAATTATTAAAGTTATGTTAAAGAAAACTAAATATTCTTGCTGGCATGCCAAGAAACAGAACAATATGAAATTCTGACTTTAATGAAAAATTACTCTCATGAACTAGAGGGTACTCTGTCTACCCAAACATTTTTAACTTGTCATACTCAATAAGATCAACAACAACAAAAAAAACCTGTATTAACATAATGATACTTTATAAATCTGACAAAATTATAAATTCATATTTTGCTCTAGTTGACAAATCATGAAATTTCCCTGAGTAAAGATTTTGTTTAGTTGACCACTTAATACCAATATGTATTTACTAAATAATATGACTAAAACAATCCTTCACTTCTAATTAGGCATCAAGTAGCATCCCTATTATGCTTATTGTCAATAATTGTTGCATAATTTCATGAAAAAAATTATTTTGTGAATCTTCAATATCAAAAAAAAATCTCTCTTTTCATCTTTCTGGATTCTGCATTTTAGATGATTTCACTTGTGCAATCACATAATGTCATTGCAAATTTTTTCTCGGTTTTGATTATTTCTTTGTAAAATCACCACATTAAGCATAAATTTCTCAGTTCCAAATGAGTATTCCAGCAATTTTGTGCACTGTTTCCTAAAAAAAAACATACAGATCAATTGGCATTTACATACATAAACACTTAAAAAAAAAATAAGAGCCATTAAATGCAAATAATGCATGAGATATGATTAAGTCCCCAACCCCCACCCCTCAACCTCATATAAAAATAATATGCAGTGAGATCTCTTTTGTTCTCCCAAAACAAAGCCCGGGCAACAGTCGCAGCAAACATTGACAACTGCATGCATCAATTTTATTATATAAAAATATAGCTTCAATCATCCCCCTTTCTTTTCCATATTTTAAACAAAAGCAAATCTCCACTACACTCTATACACAAGATTATCTGAAGTTAAAATGAACTTTTAAGCCTTTGCATTACCGAGATACAAAAATTTATATTTTGATTCTTGAATTTATATCAAATTTTATAAGGATATCTCATTAATTACAGAATTCTATTAAGTGTGAAGTAGTACTGTTTTAATAATGAAAATTTCTTTCCATATTTTAAACCTTCTTACGTAGTTGCAATTATATAATGTAATTAGAGATTATAAAACAAATTTAAAAGTTTTTCTAATTTTATATAATTAGTTCTTAAATGAAATAGCACATGACACTAGCCCCCCCCCCCCCCCCCCCTCCAAAAAAAAATTCATACCAACAAACAAAATTAAGCCCTGAACACACTGAAACCTACAAAACCTGCAATGTTGTGTTTTGTTTAAGCAATGTGGTGGTTTTACATGTGTTTACATTCTACCTGGATCAACATGTAAAAACAGTCAATGATTGAATGAATGCAAGACAGTAACTATATATATATTGTTAACCCCCCTCCCCTCCCCCTTTATGCAAACACTGAAATTTGATGTAACTTTAAAACCAATGTAGATTTTATCATATATGCTGTATGGATAACATAATTTTCAACAACAGTTGTATATATTATTATATGCAGGTTGAAAACTTGACGATTATTAATTAATTTTTTTAATAATTGAATTCAAATGTCATTGATGTTTTTTTTTTTTTTTTTTTGATACTTTGATGTTTCTTTCTTATAGATATTCATACACTGTTATTAATTAATTTACTTATAATTCACCAACATGCATGAGTTAAGAGTAAATATTGACAAAGGTAAATAATTTTTACATGATTTTGTACTTTGATACTTGCCTAGTTGGCTTATTACTGCCAGGTATCTTTCAAATCAACATCACGGCCTTATCACCAAACGCAACTTAACTGTAGTTCTGGAATCCATGTAACTGATGTTGCTTTCTTATAAACATTTTGTTTCCAATGCTTCTATTGTTCATGCAGTGCATCGGTACGTGTCACACTTGGAATTTCAGTAAGGTGAAATCCATTTTCAGGCTTTTCACGACCAAACACATATATTTCTCAGGCACAGCAAGGCCTGACCAAACATTTAACTTCCAGTTATACGAAATACTATACAAAGTAGGTTTAAAATGACTGAAAATATCCAAAACAGACAGAATTAACTCCTCTGAATCATGTTCTGCTCTCTACTTTCACTTTCATTTTCTTGATATTTGGCTGAAGATTTCCGAAAAGGGAAACAACTCTTGGTGAAAAAGTATGTAATTTCAGAGATTTTTACAAACTTTATAATTGATTTATTTTCTTAAATTAAATATTACCACTCCAATTTTTTGATATGTTCTTAATAATTATTTAGGGTAAAATTAGGAGCATCAAAATATTCCACCAGTGCCTGCGTTTTTTTTGGGTACACTGTTATGTTTTCCCAACCTTTTTAGTAGCATTTTTTGACATTACTTTGCATTTCTTGGTAGGTCCAAAACTTTTTTTTGCAGTTTTCTTGTTTAGAAAATATAATTCACAAATAATTTTAAAGATAAAAATTAATAATAGTCATTTAAATTCATCAAATAAATATTAATAGGGTGAAATGACCTTTGTTGTTATTTCCCACCTACGTGCAAAAATAGGTGACCCGTTGCCATGGAAACAATGCCAATTGATCAATTGCAATACTGTTTTTTTAAAATGGGCTTATAGTGAAATTATGTCACCAAGTTTGAACAAAATCGGTGAGAGTCTATTTCCAGCCCATTTTGATGCTTACAGAGAATGACTCTTAAGAGGTAAGTCAATCCTATTTAGCATGTGCAGTGTTTGTCATTTAACATAATGAAAAATATCAGGTTACAATCCATGTGACCTTGACCTTTGACCTATATTGCAAAAAATGTCTTTTGAATTTTGAGATGCAGGATTTTGATAATCGATTTTTATACAAGTTTATGAGCTCATGATAGTGTACTTTGAAACTGTATGATATTCAGTTACCACACAAACTTATATTTAGATTCCATGAAAGTACTTCAGGATTAGTATTCAACAATGGATCATGAAGACTGACAATTGCAGTAAAGACAGACTGAAATCTCTTTTGATGGATATATTTATTAAATGATGAATAACAATTTTTCTTAATTTCAATTGTTCATTTGAGGGTTGGGAACCACATTTTCTTTGATTGTCAGATTCTATCCCAGTTTTATACTATCTGTGGATTTTTTTTTTCTGTGCAGGCAAATGCACAAGCTATCATTCTAGGAGTAAATAAATAGCTGACCTCTCTTAGATTTATTTACATCTTTAATGAAGCTACAAAGCGGGTGACACATGCATTCCTTGGAATACTCTAGTTCATAAATATACCTTGACTGAGGTCCTGCGTTAAGGTACTGGCCTCCACATCTCCATTTGCCATATCCTCCTCTTCATGTTCCTCCTTCTTTCTCTTCTTCTTTTTCTTTGGTTTTTCCTCCTCCTCCTCCTCCTTAACATCTCCATTTTCATCTGCTTTTCTCTTCCTCTTTCTTTCTTCTTTCCTCTTCTTTTTCATTTCTTCCTTCTTTTCCTTTTTTGTCTGACCTTTCTGAATTATTTCTGTCTCAGCTTTGGACTGTGGCTCATGATTTCCATTCATTGGTTTAGCTTCTGGTGATTGTGTCTCAGTTGTCTTGGTCTGAAGAATTGTACAAGAAAATCATTTCAAAATCTAAGTCATAATCATAATTGACATGGATCATCAGTTCAGAAATTTAAGTTGTTTATTTCATGGGTCTCTGTAAGAATCAATCACTGCCAAAGTTTAATCTGTTTCATTACAGCTCTTTTTGAATGTTTGGCACAACTATAATGTGCTGTCCATTAATTTTTTACATTTTTACTGTGGCCTCTGTCATTTTGTCTGAAATAAATTCCCTACAGAAACTAATAAGGTCAAATTAACTTCGTTGCACACACTTATCCTTAAGTATTACTCAGTTTGTAATCTCACATATACAGTATACAGTAAAACTCCATCATAACGAAGTCACTGGGACCTGTGAAATTACTTACTTATATCCATAATTTGTTATATCCTTAATTCATTATATCCGTATAAGGAATTCGTAAAATTTATATAGCTGGGGATCCAAGAAAACTTCAATATATCCATGAATTCGCTTATCCGTGTTCATACTAAACGAGTTTTAGTGTATCTATACTAAATTTGATCAGTCTCAGTCACTCATACTTCTCCAGTTTCACTAACCTGTTCAGCGTGTTTCATTATAAGGTTCCAGGCTTCGTCTATTAATGATTCCTTCTTTACTCGCAGTGAATTCTTCAGGAAATTCTGTGGAAAATAATTTTTTCTTAAGTTTTACTTTTAAACAAATGATTGTCCAATAAACCACATCATCCTCTTAGAATCATTATGATGGTGTTTTCAGATGTATGGAAATAAATTGCATTACATAATTATGGATAAGAGAAAATTTGCCTTGTCTCTGAATTTCACCAGAATTTTTTTTTTCACATAATTTGAAATTCACATGAAAATTTTACATGAAACTAAAATTATTTTAAAAACTCTTTTCATACAAAACAATTGTGTGAGACATACATAGCTGCAAAAATGAATTAAACTTCAAACTGTTTTCACCTAATACACTTGCAGAAAAAGATTCCAGTTGAGGTGAATACATATAGTTTTATTACAGCTGATTTATGACAAGGAGCAATAAATGCTTGTGTTTAGAAAATGAAAACCACAACACACATCAGAAGTCAGATGGCCTTAAGATGGACAATCAGAATACAGTTGCTAAAATTAGCTCAAATAATACCTCCAAAAAAATAATAAATAAATTTAATGATAGATTTGATTCTTCACTGTACTTAAAATGGCAATCTTCTGAACCCCATCATTATACAAACCTACTATTTTTTTATTATGACTAGTTACTTTAAACCATATCTGTTTGCCTGGGATGTTAGTGTAGTCTTTATTTGATGTGTAGGACATTCCTGTCACTTACTTTAAACTTTGCCTGCTTGCGTGGGATGTTAGGATAGTCTTTAATTTGGTGTAACAGGTGGAGGACACTCTTGTCAGATTGTGCACCATTGATGGCAGCATGTACTTGCTAAAAGTTAAAACGTGCGCAATAAATAAAGCCATATAAATGTGTTTATTTGGGGGATATTTCTGCATTTCAGATTATTCTTGCTAGCAAAATTATAGCAAATAGGACTGACGTACATTGCGAATACTGCTAAATAAACAAACTTTAAGACATATCTTCATTAAAATGTACAAGTAACCAGACATTACAATTTATGGATAAGAAAGAGGCAATTCTGGTTTATAATATAAATTTGTTTTATTCAGTCTGATGATTTATACATTCTTAAAATTCTAAAATTTTCAATAAAAGTTTTATTAAAATACAGTTGAACTTCGGTATCTCAAACACTGATATCTCAAATACCATGAATATGTCAAAGTGATCTGGAAATCCCAACCACTAATTCTTTAAGAATCTAACCCTGAATATCTTAAATCCTCATATATACATGTATCTTGAAGTTTTTCCTTGGTCCCAATGGGTTTGAGATAACAAACTCTGACTGTACCGCATTAAACATTTCACTAATATACATGTACTGGATACATTGTAAATATGATGAATATCATTTATTATTCAGAATTTACCTCCAACCACTGATTCTGTTTCTGTTCCCCTTTGTTGGCCCCTGACTTTGATACATAGTTTTTCCCAGAGTATTTCTCTTCTTCAGATATACATTTTGTGTGCTTATCATACTCTTGCCCCCTGAAAAATTCACAAAAGAAATTTATTTTTACATATAAATATGGAAATGTGTATAGATGGATATGGCTTTTCAATAAAATTTGCACAGGTATTCTTAAAAGCAGCAATTAATTTTTTTTTTGTCTCCCTTTTATGTGAAAGATGAAAAGTTAAGTGAATGGCTAACAAACTTGCATTAAATTTGATCAAAGGGAAATAACTTCAAAATGTTACGTCAATATTCTTTAAAGAGACAGTAATGGCGCATCTCATCAAAAAACCAGACTTGATAAAATTTTCCGATAGGATTTGGAATTTTTTTACTACTCATAAATGTATAAACTTTCAGAAAATTACAAGTTTCATAACTAAATAACTTTAATTATTTCATTAAAATTTATTATTATTTATGGACCATAAATATATACATCGCAACGCGTTCCATGTCATTCATGCATCATACTTATCATAAACAAAACAGCATGGTAAAAGAGGCCTGCTTCATTGACAAAGTCAACCAAGAAGAAAAAAACTGAAAGAAGAGTTTGAAAAAGCAAATTTCCTGACCAAATTTTACTTGGGGGATTAATGGTGGAAGAAGAAACGGGAGCTCGGCGAGACTCAAATAGGGCTCACGAAGGTTCTCCTCGACAGGTTTGTTGATACATGTTATCATTTCTAATATCTCCATCGCTTTCAAAAAAGCAGTGTAAACTCAACACCTATGATATACAAATATTATTACCATCTAAAGTGCAAATTTTAATGCAACTATCCTGAAAACATTTTTGACGTTTTGCTGCGATAACACATGATTTGGTGATTTTCCCCTCTCGGACCCCAATACACAAAACGTCAATATTTATTCTTTTAATTCTTTAAAATTTGTCTGAAGGTTCACGATTAATAATTTATTGGAAAAGTTATAATATTTTGCTTTTGGGAATTGCTTTTACCTCATATTCCATAATAATTGTTATCTATACAGTTTATAGGTATGTGTCATTCAGAATTCACATGGTACAGATAAACAGATCTAAGATTGCTCCAGTTTGTACGACCCTTTGATTTCCGGCAGATTCTAATTAAGTTAATTTTGTTTTAGGAGAGAATATTCATGTTTCTCAAACTGTTGACATCAACTTTATACCTCATTTCTTAATGATATATTGAGTATATTTGACTGAAAAACACACGTTTTGCAGTCGTACTGTCGCTTTAAATATCATCCTATTACATGCCACAGTAAATATTGAATGTGCTATAATATTTTCTGAATGACACAGAAGAGAAATATTCATAAGACTTAAATTAAAATTAATTTAGTAAAAAGATTGATACTTCACCATGAAAAAATGATAGGGAAGTGTAATACGATGACTTACAATGTACTTAAGAAATGTGTTTAGTTTCTCAAGGTAAAACTCAACTTTGAAAGTAAATAACTCTTTTTTTTGGCAAATAGAATTGAAAATCTAACAAATACAATCTCTTCCAAGACTTTATGTAGCATTTCAGAGTACTGTCATGATTGCCAGCATTTCCATCTCCTTGTACGAGCAATTTTCATAAACCCCCTGGTTCTTGCTGGAAAAAAATTGACATTTTTTGTGCTTGTACACATGCCTGAACTCTGTTTTCAGCATATTTTTTAGTTTCAATTCCCTATTTCCAATATCTCTGTTTCCGGGGTTCATTTAGACTAGTTATAGGATCACAGGAGTCGGCAATTTAATCAACAGACATATAATAAAGTGAAAATAAATAAGAATAAATTAATCCTACCAGTGAGCTTTGCGAGCCAAGCAAAAGTTCACTACACTCACCAGTAGGATTTATGAGTTTTCTCTTTTATTTTTACTTTATTGATAAAATCGCTGACTCCTGTGATTGGATCTGCTACACTTGAACTGATCATACCAGAATTCCTTGCTACAGTCAATACAGGACAACGACTTAGCTTGGCGACATTTTGTTGTGTAATGCTTTTCCACTTGGTTTTTCTTCAGTGATTCGCCACAAGCATTGCAGGAAAAGAATACCATCTGTATAAAAATGTGATGTTTATCAAAAATACAACATACGAAAATAACTATTAAGTCAAATAAGGAAAAAATACGATAATATATCTGTCATTAACAGTACATATGTACTTATCTGAAAAACAGTTCGAAACATCTATAGATTTAAATCAGCATACTGTACAGTCCACATTGATAATCACATATACCAGCATATGTAGATGAAATACACCTATTACACATGTACCATGTTTACAGCATATATGCAATCTCCCTTTAAAATTTCTGACTAAATTAGTCATTATGCATAATACTTAAATAAAGTTTCCTTTCATTAAAGCAAACACCACGGCAAAACGCCACGGCTTACCTTCGACACTTCAATTTCAAAAAAATCTCGCAAACATGTGGCGGAAAACAACAAATAAAACTAAATTGGAAACTTGTCTAACCCACACTTTTTAATTCCGTGTTAACGCTCCTAATAAAACATATAGCTATATTCAGGTGCCGAAAAGGGTGAAGGCAAAGCTATAATTTATTAAATTTATATATAATCAATAAAAATTTGAATAAAATGTACAAATTCAGCTGCAGCTGACTTGGTTCTGAAAGGGGGTTGGGGGGGGGGGGTCTGTTCTTCGATTTTTTTCTGAAAAATATTTAAAAATTAAATTATAATAGAAATACATGTACATGTACAGTGTATATTAATAAACATTACATAATCACAGTATATAAGATCACTGAAACATTCTTTTCCGAATAATATTTTTTTACTCCATGACGTGGAATGAATTTAATTGACAATCTCCAAAAAAAAAAAAAAAAAAAAAAAAAAAAAAAAAAAACTTTGTAACATACTTTAGTTAATATATAACAGTTGATAAACAGAAAATGACGAGTTTCTGAAAAAAAAGGAAGGGGGAGGGGCTGCAGCACCATGCATGGTCCCTTTGGTACCACGTGTCTTATCTCGTACCGAGGAAATAAATTTCTTTTGCCTTAGTGGACGACCGTTTAATTCTGAAGGGAGGGGGTGGCAGACTTTAGAAATAAATCTCAAAAATATTGAAAATAAATAATTTGTCCTCAAGTGGCAAGAAAATCCTTGACTGGTGCTACACCCCCCCCCCCCCTTCACCACCACCACGAAATAGTTTTTAGAGTTCGATTTTTTATTGGGGGGGGGGGCTTATATATCAAACTTATTCCAGCGAAGAAGAAGAAATAAATAATCTGCCCTTGATCATCTCGAAAACAGCTAATCTGCCCTTGACTGGCATGAAAATAAAAATAAAGAAAATGCCAGCCCCTTCAGAATCAAATGTTTTGCAATTATCACATTTTACAGTCATATACATGTTCATTATATTCAAAATGGTGATATTTGCAACTTAAATAGAAAAATATTAATTTAATACTGACAAACTGTGAAAAAAAATATTGGGATATGTGGAAGGGTGTACGCTGTTGACCGTCGACAGATTCCTGGAAAAGGGTATGGGTCGGGCGGGATACTCAACAACCCTCTCCTCTGAGCCAGATTTTTTTTTAGAAGTGCATGGGTATCATTTAATTGGAATCTGGTCATTCTTGAAGTCGTTTCACATATTAAAATAAAATAAATAAAAATTAACTAGTTCGGAAAATTAAAACCTTTCTTTCCGAAAAGCTGCAACGTAACCCCCCTCCCCCCCCCCCCCCGTTCCGACGGCCTTATATTGGGACGTGGATGGCAACAAGTGTGCCCGAGGAACGGTTCATTTGGATTGTTCATGTACATAAATGGAACATTAATTGAGATGTTATACCTGGATCATGTTAAGATGCTATTCTGGGAAAACTGAATTCGAAGAGCGACTGAACCAAGCATGATTTAACCGACCTTCAATTCAGTCTCGGTATATAGCATTAAACAGGTCTATAACGTGCTCCATACTTAACCCCCCACCCCCCACCCCAACCCCAATTATGTATTGTATTCTAGCAATAATGAAATGACGATTTCCTTCTTTTATTATTAGGTGCATGTATATTTCTATTATCAATCATAAACTTAAACTAACTGAATCAATACAAAATTTATGATGATTTTATCCAAATTTAATTAATTGGTTAAGAGTATAATTAGTGTATGCCCAGCCAAATTATCAAAGGTGATACAAAATGTTAACGTAACGTTAAACCATCTCTGAACAATTCTGCTTAATGACATGTTAAACAGATGCGCCATGATACCTGCGTAAGCATCTGATCAAATAGATGATAATACACATATGTACTATATCAAGGACACCCCGTGGGTACCTAATTTGACATATGTTACGTACTGTTTTCCTTTTTCGTACACTTCCTTAAATAACTGTTCTCTTGACTTCATTGAATTCTATATCTACTGGAAACTTAATCAAGATGACAGAGTTTTAATTTTTCAAAGTACGGTTTAGTGATTATTTTTTGGATTAGATGAGAATTCAGTGCACAACTGTGATAAATACTAAATGTAAAGCCAAGGATGTACCTTTGTAGTTGATACTAACGCCTTACATTTAGGTGTGAGGAAAATGATGAGGTAAGCATTATTATACTTCATGTACTAGTATATATTGTTAATACTGGTTTATGATCACATGTCAATTGAAATTTGATAACCCCTACTGCCGCACCTACAGTTACTTGTATAGATTATATATGTATCATGTATATATGCCTGTACAATTTATATAGATATGTATGTATATATGTAACCTTTCTTTCAGAACTTTCTATCTTATCATTGTAAAAATCTTGTTTGCCTTCTGGGTCTCCCAAAAAATTGGAAAATAAAATTATCTTATCTGGTATATTGGCGGATGAAAGTAATAATTTCTTTGTTTAACATTAGAATAAAGAAATTGCCTTGTTTTTTGTTTTTGTTTGTTTGTTTGTTTGTTTTTCGCCCTCTGTTTTTGTTGAGTACCAGCGAGATTTTAATAAATCTCTTCCCCGATAGAATTTTAACAGATAGGTTTCCACAAGAAATTCTTGCTTAGCTATCAGTGCGTAATATCGACCAACACTACATTCATTTGACTCTTTGAAGCATGGTTTTTTGGTTTTGTTTTGTTTTGTTTGTTTGTTTTTTTTGTTTTTTTTGTCCAGTCAATATCTACATTATAAAATGTATAATTTCATGATTCCTGATGATGTAATGTTCAATTAAAGAAGGATAGTGCAGAAATAAAATGGATATAAAAACAAAAATCTACTACATTGTAATATGCTTCAACAATTAATTTTTCATAACTTAATCATATGTATAGGTTATAAAAAGATAGTACTACTTATACGGTCTAACAATATTTCATAACTTCGGTTTTCTAAGCGCAGTTAGGATTTGTTTTACTTTCTTTCTTTATTAAATCGTATGATAGTAGAAAGGAGGAAGATAAAGGTGTCCCATGTGTAATGAAATCCATGGAGGGTTAAACCCCCTCCCCCAAAAAACTGACAAAAAAATTAAAGGGGGGGTATCCAATACCCAACATGCAATAATACTAGATGCACATTGACTTTCAATTTTTTTAAAAAGTGAAACTTAACTTTATGGGGCAAGTTTTGACTACACCACAGAACAGTTACTGTATATGAGAGTTAAATTTTAAAAGTATGACCCCCAACCCCTTCATCTATATCTCTTTCTTTTTATTAAACACCGGCTTCCCAACTTGTAGATCTTAAGTAAAAAATTGACATATTGTAAATTTTGAATTTCCCGGGTATAGTAGTATATAAATACAAAATTTACAACAGCTCTAACTTTTGTATTTATTGCCATGTGGTAAATTCAAAATTTACGTGACAAAATTCTAATTCATTTCAGTAAGAAGAAAATTATTGTCTTGTTTTCGTACATCCTGGTTGTGGTGGCTGAATTATGTCAAGCACAGACAAAGTTACTGACCTACAATGCTGGACTTTTGGGGAGTATTCCTTATAAACAGGAACGTGGTGACTACATAGCGGCCAACATCGGACACACTGACCCGGACATCATCTGTTTACAGGAGGTAAGAAAGAAAGGGGGCCCGTTTCCAGTACACTTTTTAAAATAGATAAATAAATATATAATTCCTACATCACTGAAAATATCTGGAAAGCAGCATGTCTAAACCAAATTTATGCAAAAATTATCACGTGCTCAGTTCAGACTGCTCGTCCTATCCTCCGCAAACACTTACACCTTAACACATCTACCTTTTGCTTTTGCATAAAAAATATTCTTTGTATTAAAGCCACCCTTTATTGGCCTCTGTTTTAAAAATCAGGAAATCTTATTATAACTTGCTGTCTTACGATCTATTATGAAGGTATAACCCCCGTTTTCACTAGCATGGTTATTATTTTCATTTGACAGAAAACAATCGAATTATATATCTTGGGACTAAATGGAATGTAATAATGATTTATAGATTTTAGAAGTATATAAATATGCAAACATAATTATTTTAATTCTTATTATTTTGAACTTTGATGCAGTTATAATGTTTTTTTCAGGTTTGGCTCAGGAGGGATGTAGAATTGCTAACATCGACCAACCAGTACAAATATCCTTATTTCTTTAGCGCTGTCAACACCGAAACCTCCTCAAAGCCCCCATGCGCCAACATCTCGCTCATTAGTGTATTTTTTAAGTTATTGGCAAATGGTAAGTCTTCTATCAAGTGAATTTTGAATTCAGGTTACAGTATCAACGTTCATAGTTTTTTTTTTTAAATTTTAATATTAACTTTTTAATAAAAACTTGAATTTTATGGAAACTGTGTTTTAACTTAACACATACATGTATTTTTTTTTCCCGACCAACCGATTACACATTTTCCAACCGATTACTATCGTTCCGACCGATTAACCGGTTAATCGAATACAGATTACCACTCCTACTTTAATTAAGAGATCATTATTTGAATTATGGATATAATGAATTGAAGAGAGCACTAATTTAAAAATAGTTGCTCCCTCTCTCTCTCTCTCTCTCTCTCTCTCTCTCTCTCTCTTACAGAATTGCTGCGCGCATTAATTGAAATGATAAACACATGTAATTTTTTTTTCTGATATTAATACTAAATCATTGACGAGGCAAGCTATTGACAAACAAGTTGATGAAACAAGGATATCAACAGTCTCGTTTGAAGTCATCTTTTCGCAAGTTTTACGGTCGATTCAATGACCATGTCAGCATATACAACCTATCATTGAGTCAAATGCTGACTGACGTTTTTCATACTAATTGTTAGGCCATTATTTATACACTGAACTATCTACGAATTTCTCCGTGATTACCCGATCATGGCAAGTTCGTTATCTTCATATTTCATTGTTGAAATCTGTCTCTTTTTCAATTTTATCAATTCAAATGTGTTTTTTTTCTTTTCTTTTAATTTTTTATGATTTAAAAAAAAAACACTGAAAAATTGTTATAAAATTCGAGCAATTCCACAACGACTTCAATAAATCAACAGAACACTTTCTGGTGTAATTTATGCTTCACAATTCTACTCACACAGGTCAGGAGTGCAACAAAAATGTTACAAATAGGAATAAATGTAAAGGAAAATTGATAAGTAGAATGTTTCTGGTTGACCTCAGTTGCTTACAGTGTTTGTCACATGAAGTAAAATGTCCTTTGAAATATACATTTATCTTCTTAATAAATTTTAGCTAGTTTTGTGACATTAATAGGGAATAATTCCTAATGCAAGTCTAATGGATAAAAAGCTATAATTTCTTTTGATTATATATTTCAGAAAGTCTTTTAGCATGTAGTAATATTTTTTTTTCAAATGAAGTTGTACTTAAAAAAATTCTGAAACTTTTTTATGCATTTGTCTATTCTATTGTCACTTCCGAAATTTTAACTGTATTTACAATATGATGTTATAATTGAAAAATAAATATGTTATGGTTAGTGGAATTTAAAAAAAAATTCAATTTGCTGGTCATTATTTTTGAGTTCACCCCTGAAGATAAATAGTAAACTTAATTAACAGTCTCGGGCCTTTTTCGTCAGATGTTCTTTTGTAGTTACTGTGTGTCAAAGAATCTAACAATCCCCATATAATCAAGTCACATGTTACTTTGGTGCTGGAAAAGAATACATTTTAACTGGTTTACTTAGTCCTAAGCTGAAGTATTTCTGGTTGACGTCAAACTAAAAGCAATCAATCAATGTAATATCACAAACAAGACAAAACAAACAAAAACAAGAGGCCCAGGGGCCACATCGCTCACCTGAGCACTATGGCTACGAAAAAGCAGAAATCAGTTCAGTCTTGAAAGGTTGAAAAGTTTAAATATAAAAGTGGTTCGGGGGGGGGGGGGGGTATGAATTGAACAAATCTGAATCTACATTATCTGAGGATGCTTCCATTTAAATATGACCAATCATGGCTTTGCTGTTCTTGAGAAGAAGATTTTTAAAGATTTTTCCTATATATTCCTATGTAAAACTTTGATCGCCCATTGTGGCCCCACCCGACCCCCGGGGGTCATGATTTGAACAAACTTGAATCTACACTAACTGAGGATGCTTCCACATAAGTTTCATATTTTCAAGCACAGTGGTTCTTGAGAAGAAGATTTTTTAATGATGCCATTAATTTTTTAATGAATTCTTAATTATCTCCCCTTGGAAGAAGGCGTGGCCCTTAATTTAAACAAACTTGAATCCCCTTCACCCAAGAATACTTTGTGGCAAGTTTGGTTTAAATTGGCCCAGTGGTTCTGGAGAAGAAGTGGAAAATGTGAAAAGTTTACAGACGGACAGACAGACAGACAGACGGACAGACGGACTACAGACAAAATGTGATCAGAAAAGCTCACTTGAGCCTTCGGCTCAGGTGAGCTAAAAACTGAATAATGTTTATTAAAACAATTTGAATTAAAAAATATATTTGGATTATTCTTTGATTTAATTCAGAACATAGTTTTTATTTATATCAAGGATGCACGAAACGAGCAACCTCCGCAGAAAAAGCCCAGTGTGCGACGGAAAAAACCGGGGTTCTCAACCTACCACAAAAGTGCATTTCCTGTCTGGCAATATCATCTACAAATGACTTCTCGTTTTCAAACCTTCTTAGAGACTGTGTCGTGACAACCCAAGGGGAGGTCAATCTTCCTGGACTTTTGGTTCTAAGTAAACGACCCATGCTTTACCCTGTGGTAAAATATTTTTTGCCATCTGCAAAGAAGACAGCTTACAGAGGATATATACACTTTCAGGTATTTAGAATTATACTTTCAGAAAATGTTGGAGTTTCTAATATAAGGATGCACGCGCTTTTGGTATTAGAGTAACATACAGAAGGAAACATTCAAACGTCCATATCGCAAAACTAGGATTGCCATAATGGACTAATTCCCCCGTCGTGAAATTAATTTCTGAAAGTGTATGTACTTGAAAAGAGGCCTATGGGCGTTGAAGCTTAAGGTCATTGGAGTATCGAGTTTCTAAAGCTATGACAATTCAGACAAACCTGGAACTTGGAATTAAGACTAGTCACATACATGTAATATGAATTTTTACAATTTTTAAGTGAATTGTCAAAATTGTGAAGTTTATCAGATATTCAAGAGTGAAAATATTATTGTTAACAATTCTGTTTAATACATGATTAACATCCTGAGTATTTCAAAATATGAGCTTCAAAATGTTTCTTTGTTTATTAATTTTGTGGCCACAACAATGACTTTTAAATTCTGTATCACATGATTTGCATAGTGTACCCTACGGTTAAGATACAACTCTGTATAACGTATGAGCTTTCACAGCTTTCTGGGAAAATCATTTATAAATACGAGTTTCTTCGTACTTCTAATGTTGCCTGTAGAAGGATTTCTTTGTCAGGGATAGACATCAACTTACAGATTCACTTGCCCCTTGGGCAAGTGAACTCAAACTTTGACTTGTCCGAATACAAAACTTGGTTGCCCAAAATTTAGAAAGAAGGGAAACCGATAACTTTAATTTATTATTGTAAATAAAGTGAGATATTTTTTTTTTATATTTGGCAAGTTAAGTGCCAGAAAAATATCTTGATGTGCAGGTGATGCTACATTTTAAATACTTGTAAACTCACACTGCCATGCAGCAATATCTCCTTTTAAATAAAATTCATATTTTTGAAAATTATTTTCTTAATGATCTTTTTGTGAATTTAGATTTTTTTCCCCCTGAAAAAACTGAAGCCATGCTAAAGAAAAACATTGGCCATGTTTTGAAACATAAATATCCTAATCAGAATACATCGTGTGCCGAGAATAACTGGTTTTCTTTATGTTCTGTGAGTAAATAAATGAGCTATTTTTAAATATCATATTTCATAATAAGAATGTTAAGAAGTCAGTTTTGTCAGCTACCCCGAAAGAAAATGGAATAACGAACCCGATTTTTGAATAAACGGCGCTACCGAGGAATTTCCGACTACAAAAAGAATGTCATATATTCCTGGTAGAAATCAAATGTTCAAATTATTGTTTTGTTTATAAACTAATGTAAGATTTAAAAAATCTATCAAATATTCACTTGCCCGATCGGACAAGTACATCAGCAGTTTCACTTGCCCGTACTGAGAATTTACTTGCCCCGGTCAATCGGACAACCGTTAATGTCGATCCCTGTTTGTCTGGGTAATTATATTATCTTTCAGAAAAAAATGAATTATTTCAAATCAACTTATTGTGAAGCTTTTAGGAAATATAGAACTATTTTAATTCTTGATAATCAAAAATTCTAAGGAGAAACTCCGGTAAGAGTTGGTATATAGATTTATTCAGCAGGGAGGAATCACACTTTAAAGTTGAAAAACTGCTCATATCCCTTTTTTTTTACCTTGTTTGTCTGTCAATTCCACGTGAAATGCTTTCTTTTACTTATACGAGGGTTGATCCAAAAGTTCGTGGAATTTCTTTACATTATTTTCTATTTTTTAATGGAAATGATTGAAAATTACAGGTGAAAATATAGACGCTTGTTGAATTTTCTGAATAAAAATATTTTTAAAATTCATGATAGTAACACTGTGGCAGTTGCCATAGAAACGGACGTTAGAAAATGCGGGGGAGATATTTATTTGCTCATTATCATTTCAATTCTTGATACACACTGTTGGAGAAAATGCGGGAGAAAAAGTGTCATCTAAAACGAAAATGATATCATAATTACGATTGCTTGAACTTTTATAAACCTTTGTGGGGAAAATTATTGATTTCACTGGATATTTATTTTTTTAATTAATGATTTGTTGATCATTATGACATCGTTAGACAACATCAAAATTCGGTCAGTTAATAAGTTTTGTGAATATCTTGGATACATTCTGACTCAGACGCATATTTTTATGATACATGCAGAACAAAAGTACGGTAAGCAACTGGTTTTTAAGTGGCGTAAGAAATTTATGGAAAGTAGAACTTCAGATGATGAAAGGTCTAGCAGCCTATTGGAAGGTCGTTCTTTCCTCGTAGACAAATTGAGAGCGAAAATGGATGTGGACCGCCGATGCACTGTGCTTGACATTGCTACTGAAATCGTAACATCATATGGAACGACAGAGAGTATTTTGAAAAATGATTGTAATATGAAGAAAGTGGGTGCGAGGTGGGTACCCAGGTTTTCCTCGAAGGCAGAAATGGAAAAAAGAATGCAGTGTTCTGTAGAATTGATCATTTTCTTCTAAAACAACCTTCCGCCACAAAATATAGTTCCTTACTTAATGCTTTCAGTATGGAATTTAATCATGGGGTTTTAATTGAATATAGTTTAATTAGCATTGTTGAATACAAATTTAATGTAAGAACTAAAACATTTTGCAGAACTTTTTAAATAGAGGTCAAGACAAACATCTGCTAAAAAGCTCTTTAACAGCAAATGGTAATATCTTGATTATTTAACAGCAAAGTTTAACTCATGTTTTTCAAGAAACGTTCTGTGAAAGAAGTCTTTTTTTCTTCAGGATGTAAAAGTCGGCGACATAGTTTGTACGCATTTAACACCATTACTGGGACCCATATATGTTGAACGTAAGTATATTTATCTTATATAGTTATTACTTTTTATCTTCTTCTGATATGATCAATGTCATTACAACATTGATGGTTTTCTTCAAATGGGAATGTATTAAATTAAAATATCCATAACAATATGCTTAAAATTTAAGCTAGCTGCAGAACTGTAGCGTTATGGTTTTATATTTTAGTCTTTGACCATAGACTAAAATATAAAACCATAAGGCTACAGTTTCTGCAGCTACATTTAGCATTTTGAAACACGCGTTATTTCTAGTAGTTAATTACAGAAGCAAATATTCAACTGCAATTTTTTAAAAAAAAATATTATGTAGGGAAATCGTAACATAATCTCGTACTTTATAAATTTATTTATCCATTTTAATGATTAATAATTGTAAATGTTTTGCATTTATTTGTATGTGTAAGAGAATTGCTGCTGATTCTATTGCGTGTATTATAGCAAATCTTCAGGGAATCTTCGAGGGTTATGCTGATCAGAACTTTTTTGAAACCGTCACATTGGATATTTATTTATCGTCCTCATCACGGGCTGTTATAATGGGTGACCTAAACTGCGGTCCAGGACTTCCTGAAAAAAATATCGTAGAGGAATGTGAAAGTATGTGTATTAATTAACTTTGCTGTTGCTTTTCCGACATTTAGACCCTATAATATACGATCTAGATACTTTAGGTTACCGCATAAAATTTACAATATCAGTGGGTGATCAAGTTTTCATGTAAATTTATTCAGCATTAAGACTTTGGAGAAAAGTTTACTTTAAATTTGTAAAAACAGCTTGGTATTGTTTAAGAGGAATGAAATCTAAAACCAAAATTATAAATCATTATTTTGTATATGTTTTATTTGTTGTAGAATCATACTACCAATTTAAATTAGCTGGCTACAAGAGTCCCTACGTTGAACGTGTCGGTCTATGCACCTACTGTAGTGACAATGCCTTGGGACTGACGCAGTACGATATGACAAATCAAAGCATTCAGAGCAACATCATTGATCACATATTTGTACGCGGTGTCTCTGTAGTTTTTATACAGGTTAGTTATATTGAGTATGGTTTGCTTGTAAAATGTTGGAACAATAATGATTATGAACTCTTTTTAGGTGTACTTATATGATAATCAGTGGAAAGCTACAACTGTAACAACAAGCAAAACTTCATGTGTTTCAATAATTTAAAGAATTCTCAGATTATTATTTGAAATTAGAGGCGAAAAGGCCTTGATGATCACCAAAGTATCTTCAGTTGAGTTATCTCAGGTTATGACCAACTCTACTCGACCTAAATTCTGATAGAAATTCTGGATTTTACGGATTTTACAATATGCTGAAAACTTTTTTGGGTTTTTTGTCCCCCGCTTTCACTGAAAGTGGGGGATATTAATTTTGTTCTGTCTGTCCGTCCGTACGTCCGTCTAGCTGTATTTCCGTCTGTTACACTTTCAATTCCGTGCGATATCTCGAGAAGCCTTTGAGCTTTTGCAATGAAATTTTACATCACACCTCCCTATCGCCTAAAGAAGACCCCTACTGATTTTGAGGTCAAAAGGTCATAAATTCATACATTCTGTCTGTTTGTAACACTTTCATTTCCGGGCGATTTCTCGAGAAGCCTTTGAGCTTTTGCAGTGAACTTTTGTACCACAACTTCCTATGGTCTAAAGAAGACCTTGGGGTCCAAAGGTAAAGGTCAGAATTTCATACATTCTGTCTGTGTGTAACTCTTTCATTTTCGGGTGATATCTCAGGAAGCTTTTGAGTTTTGCAATGCAATTTCACACCGTAACTCCATATGGTTACGTCCGCTCCTCTTAGTGTCCCGCCCCGTTGTATTTTTTTTTTTATTTTAGTAATTTTTTTTTATCAAAAGTCAATTGGAAATTTGTTGGCATCGATGACGCTCAAAGTTTTAGAGTTACTCCCCGTTTATATGAAAAGTCGCGTGGCACTATTTTTAGCAGAAGAGCATTTGGAGAGTACAGGTTGTCGGCGGACCTTGTATAATTACATGGTTAATCTATTAGAACTGCACTGTTTAGTATTTTAGACACCATGTGTTTTGTAAAATTTTGACAATATCGAACGTGTCAAGAACGAAAAGTTGAACGTTATAAGGACAATGGATATCTTATTCCGAAATATCTTGCGTTTTCCAGGCTTTTTTTTACGATTTTGATATATTACGTGCCAGTTTTCCTGGCACGTAACATATCAAAATCGTAAAAAAAAAGCCTGGAAAACGTCAGATACTTCGGACTATGGAAATCTGTGGTATTTTCAGACAAAGCACAAGTATTTGTTCTTCAAATATTTTTTTAAAAAGCCATTGAGAAGTGGTGAATAACACGTAAAGCACCAATATACACAAAGAGTTTGGATCCGCTACTAATTTCATACTAGCAGTTTTGACGTGTGTCGTGTACAAACGTTCATAAATCAAATTAAAAAAAATAAATATTTTATATCAAAAGAATCTTTACACATTTTAAAGAATAAGCAATCAAATCTATTATCCATACTGGCATTTACAATGTGAAAATTTTGTATAAGATCGTTATGTAGATGTTTACAGTAATAGAAAATAAAATCCGCCCACCCGCCCCAATTTTTAAGTAAATTTTTGTGGCCTTCATCCAAAGGCTGAGAAGTCAAGGTTGACCTCTTTTTCTCCATCTACAATTTTTTTTACATTTCCATTTGTCAAATTATTTCCAACCCAGAAATTTCTTGACAAGAGAAAAATACATGTAATAATAATACTAATAAAAAACTTAAACTCCTTTCCCAAACGTGAGAAACCTATAAGAAAAAAACAAGATGTGTTTGTGAAACACTAATGTCCTCGTATGGCAGCTTATAGCAAAGGTTAAACTTTCTCGAATGCATATCAAATATGTTGGTACCCAAATTAAGGTCTTGCCTCAAGGAATATACCTATGAAATATGAAAGCCCTAGCAGCAACCATTAAATAGATATGGAAAAGGTTAAAGTTTTTCAAAAGTAAGTCAAACATCAAGGTCAAGATCAAATGGTCAAAATTAATGATGCCCAAGAAATTGCCTTCTCACAAGAAATACACATGTGAAATATGAAAGCCGTAGCACCAATCGTTCAAAAGTTATGGCCACGATTAAAGTTTTTCAAAAGTAGGTTAAACTCCAAGGTCAATTGGTCAAAATTGTTGATATCCAAAGGAAGGTCTTGTGACATCAATTACATATATGAAATATGTAAGCCCTAGCACAAACCGTTCAAAAGTTAGGGTCAAGGTTAAAGTTTTGCAAAAGTAGGTCAAACTCCAAGGTCAAAGTCAAAGTGTTAAAGTTTTTGGTATCCAAAGAAAGGTCTTGTCACAAGGTATACACCTGTGAAATATGAAATAAAAGTTATGGCCAAGGTTAACGTTTTTCCAGAAGTAGGTCAAACTCCAAGGTCAAGGTCAAATGGTCAAAGTTGCTGGTATCTGAAGGAAGGTCTTGTCACAAGGTATACACATGTGAAGTTTCAAAGCCCTAGCCCCAACTATTCAAAAGTTATGGCCAAGGTTAAAGTGTGAAAAAATATTGCAAAAATGGATCAAACTCCAAGGTCAAGGTCAAAAGGTCAAATTTTATGGCACCCAAAGAAAGATCTTGTCACAAAGAATACACGTGTGAAATATGAAAGCCATAGCTCCAACCAATCAAAGGTTATGGGCAAGGTTAAGGTTTTTGCGGAAAAACAGACAGACAGACAGACGGACGGACAGGGCAAAAACTATATGCCCCCGAATCTTCGATTACTACGGGGGCATAATAAAAATTGCAAGATTGCATGAATTTTAAGGAGTTGGGCCCCACTGTTCAGGGTCCTAGGGGAGCTAATCCATGACATTCACAATTTTAGTTGTAGTGTAAATTTTTATGTCAATTATAATTTCAAAGATATGATGGTAAGATATACAAAAGAGAATCATTATACTTATATATCTATATTTTACAGCGAGTTCTGACAGAATACGTACCAGGTTTACCATATACTCCATCAGATCATTACGGCGTACAGGCAACGGTGGTGGACAAAGGAAAAGATCTAAAGGTGGATGTTAGATACAAAGAAGACAATTAAATTAGTAATAAATGGCGCTTAGAGTTTTAATTCTTACATATTTATGTGTTTTTACATTTCAGTATAAAATTAAGTTATGGTCCCAGATGTAGCGAACAATAGCTTCGAAGAGCAATATTCTTTTCAAATAAGATAATATCATGCTGCAAATTTTGAATTAACTAGGGGAGAGCCAATTGCAAAATTTACAACATGATAAGTTATAAATAACGCTGTAATTTTTGCATTTACCCCCCCCCCCCCCTCCCTCCAGTGAATTCATAATTACAACATGATAATACCATCAGTATCAATGTGGTTACTGTAAACCAACTTTTATTCGCGACATCTTTTATTCGCGATTCGTCAGATTGAAATCAATCCGCGACAATTAATTTCCACGATTGGGGAAAAAGTAATTGCATTGTTACTTTGCAAGAAAAATATCCTGCAGATATTATCATTAATTAGTACTCAGTAAAAATACATAAAGGAAGAATCGGGATAAAGACTGCAAGGTTTTTCAGTTTTCAGTGAATGATTTTCTGTAGCTGATACTTAGCACACAGGTTACTTACTACTAATTACCGGTAGATAAACTCCCAGTGTTAAATAATATTTTGCTCTCACAATTAAGATTTGTTTTTTAAACTTCATTCAATTGCACAAGTGATCACTAGACCCTAGAGGATGGATACCGCGTTATAAGTAAACACAACAGTGCCTTCAAACATTAAATGCAACGATTTCCAGAAAAGGGGTACCCTCTGGCCATACAAAGGTTACATAGCAAGTGACATCCTCTTACTATTTAATAGCGATTCTCTGTAACCACTTAAACTTCTTTGCCACGCATGGTCACCGATTTTGATGAAACTTTGCCCATTATTACAACTTGACACCAGAAAAATATATCAAATAAAATTTCGTTGCTATGTGTCTTGGTTGCCATGGTAACAGCCAGAAAAGTTGAAAAAATTGAGATTTTCAGCTACTTTGAATCTTTATTAAGCCTTAATAAAGAGTAAGGAAAACAAACAAACTATTTTCACAAAAACTTGACACCTTGTCGCCACTTATGCTATAAAGAAACTATTAGGAATTTATCTCTAAGTAAGTGGTAACCATGGGTACATTTGGAATACATTTTAGATGCTGAAAAACGCTCAATATTCACTAATGATAGATGTTACATGATCAAACTCAATCAACAACCAAAGAAAAACAATAAAAATAAAAATATTTGACCTTAAGTAATTAGGTATTGGCAATATTATTCTAAAAATAACTTTTTATGGTTGCCATGGTTGCACAGTGTATCCATGCAAAATCTGTTGCTAAGATTGGGTTAATGCTACTATCTTGAGGAAAAACAATAAAATTCATGACTGACACATATACATCCTTAGGACCTTGCAACACCGACAACCTAAGAAAAATTGGGATTAATTGTTACTTTGCAGTGTAACCATGGAAACAACGTACCAGTTGTTTAAAGTGATATTTTTTTTTGCTGCTTTAGGAATTTACTTACCTTTTAATCAAGAAACATATTATTTGACTCACCTTGAATAGTATTTATCAGCTAGAACTAAAGTTGAATATCATATATTGATAAAGTTTGTTGAATAATACAACACTGTTGCTATGGTTACTAAGAAGGGAAAATGCTCGATTTTGTTAATTTTATATCAATATTAAATCCTATGTGCCAGCTTTTTGCATCCAGTTAGAGATTGGGTGGTAGTCAAAATTGAAAGTCAGGCTAGTTGTTCATTTATATCAAACATAAAAGTTTTGGGAATCTACATACAAGGGTACGTATCCAAGGAAACAGAATATTTTTCAGATTTTTATGCATATTTTTTCGGCTAATTTCCATAGCAACGCTCTATTTAAAGAATTGAATATGAATTTTTTGAAATGTAAAAATTAGGGTCACACCAACGCCTTTAAAAATTGATCATCAGTTATATAGAAATATGCTTTTTAAAAAGATAGGATAAGATTAAAACACTAAGAGAGTAAGTTTAAAATCCCATTGTGGTATTAAAACCATGGCAACCATTGCCAACCTATAAGAAATATCATATTTCGTCCTTGGTATATGTTACAAGGATTTCTTGTCTATTATATGCTTGCATTTCAACCTATAATTGCTTTTATTTTTAAGTGTATGACTTTATAAAATTAAATGAACAATTTTTTTTTTTTTTTTTTTTTTTTTTTTTTTTTTTTTTTTTTTAATTAATTTTTTTTTTTTTTGACTGACTTTAGACATAAACAAACATACATACACAAACACTGGAAAGCTTACATACAGATTTTTAGGAATGAACATGAAATATATAAAAAAAAAAATGAATACACAAGATATACTAAAATAATAATGTACATGACATAAATTTATCTATATGTTTATGTTTTCAAATATCTGGTTCCAGTTAATCCATCTTCTTTTATACACATGAAGTTCATTGTTTATACAATTTTTCTTCAAATTTACAATACACATACAAGTATTTAATGATATTTTGGATAGTTATATTTTGGTTTTTTCTTGATTGTTGAAAAATGTACTGTTTAATAAGTAGCAATATAAGATTGATAATTGTGTCTTCTTTAGAAGAACCAAGTATAACTGTGCATACATCAAATCTTATTATTTTTCCAGTTTTTTCAAATATCCAATCTTCTAAAAGAGACCACAATGGGTTAACTTTAGGACAATAAAAGAAAATATGTACAATTGATTCAACATTTTGCTGACATAAAGAACATAGATTATTTTCTCTCATTTTTGACAAAAACAAAAATATATTTATTTGTACCAAGAATCCTATGTATGATTCTAAAATTAAACCATAAAAGCCTTGTGTCTTTTGTTGTTGAATAATATTTTTTATGAATTAATTTCCAATTAAAATCCTGCTGTAACTGCAGTTCTTTAGCCCATTTTGATTCACACTTTGGTGAAGTATATACATGTAATGACAAATATGCATCATAAATTGTTTTAGAACCTTTTTTATCTTTATTGATGATTTCCACAAATTTTGGCTGCTAAGGTCTTGTGACAGAATTTATACCAACATTTCTAACATTTGGCCAAGAATGCAAAATTGCCCTTTTTATGCCTTCATATATAGTAAAAGGGACTTTTAAAGAAAATTCTTTAACAAGATCATCAAAGCATATAAAGTTACCATTACTGTCAAATAAATCACCAACTACAATAAATCCCTTTTCATACAATGGCCTTGAAAAAACATACTTATTTTGAGTCATAATTTTATTATTATACCACAGAGGTTCCAACAAAATATCTCCTTGGTTCAAGTTACATGTTATAAGACTTAAGAATTCTGAAAATACATACAGTACATCTTTCCAAAAGCTATTTTGTGTATTCTTTGCTTTAGCTTTTGAATATTCTGGCCCAAAATGGGACAGGTTTACAATATTACATTTTGTTATTTCAGTGAACAGTGGGATCCAACTAGACTTTGTAAATAGTAATCTTCTGATCCAAGTTAATTTTAAAGATTTAATAAAACAGTCAATATTGGTCATTTTAAGACCACCATTCTCTTTGGAAAGTTGCATTGTTTTTCTTGAGATTTTTTCTGTTTTATTGTTCCATATAAATTTATAAAAATGTTTTTCCAAATCTTTAATCCACTTTTTGTTTGGCTTTGGGAGAACAGTAAACAAATGTGTAAGTTTTGATAAAAATAAACCCTTTATTACTGTAACTTTCCCTAATGGAGATATATTTCTTTTTGACCATGATATTGTTTCCTTTTTAATGTTTTGAAAACATTTCTCAAAATTTAGCTGTTCCATATTTTTTAGATCAGCAGTGTATGTAATGCCGAGGACTGTAAAGGTTCCACTGTCCACTGAAGTCCTATTTCATTACATAATGTGTTTCTGGAATTTATTTCAGAACCTATCCATACAGCTTTTGTTTTAGTAATATTTGGTTTAAGTCCTGAAAATTTTGAAAATTGAAAAAGAAGATCTAAAGCACTTTTTAGGCCTTTTTCTGAACCATCTAAAAACATTACTGTGTCATCTGCATATTGAAGTAAACATATTTTTTCCTCACCTATTTTTATTCCCTTTATATTTTTATTTTGTCTAATCATGTATCCCATAATCTCTACACACAGGTTAAATATATATGGAGAGACAGGATCTCCTTGGCGACAACCCCTCCCTATTTTGAAAAATGATGAAAATATACCATTTTGGATTACACATAGTCGAGTTTGATTAAATAATACATGTATCCATCTAATAAGATCAGGTCCAAAGTTAAAAAATTTCAGTGTTTTGTACATAAATTTCCATGACACTGAGTCAAAAGCCTTCTCAAAATCAATAAGTAAAATAATTCCTGGTATATTTCTTGTCTTTGCACTGTGAAGTATGTCATAAATTATGCGTGTATTTTCACCAATAAATCTATTCTTAAGAAAACCTTTTTGATTGTCGTGTATAAGATAATCTAATACATCTTTTATTCTATTTGCAATGCATGCAGAAGCAATTTTGTATGAAACATTAAGCAATGATATTGGTCGCCAATTTTTTAAAAATTCTCTCGATTTTTCTCCTTTTGGTAAAATTGATATAATTCCTTGTTTCTGAGTGGTAGATAATTCTCCCTTTTGAAATCCATAGTTAATTGATCTAATAAGGAACTGTCCAATATCTTTCCAAAAAAATTTGTAAAACTCAGCTGTTATTCCATCACTTCCTGGGCTTTTGTCATTTTTCATGTTTTTCAATGCTGTTAAAGCTTCGGCTTTGGTTATTACACCTTCTAACTGATGCCATGTTTCTTTTTTTAATATTTTAACATATTCCATATTTAAAATGCTTTTCAAGTCAATATCATTTAGTTTATCATCACAACATGCATATAGATTTTTATAAAAGGTTTCAATTTCTGTTAAAATTTCAGATTGTTCTGTTATTATATTACCACTATCTTGAACTAGTTTGGTTACTGTTTTATTTATAAAATTTCTTTTTTCCAAACTTAAAAAATACTTTGTTGGCTTTCCCCTTCTTCTATCCACTTAACTTTTGTTCTCACAAACAGACTTTTAATGTATTCTGAACAAAATTATTACTTTTGAATATTTTGTTTCCATAGTAATCATGTAATAGTTGATTTACCAAACATGTTTATCATGCATTTAAGACATCGGGCCTTTAACTTTCAGAAACAGTCATTGCCACTTGTTTGCTTTGCTGCAAACGTTAACTGTGGGACTCTGAATATGTTAAAAAAAAATGCCATTTTTCAAACTTTAGGACATGTTGCTATGGTAATCATGACACGTAGCAACCAATTTTTGCCTGATTTGAATATACGTTATCAAAGACTTTTATCATAGAGAGTTTGAATAAATTTTGAGACTATGCGTGCCACAGCTCCTATATAAAAGTTAAAATCATTACAGAGAATGGCTCTTTAAAATGTATTATGTAGTATTTCTATACTCCAGAAACAAGTTTACACTTTTCTGTTTTTGTTTCACAGTAAATCTTTCTGTACAAATTGTAGATTTTTTTTGACAAGAAGTCTAGTTAGTACAGTGTGTATTATGAATTCAAATTGAAGGTCTAATCGAATAAATCAAGTTGACACACATCAATGCATGCGTGGATCTAGAGGGGGATCGGGGAAGGGAGGTCCACCCCCAACCCCTGGAATTTGCAGAGTTATCAAATGGATATACTAAAGAAACTAAAAATTGACCTTGGACCCCCCCCCAAAAAAAAAACGTGGACCCCTGTTAAGTTGTTAGGAAAAGTCATACATATGAAGCTTAAGAAGAAAAGTGGAGCGTCTAACCCCCAACCCCCGACCACCCCGAAAACCCATCCACCCCCACGAAATAAGTGTTTCACATTTAGGAAAGGAGTTTACGTTTGTTATTATTTGAAATTTTATTTTGCTTGTCAAGTAATTTCTGAGTTGGATTTTTGGGGGACTGGTCCGGTGTGGACCCCCCCCCCTCCCTGGAAATAAATTCCTAGATCAGCGCTTGCAAAAGTTTGCCCCTTTCCCTTTTCATAGTCCTTCTTGACATTTTGATGTGTCAAAGTTTTGAAAATCCAATGATCAAGTTTTTATAATTTCTTACTAGACACTTTTTATGACATGATTTCAACATTTCTTTACCTCGTGAAGTTTGAACCCACGGCTCATCACAGGTAGTGACTGTTACAATTTTTGAGGTCACTGATCTTTCGTCGGAGATATCAAACAAGGTTGGATCCGCGTGTCCGTAGGCACTGGCACGAAATAATCCCTATGCATTGGTTTGGGTTCAAAGCCCGAGTCTAAATTTGTTCAATTATACATGTAGTTGGCTGCGTCTTTCAATGACCAAACATTTTCAGTTGGGGAAGGCTCTACCCAGCAAATATTCCTTGACAAGCAAATAAAGGAGATCAAAAGGTCATCATATGTTATCATTGAGGGGCACGAGCATAAAGTAACTATGTTTTCTTTAGTATACATAAGCTATATATCAGCTATGTTAACTCCAATTAATCAATCAAATATAGGATCGCAAAGTCCAGTGGCAATGATTCAATATACGACGTCAACTAAGATATACATATAATTGATACTTTATACCTCAAAGAAAGATTTGACTTGCTAGTACCTTACATATAAAACCAGTTTTAATTTTGAGTTTACCCAACTAAAGGGATTAAAGTTTAAAGCACACCAATTTAGTAATGACAGTATAACAGTAAATGTGAGATTTTCTCCTCTCCATCTCACCAGGAATGGGATAGGGGCTACAAAGATTTTATAATCTGTTTTTATCAACAACAAAAAAAAAACATAAAGACTCCCAAATAATGCTTGAAAAGGATTTGTTCCCTTGTAAATTGAATAGAAACAAGTGAAAAGGATCTTTCTTCAACAGTAGTTTCTTACTCTATAATTCATAATAGTTCAAATGATTCTTTTTCAGTACTTGTTGGTACCATGGCCAGAATGGATCACCTGATGTAAATGAAGTCAAAACCAATGTCTCGGAGCAATATTCCGACCAAGTGCTATGCAAACAAAATGTTTGAATAAAGTATTGTTACCTGTACATATGTAAAATAAAATGTGAATATATCAAAGTGTGATATTTAAACAAGAAAAATACGTAAGCTTGTTTTTATAATCTCATAAATCCTTTCTGCATTATTCAGGTTATTGTCTGATGCAGGATAAACTACGAGGTTTACCAAACAAAAGTTATTGTAATAATAAGCTTATGCAATTGATGAATGGTATGATACTGTTTAAACTTATGATAGTTTAGGAGAACGGCTGCAATAAAAGAAAGTATGATGATTTTTCAGATTTACATTCACAGAATTACGAATCTTGATATTTTTTTTAAAACTTGTGCCAAGTTGTACAGGAAATAATCTAAAAGCTTTGGAGATAAGAAAACAGACACTCATTACATGGCCGTAGGAACTTGGGAGGGGGGGGGGGGGTAGCCCCATTACTTTTGCCGATATATACATGTAGTAGGCCTATAATGAGGAAAAAAGCTACCTCATGGATATACCCCTCATTAATTAGGTCTGATAACCTTTTCTATTTTCTTCTTGTCAAGGAATTTTTGCTTGGTAGTGTCCACCCAAACTAAAAATTGTTTGGTTCCCCCTCTGTCCCAAAATGAAATTGCTTCCTACGGGTATGCGTTAAATGTAATGAGACATTCTTTTGACAACAAATGGGATAGAAACATTTTTTTGAATTATCGAAGACACAGGAGTTTGCAGACGTTGAGTCTCGAGGTTTACCCTTGCAGAAATTATCCGGGAAGCCTTTGCTATTCGAGGGTCCCTGATTGGTATATAAACGCATATACTGAACATAAAAAATAAAATCCTGAATCATTTTTAAAAAAAAGTTCTGAGAGAGCTTCTGTCTGAGCTCCGGTCCAATGGTACCGTTTACTGTAGTTTAACTTTTGTGTCCATTCGTTTTGCAATAGCATGCAGCGTCCAAAACCACTTAAGGTATGTCACTCGTGAAATTTGTTATATCAAGGATTTTTTGAGAAGTATATTTTGGATAAGTACTCAAATAGTATGACTCAAAATCGCAGAGAAAATGGGGGGTCAGTGTGCATCTAACTGAACTACGGTACAATTAAGTTGACCTTTTTGCACTTAAATTGTAACTCTTTGGTTAATCACTTTAACCGTTATCATATTTTATAAGATGTAACCATGGCAATAAACATAATCTTATTTTACGTAAAATAGTTTGAATAATATCTATCATTGAACAAATCATGCAAATTAATGCGCGTAAATTATTGTGTGACCTTTTTGCACTAAAAAAGTCTCATATTTGGGGTATTAAAAATCTAAATAGGCAATAGAATATTTTCTTGTATCAAACTTTTTACGACTTAAGTGCTGATCGGTCAAAAGTATCGAGTAGTTTAAAATAATGAAAGAAAAAGTTTGGGTCAGTGATGTAAATTTTGAAATATTGGTTAAAATATGCGATTTTCAGGCAAAAAACTGTGTAAATTTTATCTCGACTTCCTTAATATATCTTCATTTCTTGGCAATGTTTGTTGAGCGAAGGTGTAAAAATTGTTATAAAAATATAAATTGAGACCTATATTTAATATTCCAGGCATATCATAACGGAAAATATTCTCTGAGTAAAAGTATGTGAGGCTAAAGTTCCAAGATATCAAATTTAATAAATGTGTAGATTTGCAGAATTTTCTGCTAAATATCCTTCCGCCACAAGAAATAGTCCCTTATAAATCTTGCTTCTTTGTGAATTTTTGAGCAGTTTTTTAATTGAATGTTGAACATTTTACATCGTTTAATTTAAATATGTTATAAAGATTGAATTGTAATAAATAGTTTTTAAGCAAGAGGTTCTGACTGAAATTTTCTAAAAGGCTGACGAGTGACATACCTTAATTTACAAATCTTGCACATTGCTAAACCGCGACCCAACATTCTCCCTCTTTCGATCCTATGAATGTGCTTGCATACGAAAGCCTATAAGGATCAATCTGCGTAAAAACAAAATTAAAAGGCGTAATAACACCCTTTCAACCCGAGAAAAGGTGTAATTACGCGAAGTAAAAAGGTGTTTTAACGTCAATAAAGGCGTAATAGAGAGGTTAAGCAGATGACCGTGTACGTGTAGCTAGGGAAATCCCCTAATTTACTGCGATTTACGTCATCAGTTTTGCATAGCGCGTTATTCTACAAGTTGTACACAGCGTAGATTCATATGTACACGTAGGAAAGAACGTGTAGCTTCTTAAACCCAAATTATAGCGAGCGCTCGTCACTTATAGCGAGCGCAGCGAGCGGCGCGAAGCGCCGCTCGTCACTGCGAGCTCTAACGACAAAGCCTGGGCGAAGAGAAAATTCGGACTACTGCACATTCATTCAATAGAATTTTTTTCCGCAGTAATTCTGACCCACAATGCATCGCTTCTTGTTCTCGCTGCTAACTTCGTTCACGCGGTGACAACAACTAAAATTTCACAAAAAATAAACTCACCTTAATTAATGGCTATTGCATGCAGATAGTAGATTAAACGTTCTTTGTTAAAATATTTGCACTTTTTAAACTTTGTTTATGGAAATGCAGCTAATGTACGACGTCATGTGACGTCACAGTCTAAGACGTTCCAAATGTCTCGTGCGGTTTGAAGAGGCGGATCTTAAAATGAAGTGAACAATGCGCTCGCCCCAACGGTCGCACCGTCAACATATTATATATTTTTCAGGCGGTGTTTGTTGTGATGTTGAGAGTTTATTACGTACATCTATGAATCTTTTTTAATCAAAGTCATAGAATTATTTGATACAAATGGATTGTAAAGTGACTTGTTGAAATGACGTTTTACACGTACCTCTACACGTACAGTTTGTTAAAAAGAACACGATGTTAGTTACGTGTACTTGTAAAATCACTTCTAGGTATACACGTACACGTAGACGCACACGGTCAAATGCTTAACCTCTCTATTAACTCAAAAAAGGCGTAATTACGCCTTTTCAAAAAAGGCGTTATTACACCTTTCTGAAAGGCGTTATAACGCCTTTTAAAATTGATCCTAATAGGCTTTCGTACTTGCAAAACAAAACAAAAAATGGTAATCAACGTTCAGAATTAGACCCAAACTTTCACACACACACTACTAATTTACTTCCAATGTACACAAAATCATGTACATATTAAGTGCTTTTAAATTACCTATTGAATCAATATTATAAGATCCACCTTAAAATTAGTACTTAATGTATATATATTTTTTTTCTTTTTAAAATTTTTTTCGTTTCTTTTCATTTATGTTTTCTTTTTTTTCTTTTTCTTTTCTTCTTTTTTTTCTCTTTTCATTTCGTTTCTTTTGTTTTCTTTTTTATGCGCTTCTTTTCTTTTCGTAGTTTACAGGTACCCTAGTAAGACTAAGCATTCATTTGAACAGCACTTTCAGACGACACGTTCCTCAATGATATATAATTTCTCCCAAGAATTTGTTAGTGAAGTATTGCTACTTTAAGAAGTTTCCTCACAAAAAATTGGGATACCTAACCGCAAGATACCAAAGGATAGTGTTTCTTAGATAATCCTATAGGAAATCACCAATATTGCCAATATCACAATTATTCCAGTACTTATTTTTGATACATTCTGAAAAAAGAATATAAATCACAAGATAATGATAATACTTATTTATTTGTTGTATATTACGAAGAGATACAAAATAGATATTTGAGGAACGTGTCGTCTGACCTTAGATGAGTATTGTTTGTCAACGAGTTTAAGATTTGTAATTAACATACAGAGTGAAAATATGCAGTAGTTTAAAGTTAACTAAATGAATCAACTACTTTTCACCCAATTTAGTATCCTGGACAATGGAAAAGAGAAATTACATGTGCATGTAAAAAAAAAATAAATAAAACAGCTTCTTCATCAACGTTTGTGTCGGTCAGGATTGTATAAAGATTATATGGACATCTCTCTCTCTCTCTCTCTCTCTCTCTCTCTGGTTTGTGTGTGCGAGCGCACAAACATTCATATCTGCTATCAGATCATAGTAATCTCATGGCAATATAGGTCAGATGGAGATGCCCTTCTACTCTATTGAATTTTGATACAATTTCTTAGCATCAATTTAAGAAAATATAAATAGTGAAAGTGCGACATCTTTCGATATTTCTAAGCGATTATTCTATTCATTATTATTTTTTTTTTACAGTAATTCATTTATTTTTACTAATTTTTATTTTTTTAGTATTTAGTTATTGTCAAAGACCATTACGCATTTGTTACATGTAGAAGTCTGTTTTTAAAATCTTATTCCTAGTACAGTTTTGACCTTATTATAGTAAAACTTAAACATTTGAAGATGGTATCTAAGCATCGTTTTTTTTTTAAATGTCGATGATGCCGCGGTTAAATAAACTAGAATAATAGAACTACATGTATGCACGAACTATACACGAAAAGAAGACTATACATTTAGACTATTATTTCCTTTCAACGGTTATTTGAATCAGATATCTTTGTTGTCATGTTCATTCAACATAAAACTTTCTTTCAAAAATTCTAGTTCTCTTACACTTTTGGTCCGATTCCAATAAAAAAAATAACTAGGAATTATCTATGGAGATTGGTCGCCTATTATTTGTTGTACTGCATTGTTTAGTTAACCCCTCTACAAATAACGAAATTCATGTCCCCATGCAAGCATCAGATCTCAGATTGGAGCAAAGATGAAATTTCATTGTATATCTTTTCAAATCTCTTATATTCATGAATATCCAGCAGGCAATCTGGTTACAAAATAAAATATTAGCAATAAGCCGTGTACCAATAAATAATTATAAAGCTTACGTCTCACGACTTCACGTCCTAAGCTGGAACTAAGCTAGTTATAAAATAAAAAAAAAAATCATTTTTGAAAATATTCTACACACGATCTAGCTAAGAGGCAAATTGTTAGCATGATTTTAATACGGATATGTTAGCCCTAAATCAATATTTTGAAATTAACTTAGGCTCTACTGTGGTGCGAAGTTTTTCACGTTTTAAAATTCAATTTACTTTTCCTGATCTTAACTCATAAAAATCTATAGAGCTGCCTAATGAGTCAATTATGAACTTTTGTGGGATGATGTGGACTCATCATGGCAGCGTGGCATAATTATATTTATAAATATATAATTATAATATCTCATGCACTAAAGTAAACGGTACAAAAGTCATTGCAACGAATCATTTATATGTAGAATTCAAATTTAACAAAATCTATGATATACCTTCAATATATGCATGCTGCTAGAAGTAATAGATATATAGGTGTATAGTTGGAGCTTAGTAGGGCCCACCCTGATAGCTGCTTTATTTTCTTTAGTTTTAGTGAACAGTTTCTTTGTTATAGAATAGGTCTGGGAAATAAAATTGTTTTTCAAAAAACTCATGAAAATCTAGCAAGCAAAATTGTACTATTGCTCTCTCCGACGTCACGTTGTGTCAAAGGTAAATCGGGGATAGATTTTACATCCGGGTTCTTGCACTGTAGAAAATGAGTCCTATTGCACTCTCCGACGTCACGTTGTATCAAAGGTCAGTCGGGGATAGATTTACATCCGGGTTCTTGCACTGTAGTAAACATTGAATTAGACAACAATATTATATGGTTATGGTGTCCGGATAGGACCATTTGCAAAAGCTTAACAGCGCGTTCAGAAAAACACGCCATCGCGTTAGCACACAACACGCCATCACGCTAACACAATTATACAAAACACGTCATCGCGTTTATACTCAACACGTCGGCGCCGTCGCGCTAACACGCTTTCAAACAACAAGCTGTTGCGCTAACACAACTTTACTCAACACGCCGTCGCGCTTACGCAACTTTACACAACACGCTGTCACGCTGCCACACAACTCGCTAACACAACTTTGTGATAGTGCGACGAACGTGTTGTGTGTTAGCGCGACAGGGTGTTGTGCTGACTTGTGTTAGCGTGACGGCGTGTTGTTCAATGATGTGTTAGCGCGATGGCGTGTTGTGTGTTAGCGCGACGGCGTGTTTTTCTGAACGCGCTTTTGAGCTTTTGCAAATGGCCGTATTTGGACACCATATATGGTAATAAAACGCTCCATCGTTTGGTATAAATACTGAAACACAGGGTAAAACATTCAGTTTCATAAAGTTTTCAGTGAACCGATTCCGATCAGAACAATTTTGAGCGAGTTCCATTCAGTATTGAATTCTTCATTTTATACTTTTACTTTTCATTCTGGACAATTAATGCACTCTCTTTACACCGTTTATTTACACAGTACTTAAAATAATCGTGATTATGGGTTGCTTATATTTTTATCGAAAACCTAAACACGGCACATATGGTACACACAGCACAATTTACATTTTTTCCTAACGAGAAACGGACCCGTAGCAACATCTTGGGGGGGGGGGGGGGGCTCTAGCTGCAATAATGTAGCAATCTCAAAGGCACTCTTCAATCATTAACCAACTTTTAAAATGACATCATTCGCTTCGAGAGACCTTTCTTTTCAAATAAATCGCTTCAGACGTCTCTGGTCTCTTTTTTGTAAACTACTCATTTATTCCTCGAAAATTACTTCGATACATAATTATTAAGACTTTAGATGGGATACAAAACTTCCGGTTGGGGTTATAAATGTAGGATAAAACCAGAGACCATGGAATAAAATACTCGGAAGTCTCTGGTTTTATCTTACATTTATAACACTAACGAACTAATGAGTTAGTCCTATATTGATTTCTGCATTTGAAATCTTTATTATTCCAAACATCAAACAAGTAAATTGTATGTGTTATCACAGTGAGCTATGAACTCTTTACCAATTAAGCCCATGTCACACTATCATGATTTATAGCTACAATTCATTGCGAATTCAAAAATCGAAGCAAATCGGGATTTATCGTAGAGGTAGTCGAAGGATATCCTCCTTAATCGTGTTGAATCACAGCAAATCGCAAAACTCGGCGATTGTTTCGGCATGTTCAAATTAAATCTTCGACATTCGTGGAACTTCGTAGTACTAGCGACAATGCGAGTGTCCTGCAAGTTACTGCGAGTGTCGTTCGAGTTACTGTGAGTGTCCTACGAGATACTGTGAGTGTTCTTCGAATTGATAGGAACATAGTACGACTTTCCCTCCAAGCTGATACGAAGAAGGACGATTGATGGCGTGTGCTAGTTTACGAGTACTGTGTGATTGAACTAATACAATATAGGCAGACGTTGTCTGAGTTAACACTGTCGAAGACAAATACCACATAAAATAAAAGGAAAGAAGCTGAGAAAAGTGAAATAAGAAAATGCATGTTACACAGAAACTAGAAAGACCGTGTCCAATAAATTCACGGAGAGATTGAACATAATCAAAAGCTCCACACTGTAGCTTTTACTCTGATTAATTAACTTTACTATGTTTAATAATTTCAAACAACTCCGCCTTTCTTCTATATGCATTTCATTACACATATATTCGTAAGAAATCATCATTAATCATAGGATTATCGTGTGTATATCGTGCCATATCGTAGTCCTTCGCACGAGTATCGTATGTAACCGCGTTTAATCCTTCATAATCGTGGAAATATCGTAAGCAGTTCGTAATGCTGTCGCCTCAGTTTGTACTTAAATCGTACAAGCATCGTACTTTGTCGCACAGACACCCCCTTAAATTCTTGCAGCAAAAAATTCCACACGCTATGGAAAAATGGCAAGACTAACCTGGCGATGAACGGCGATTTTCAACTTTTTTGATTCGTGGGTAATCGTAGCATAAATCATGATATTGTGACACGACCTTCGTTATTAATGAAAATTTTGAGAAATGATCATTGGTGATGTAAAGGCCTATGGGTTTCTTGGTTCTTACATTACTGTACATTTTAAACCAGTTTAATTAAATGCATTCTTGCAAAATGTCTGGTTTTAGACTGTAAATTCTCTCTTTACAATGAACAAGTCGGATATTTGCATTAGGAGAAGCCTTTTAAAATAGAATTGGCCTCAAAAGCAGGTTGCGTAATACATATACATGGATTTGAAATCTTAACGTTTCCAAACTGAATGACAGTAAGCTATGACCTTTTTACCAAATTACAAAAATCGTGAAACTCTGGTGATGGCTTATGGCTCTCTTGCCTCTCACACAACTAAACATTTTAACCAGTTTAAACACAGTCTTGCAAAATGTCTGGCTTTAGGTCGTTAATTCCCTCTTAATAATGAACTTACTAGAAAGTTAAGAAATTTGCTCTTGATTAGGAAAAGCCCTTTGCAATAGAATTTGACTCAGAGGCAAGTATTTTGAAAAGAAGCTATAATTATGGAAAAAGGACTAATGAAAAATACCTTCAAATTTAAATTTACATGAGAATGTTATCAAATTGTCATGCTGATTAAGATCTAAAGATCAATATTTTCAGAGAATTTTTGACTTCCTTGAATTCATCGCAAACGCGCTAGGAATGGCCTTTTCAGGTTAAAAAATTTGTACCAGTATGCACTACAAGGATATCTTAGCAATAGATCATACAAATATTTATGCATAACAATATATTGTCTGTGGCTTAATTTTATATTATCAAAGAAATCCAATCATGGTCTTTTTCGCTATTTGAAAATGATAACAGTATCTCTGTATCTATTTTAGTATTCATATACTTTAATGTTTGGGAAAAAATGATAAAACTTTTTAAGCCTTTGTAACTATATTGTTCATCCTATTGTACGTCTAGTATGTAATATCTATCATACCCTAGTAAAGAAGTCAGACTGGCGTTTGTTTCATCTTAAGAACGACCTGTAAATGTTTAAATATTTTTAAGTTTTCGAATAAATGAAAATAATTTCACAGACTTTGAAAAATAATCCCTCGTTGACTGTGGTTTAAGGTGCGAAAAATGTTCAAAGAGATACGATCTTAAAGTGTAAAAGTGAACAGTCATATATCTGGTAAAGATTTATGAATGGCAGGTTTACCTATCGACCTAGGAGCCTTAATACAGTTAAATATCGAGTATCCTTTTTGTTGCAATTTCCTTTCTAATTCTTTACTAGAATGGAACCACAGGAATGTAGAAACAAAGCTCATTAAACTAAACAATTTTATTGTTTCAAACACCTTTTCTTTCGCCTTTTTTGTTGAATGATTCATATTAGGAAGAAAACTAGCACATGTAAAAATGAACAAAATATGTTTCGCAAAAAAGTTGACGTTTTAAGAATTTTGCTAATCAAATGTATGTATTTTTACCATCAAGTGATAGTACGTTTACTTTTTTGGAAATCTAACTATTTAAGATTAAGATAATTTTTAAATTTTTCGGTTTCCATTTTGAGTGTATATATAAGGGTGCAACAAAAGGCAATTATTTGTAGAAGTGTATATTAGATTATAAACAGAAGATGAAGCTGGGTAAGGATTAAGCATTGTCACTTATTTCCAAAACTTTTAGTGGTATTCTTAACAATGTTAAATTAATGTCTTTAAACCATATCTTTTCTTACATTACAGATTTTGAATAAGAGTAAATTTTTTTAAGCAAAATCCAAGTAGAAAGATTTTTTTTTTCTTTACTTTACGTTTTTTTTAATTCAAAACGACTGTTTATAAACATGATTGAAAGAAATATCCATCTTAAACGATATGTTTGAGGTGATTATTTTAGAATTTTCTACGTTTTAGTCAGAAATTTCCTCAAAATTTTAGTCCAGTGTTGACCAATTTTGCAAATATCATCCAGAGAATAATGGAAACAAAACTTGTTAATTTCATAGTCGCAGCCTCCTCCAACAGTATGGGCCGTACCACAACTATTACAGTGCATGCAATCGTCCGTTCTTAAAGACATCTCCCAGGCAAACTCTGTATAATTACGATGAGTAGTAGGCCTTTTTATTAAAATTGTTAAATTTATGCCCCCTGGGTCTAGATTTCAGTTCTCAGGGTGAGTCTCAGTTTGTATTGAAAAATGTATTGTAAATACATTGCACTTCCGAAAATTTTCTTCACTCCTGATCATAAGAGACAAATTTCATGAAATGCAATATTTCTCCCAAATTGTAAACTCATGGCACAGAAGTCCAGAATTTCAGTCTCAGGTGGTCCTTATTTAACTGGCCAAAGCCAAAGAAATTCTTGAAACGCAGGTAATCGGGTACTAATAAACGTACATGACCAAAAAGCCTTTTGTTTTATTAAAGTTTCTCGTTAATTACAGAAATTTACACAGTTTAATATTTGAACAGTTACTAGTAATTCAAATATTTAAAATATTCTATAAGAAAGATTTATTGAAGATCAGTTCTTCCCAATAAAAAAAAAATAGATAGGAATGAGGCTAAAACAAAATAATGTTTATATCCACTGCCTTTGGTTTGTAAATTCTCGGAAAAACATACCGTCTCCATCCTGAATTTTTAATTTGAACCATTTTGTAAGATTCTTCAGGATAGATTTTATTTGCTAACAGAGCTATTGTATCAACAATAGAATTTGCAAAACTCTGACTTTAAAAGGTACTGCTGATATCCTTGTATCATCAACCGTGCCTCATTTGTACGTAGAAAATGTTCTTGCGTATCGAATCCATTGGGAAACATAAACTCCATATGCAGGTAAAAATGGTACATTGCTACATATATGTAAATAAGGGAAGTTGACGATAGAAAAGTTCAAGTCATCACGTTTATCAAGAAGTTAAGTTGTTAGTTTGCCATCAGTGTCTTTCTCTAGTAAAAATATCCAAATGTAACACAGAAATGTCAGACTCTATGGTGTCTTTCATTTCAACTTCAAATGGAATATATATATCAGATGAACGTTGAAATGAAAATGAATATTAATTGATAAAACGTCGTCGATATACATGTATCTCTCAAGAGCAAAAGTCTTCTTTTCTTGTAGAAGTTTTTGTAAGAAATATGGAGATAACGAACAATATTCAAGCTCAAAGTCCAATTTAACGATACAAATCGGGAGAAGAGCAAACATGAACTTCCAGAAACAGAGGTGGGATCAGATGCCATGAAGGAGTGAGCATCCCCTGAATAAATTCTGTGAACACAAAAACGGATCTGTCTAAATAACAGTTTACAATAGGTACCCATTGGAAGACCTGATCTCCAAAAACTACATAAATGCTTAATGGATGGCACGTCTAACATAAGAGCACTAAAAATTAACAGTGTCTATATTCATTTCAGTCACTGCGATCCACATTGCGTTGTCCCTATCTCTACAAACAGATGGATCTGTTGTATGTAATGAGCGGTTGAGAAGCCACCAGTTTTGTATCGATGTATGTCATCCTTGTTCTGGATCTTTGATAGAAGGTTTTGGTTTACCTCTTGTTCAGCAAAACCTTCGGAATACCTTAAACAATCTCAGGAGCTCAGTCTGGGAGTTAACCGAGCATCTTAACAACTCCAAACGAGAATATGTAAGAATATATTTTTTTCACTGTGGATGCTTATAATTTTGTCACCAGATGAAAAATATCAAAGTCGAAAGACTAGATGTACCAGTTAACATGTGATTTTTATAAAGCAGTTAAAATCTTAGATGCCCGGTTTACCCGTCTGTAATATGGAGGGATTTAAATCCAAAAAAAAAAATGGATAACATGAAGATAAGCTATTAATTAGTATTGATAATCATTTAAATCGAATGACTTAAAGCTAAGCCAGTAAATGGTGTATATAATCAATTAAATCGACTAGGTTAAAGGCAATGTCGTAGAGAGTGTTTGAATATCGTGTGTATTTATTTCTTAAACAATTATATGAAAAATCCTTTTTCGACAGGAAAGAACGATTTTTGGAGATGACATCTCCCTTATTAACCAAATTGAAACTGCAGAGGACTTGACAATCTCTACTGAAGTCACAGGAAGCTGTGAAATTGTAAGTTTCCAATTTGCCTCAATTGTATGTTTTACTCTCTCATCATTCTCCCAGCAATTAATTACCTCGTACAATATAAGTATATGTCAAAAAAAAAAAATGAAAAAAATTCAAATACTTTTATTACTGGTGTCTGTTCATGTTGCTATTGATACTTTTATCGTTGATTAGTATAACAAAGAATTTATATTTTTTTCAAAGACTCGTGCTCATTTGCGATTGGTGGAACTCCTCACAGAAACCTCTTTATTGATGAAACCTCTTCATACTGGATACGCCATACAAAAATCTCTAACGATCGGATGGTCAGACAACACCCTACAAAATGTTCTGTGTTATCTCCAATTTTTACCCACTGTTAATTCTGAAGACAATGTTTATATTCCTTGTTCATATATTGTAAAATTCAGACGTTTAGGAACTGGCAAAAGGAAAATGTTTGCCTTGTGGATGCTGAATAGAATACAGACTGCAGTAGCTTTGATACCAGAAATTGAATCAGCGTATAGTGTAATCCGGAATCAGGCTTTAGTTTATCTTTAAATTGCATAAAATCTATTTCTCTCTCTCTCTCTCTCTCTCTCTCTCTCTCTCAATTTTAATATTACTGAAATTATTTATTTATTTATTGAAGATTTAATCGTTTTTACGGGTGATATTTTCTATATTGATGTGAGATGCAATGTATATTTTCAAAACATTTTTAATAGAAAAAAACACTTTAAAAAATCTACTCACATGTACTAATAAAATCTTTCTCAATTATTATAATGCTTTTTGAACTTGCACTTTGAAAAACAGATATTTTTTTCTTTTATATCCATATATTTCTTAATTTTTCTAATAAATTGTATTTTGTCAAATATTAAATAAAGACTAAAGAAAATTAAATAATTATGTTCTGCTAGTTTTTGTCATAAAGCAACCAAGTTGTGCGTGTACGAAATCATCAACAAAATCTTGTAAGCCGTAATACGAATACTGGCACAGAGTCTCTAAAGGACAAAGTGGGATAACTTATAAAGAAATAAGTATTTACAAAATCCGACAAAAAATCGAGCATCATATATGGTTATTACATATACTGGCAGACACTGTTTTTTTCTCCTGTATTTACTGTTAAATAAGACGTATATTGTCCTTGCTGATAAATAAAAGTTTTCTTTAATGTAATTAATGATAATGTAACGTAACATATTAAAGCTCAGAAACCACCTATTCGTAATAGTAAATTAATCTAAAGATTTGATTTATGTCTTCAATGCGTGATGACATTGAACGAATTATCGCACATGGATATCAAGAACTGTCTATTGTATAATGAGGTGTGATATAATGATGGATTGAAGAGACTTTTTCTCCATTACAACATTAATTATAGACTGTTCGAATTTTATAACTTTCAAATGGGTCACGAGAATTTGTGATTAAGTTAGGTTTTTTAGTTTCGCATTTACAAATTATGAATCGTGATGCTTTAAATCCATGTTTCATCTATAATTGAAGTCAAATCAAAAATGTGGTAGGGGTAGCTTTTTAAAAAAAAATATCAAAGATTATTGTTTTAGTCACACTATAACACAATTCAACAAAATCTTAAACCAATATACAAAATTTTAATTCATTGTTTAGTTCACTTGTGTACCAATTTTATTTGAAATCAAACCAAAAACTGTCAAACCAAAATTATAAAAGAATTTTGTTTAGTTTCTTTTCTTATCATTCTGCCATTTCGCCACTCGTTTGCAGTAAATTTCTTGCAATTTATCAAGGTTTTCATGCCAGGAACAAAATATTTCACAGATTTCTCCTTCACATATTATATGACAACAGACATAATCCACTAAAATATTATTTTAGAACGATGTCTTGAAGCGACTTTTTATTTTATTCAACATGGAAGCCGCCATATTGAAACGTACTTATACGTCACGAGATGTTAAGATATTTTGTATTTTTAAAAACCTTTTTCTGTCATCAACATTTACATTAAATTTAACTGACATTGCACAAGGTTGTTGAAATCCATGTAACATCAACATATTTGTCAATAGCCTGTCTCGATTTAAAAAATTAATCGTACTCATAGCATGGTATTGAATAAGCTGCGGGACATAAACACAATATGCAGGTGATGACGAAAATATTACTACATAAATAAGGAAAGTTGATGGTGGAAAAGCTGAAATCATCTCGTTTGTCATACAGTTAGTTGTTAATTGGTCCTTATCGTCTATAGTCAGTAAAATATCTAAATGTGAAACAGATATGGAAACGCTGTGGTTTCTTTTATTTCGAGTTCACTAGGGTATATCAAGTAGACAAACGAATGGAAGTATCTATTGTTTATTGATAAAACCTCGTCGATATACACTGTATCTAAATGTCGAATTGAAGGCCATAGCAAAAGTTTTATTCTTCTCACGTAGAAATTTTTTATCAAATTCTTCTTCATAACATTATGAAAACAGATCGGCTAATAAAGGAATGAACCCAATTAGTGCCCATTTGAATTCTTAAACGTAATATAAAAATCCTTACAAAGAAAAATGTATTGTCTTGTCTAGCTAAAGCTCTAACAAGCCCTTATCTTTACTCACAATAAACTTCACGCTAATTTACTTTACAAAAATTTTAACTGCTTCAAAGGTCAAATTTCGATTTCAAAATTTCAAATCACAGACTTTTTCAAAAGTTTATCATTGAAATGATGACTTTTCTACAATTTCTATAATTATACAACCAGTCCATATGATAAATTAAAAACTATGCTTTTTGATATCATATACGACTGCTTCCTCTATAAAGATGGAACTCGGAAATTGTCTTATCTTGTGATGGGCCATCTTCAAATTACTTTGGAAAAAGCACTTCGATTCTTCACACCAGTACTCCGAAGTTGATATTAAAAGGCTGCTGGGGTTCCTCCTTGACAACATCTAATTATATATAGTCTTTGTAAACAAATTCTTCCAATAAAGCAACAATCTGCTGGGGTACTGTAAACGTCAATATTTCACGATTTTCTTTACTTGTACATTTCACGTTCTATTTAGTTTGGCGGATATGAAATTTTCCTTCAGAAGATATTTGTAATTTTGAAAAAAAAAAATTCCTTATTATATACAAAGAAAGTTATTGTGAACTACATAAATAGATGTATGTATAACATTTTAGCTAACTTTAAACAGCCGTTGTTATTAACTCGCGTTTCCAAATGATTTTCAATGGTCAACTCTTTTATACATATGGAAAAAGAATAGTTATATTACAAATAATAGTTTTCTTTTTTTTAAAGGTGTATGGAATTTTTTTTGTATTTAACATATATACACTATTTTGATATGTCGACAATATTCACGATGGCTTAATGTTCTTGGAAAATTCTTTGATCGCGAACATAGCGAAATTAAAACCATCACACTATAATCCACTTTTAAAGAACTCATGGTCGCCAATTCTCGTCCTTAATAGCCGACATATTCTACATTTTTTGTAAAAGAATTTATTCGAAACTTCCACATGAGAAGAAGACGTCTCCTACAAAACAATAACCAAAAAGTCAAACCAGATCAGCAAAACGCTCAAGAGGAAGATGCTGGAAGTAGTCCACAGGGAGCTTGTGGTATGGTCAAACTTATCATTTATAATGAATCGATTAAAAAAAATACGGAAGCCCATTTAGAAAAATATTTTGAATTTGATATAACGAATTGTCGAATTTGTTAAAACGAATTTATATGAGGCGCCATTTTGGTAATTATTGCCATTTAGTGATATCACCAATTCGAATAGGTGATATCACTTATTCGAATAAATGATATCATTCATTCAAACTGAATAGTTGATATCACTTATTCGAATACGTGATATCACCTTTTCGAATAAGTGATATCACTTTTTTTGAAATAAATAAAATTCGTTAAAAAGAATTCGACAATGCCTTATATCGAATTCTCAAATACACTTCACAAATGTACTTTCCATGGGTACTAATTGTAGAATTTGATTAATATAAATGACTATATATGATTCGTTATAACAAATTTTAGAATTAATTTAAACGAATTTAATTCGTTATTACAAATTTTAGAATTTGTTTTAACGAATTTTATCTGTCATAACAAATTTTTGAGTTCGTTATACAAATTCAACAATTTTATTATAATGAAATGTACGGAGATAACGAACTGTATTCAAGCTCAAAAGTCCATTAAACAGTGCAAATTTTGGAGCAGAGCAAACACGGACCTCTAAAACATCAGAGGTGGGATCAGGTGCCATGGAGGAGTGAGCATCCCCTGCCGACCGGCCACACCCGTCGTGTGCTCCTTGTCATGATCGGGAAATAACGGAAAAATCCGTGGACAATTCAGTGTGTGAATAATGGCCTAACAATTAGAATGAAAAACGTCAGTCAGCATTTGACTTAATGATAAATTGTATTTGCTGATAAGGCCATTGTTATAACAAATTTTAAGTCGTTATAACGAATTCAAAAAGAATTAAATTCGTTTTAACAAATTCAACAATTCGTTATATCGAATTCAAAAATATTTTTGATAGGTCCTAAATGGGCTTCCGTAAAAAAAAAAAAGTACATTTATGTAGTATTTATGTATATAGGTCATGGCAGGATGAATTTTAAGTTCTTACAAGAATGTATTGAAATAGATATAAGTTCAACCTTGGAAACAATTAACAATCCAAAGGTCAAACAAGATCCTCAAAATACGGTCTTAAATGACGCGCAAGAGGAGAATCATGGAAGTAGACCATAAGGAGCAAGTTGAGTGAATTCAAAAATAATGACCACTAAATTGATTTGATTTTTTTTTTTTTTTTTTTGAAAAAATTCAACTACCCATAGAATATTTTTCACTTTATCAACATATTGTACGTGCATTCTAGTTAAAATTCCTGAAGTTACAATAGACATGATAGAATAGGCAATTGGATAACAAAAAGTGTCAGAATTTTTATAAGTAAATTTTTCTTTGAAAAAAGAAAATATCACTACATCCTAAAAGACTTTCTAAAATACATAATCAAAAGTAATTATAGTTTTTCATGCTTCAAAATGGTATCGGGGATATAAATGATTAGATCTAAACCTTGATTTAGTTTCTTGTCTTGTATATGTGGAAAAAATTGCTTTTTTCCCCCACTTTCACTGAAAGTGGGGGATATTAATTTGGGTTTGTCTGTCCGTCCGTCCGTCTGTATTTCTATCTGTCTGTAACACTTTAGTTTCCGCGCGATATCTCGAGAACCCTTTGAGCTTTCGCAATGAAATTTTACATAACAATTCCCTGTGGCCTAAGGAAGACCCCTATTGATTTTGAGGTCAAAGTTCAAGGTCGTAAATTTATACATTCCGTCTGTGTGTAACACTTTCGTTTTCGGGCGATATCTCAAGAAACTTTTGAGCTTTTGCAATGAAGTTTAATACCATAACACCCTAGGGCCTCTCTCGCCCCTCTCAAAGTGTCCCGCCCCGTTTTTTTTATTATTATTATTTATTGTATTAAAAGCCGCTTGGCACTATTTTTAGCACAGGGGCATGTGGAGAGTTATAATACAGGTTGTTGGCGGACTTTATATTCTAATAACATCTATTAGAACTGTTTAGTAAAGGCTATATTAGACACCATGTATTGTGTAAAATTTTGACAATATAAACATTATATGTGACATAATGTTTGCAGTCAATTTGCTATATAATCAAGTGCCTCCGTGGTCTAGGGGTATGACTCTCGCTTAGCATGTGAGAGGTCCCGGGTTCAAATCCCGGACAATCCTTTTTTTTTTAATTTCTTTTTTTTTTTTTTTTTTGTTTGTTTGTTTGTTTGTTTGTTTGTTTGTTTTTTTTTTGGATTTACTAAATAATAGTATTCAGCATGTGAAATGAAAAAGTTATGACTCTGGCTTGTACAAACCCATAAAATCATTATTACAGTGTAATAAATATTCTATATAAAAAGAATCTTCTATACGCATATTAAAAAATAAGCAATCAAATCTTTATATCCATATTGGCATTTTTATTTGCTTCAATATACATGTATACATTTAATAATTCTACAAATCCGGGGGGGAGGGGGGTCCAACCCAACCCCAACCCCCCGAACTGCGCATGCTCGTCTTTTTTCCCTAAGCGGGGGACACAAATTCTCTGAATTAGCTTGTTGATTGTAATTTTACATTATTTTATCAATCCCGATTTGAAAAGTTTTCATATGAAAGAAATATGAAACAATAAGATTCCCCTAAAATCACTTTTTGTACATTTATGTCAATTCTTTAAATCTAAGCCAAGAAAGAATTTTGATCTACAAGTTTCTAATACAAAAAATACTAGATTTTGAAGTTACCCTATTTTACATTATTGTGGTGCACTCCTGACATCTAAAATGTATTTTATTTAACATTGTTTTAAAAATTATAACACACAATAACCCATTCTTACTTTGTAAATCAGTTCATCGTTTTGATATTTTTTTATCATTTACGGCAAGTTTAAAACATGATTATTTGCAATGTGTAATGTGTATACATTGTTTTCAAAAATATGTTATGAAAATTATTCTCTGAATTGACTGTTAAATGTAGACATCATGTTTTGAACATCAAATACATGTCGTATCAAACATTTTTGTTTCTGAAATTCATTTTTAGTAAAATTTGACGAAGATTATTTATAATTCTAAAACAGTTTTGTTGCACCCCTGAATGCAGTAAAATTAAAAATTAAAACCATAGAACACAAAAATTCATAAAGTGTTGACAACTCAAGTGGTAACGAAATTGTGCAATATTTATAGTCCAATACTTCATAATATTATGAAACATCAAAGTATTTAAATTTGACTTGAATCATTCCCTATTTAAGTCAAAAAACTAACTAAAATATATTTTTATATATATTTTAAATATATTTTTAGAAGATAAAATATATTTTATAGTATACTTTCCTTCACAGGACAAACACCGTAAGCAACTGAGGTCAACCAGAAACATTCCACTCATTATTTTTTTTCTTTATATTTATTCATATTTGATCAGCAATAATTCTAACATATTTGTTGCACTCCTGACCAAGAGCAGGGGAGTCTTAAAAGTAGAATTGTGAAGCGAAAATTACATCAGAACTTTTTCTGTTGTTTCATTGAAGTTGAGGTGGAATTACTTGAATTTTATGACAATTTTTCTGTGTGTTTATTTTTTACATTCATAAAAAAATAAGAGAAAAGGTAAAGAAAAAACACGTCTGAATTAATAAAAATGAAAAAGAAAAGGATTTGAATAATAAAACTGTCATTAATTTAGTTCTATATTATTCAAATAGATCATTATTAATCAAAGAATATTTCTTAGCATGAATAGAGGTCTTTTCATAATATAACTTGAATCTTTAAAAAAAATGTGTTGCACTCCTGACCATACATATAAAGATCTGAAACACAGACTCTGTAATTGATACATTTATTTGGTAAAAATGTTCTTTGTCTCTTTATTTTCCAAAATAAAAACCAGAGAATCGTATACTGATAAAAAAAAATTCATGCTGGGGAGCAAAACATCAAATGCTGCACTCCTGACATTATTGGGTATGCACAGATACTTGACTCTCATTTATAAATGGGCTTCCGTAATAAAATTATTGATTTACAAACTCTTTTATATGTATATGTTATAACAAATTTAATTCGTTTAAACGAATTTGACAAATTGAATTCATAAATATTTTCCTACAGGCCATAAATCTCGATTCGATTAAACAAAATTTTAAAAAAGTTAAAAATCTAACAAATTTAAAATTCGCTATAATTCTAATTCGCTATAACAAATTTTTGAATTCTTATAAACGAATTTAATCTGTTATGATATATTTTTGATTTCATAATAACAAATTCAACATGTATTATAACAGATTTAATGGGTTATAACGAATTCAAAAATTTTGTAGTAACGAATTAAAATTCGACAATGCGTTATATAGAATTCAAAAATATTTTTGATAGGTCCTAAATGGGCTTCCGTATGTATATACAAGTGTTTTGCATCCTAAACTTTCATGACTTTGTGCACATTTGTTTTCCAAATATGCATGGATGACAGTGGCGTATATATTCCTTTCTGGTCATGTGTAGGCTAATTGAAGTCACTTCATCAGGCGCGAAGTGCCAGTATGAGAAGGGTTCAACCTATCTTGAGGGGCGGGTGGGGGGAGGGGTATCCCCCATGAAAAAAAAAATCGAAAAAATATTGCGATTTTATATAGTGAAAAAAAGTTTATTATGTTTTTTACACATCCGTGGCGGATCCAGGAATCTTGAAAAGGGGGCCCGACCAGTTTGGGGTCAGGGTAGGGTCCCATGGCCGCACCAAAAAATTGATTTATTAAATCTTATGTATATTTTGGACACAAAAGGGGGGCCCGGGCCCCCCTCTAAATCCACCAGTGCACATGTATTCTGGTCTAAGTATCAAATAAAAAGAAATGTTGTTTGCCTTTGTAATTTTCTGTGAATTTGAAACATCCCTGATTGTCATTTGATCATAGAATAAACGGGAAAAAGAATGCCATCAGGATAAATGACAAGGATGTAGATGTTGAAACATTCCTCTACCTGGGTGCCACAATGGACAAGACGGGAGGAACTGAGGCAGACATAGGGAGAAGGCTAGGCTTAGCCAGGACTGCTTTCGCATCCCTTACCAAAGTATGGAAGTCAGCACAATACAGCACAAAGACCAAACTTAAGATCTTCAACACAAATGTTTTATCTGTACTGCTGTATTGTTCTGAACTATCGAGAACCACCGAGAAAGACGATGAAAAGCTGGACACATTCCATCGGAGATGCCTTAGGAGGATCCTAAAAATATACTGGCCTGAGAAGATATTCAAACAACAAATGATCCATACCCCTATCAAGGACGATCAAAGGAAGGAGATGGAGATGGATAGGCCACATCCTCCGAAGGGAATACAGCTCACATATAAGAACAGTGTACACGTGGGCCTCTACGGGAAAGAGAAGAAGGAGCCGGTCAAAGAACACCTAGCGACGCTCTGTTGAGAGAGAAGGAGAAGCCGTAAAAGATCTTCCCTTCTCTCCCCCCTTTTTTCGTACTTTTGTTTATTTGAATTTCATTGCCAATGCACCACATTCTTTTGATATATAATATATTTCGACACAAAATGACTTAATTTTGATTTACTGGGCCGAGCGAAATGCATGAAACCTGCAGAACACCGGTACCATAACAAATAGATAAAAGTAACACTCTCTAAAAGTATTTATGCAAAAAAAAAAATGATTAAAATTTAGAAATTAAAAAAATCCTTAAAAGAGCAAAATGCAGATGATGACAAGGCCTGTATCTACACATAACTTTTCTGACCGTGAACTGGGTTGGAGCAGCTGGAAGGAGGGGCAGGTTGTTGCCAGTGACCGCTGTAGGTGGCGTTCTTTGTTGAACGGTCTCATGCGTCCTCCGGGCCACGGAGAGGATAAGTTGGTGAGTAGGCCCCTTACCAAGATACTATATATATATATAAGGCCTATCTCAAGTAAACTTGCATGCATGATGCATCAAGGGATGCACACTACCAGAATTGCTTCAGATCTGGTTTTGACCTATATTTTCCAGATAGGGTTCAAGTTTTGGGAGCAGACTTATTCCAGTGTAACTTCAAGCCTTACTTAGGTCAAACTTGCAGGAATGATGCTTCAAGGGATGAACATTCTCAAACTTTCTACAGGTGCTGGATCTGACCTACATTTTCTGGATGAGTGACTAGTTTAAAGTTTAAATTAGAACAAGTCCATTCTTAAGTAACTGCAAGCATAATCGGACCGAAATTGCATTTATATAAATTATAAATATTGCATCAAGCGATGCTGATTAATAGATTAAGGTACTTTGCCTTAAAGATAGCATTCGTTGAGGTAAGCTCTGAAGTCTACGATTACTTATCATGTTTATGAATATGAACTGGATTTTTGGTTTAATGTGGTACTTTGCCTTATTAAAGATAACACTCGTTGAGGTAAGCTCTGAAGTCTTCGATTACCTATCATGTTTATGAATATGAACTGGATTTTGATATGACGAACAGCGCTAGCAATAGTGTTGTCATATGATTAATATAAAAATGAAAAATTATGTGAAATTCTTTTAAAACTCTATACCTCTATTTTGGGTCCGATTTCAATAAGACTTGGTACACCAGTAGTCAGTAAGATATATATTATAATTAATTCTTGAATATGGTTGGTTACATTAAGTAGTAGTAAAATTAACATTTCTTTGAAGTTCTTTCAAAACCTTACACCTCCACCAATCTGGGTCTAATTTCAAAGCCAAAAAAATTAGAACAGGAAATTTATAAATAAATTCAGTTAGAAGTTAGCTATTAAAAAAGATATTTTCACTTCCTCTACGATCTGGAAGCATGTATAGATCGGGTTCGACCTTCGAAAATATAACGCGCGAATGAGTTCACAGCCCACATCCGACCTGGAATGATGTCACTCCCGCAGTATAAACAGTAAATTTTTCTATTGATATGGGGTGTTTTAGCAATGAGAGAACTTTAGTCAGCCCCTGTGTCAAGTACACACTCTTTTTCTTCAATTTTGCTTGTTGGGTAAGTACATATATACTGACCATTCTGATTCTAATAGAGAACTAAGTTTTGCCCGAAGGGTACAATCCATAACGTTATCCGTTACAAGTGAAATTTATCATTAGCCTGTGTGTGTGTCGTATTAGACTAGATAATATTGGTATTTTTAAAATTGGTATTTTAAAAAAGAGAGAGAGAGAGAGAGAAGCTGGAAAAACAGTTGTACTTTCATATTCACAGAACAGATGATAATAGATGTGAGATCTAATAATTTTGATAAATAAAATACTTAAAATATATAAAACACTTATAAAGACAATATATATATATATATATATATATATATATATATATATATATATATATATATATATATATATATATAACAATATACCTTAGAGGGTGTATAAATTTAAGTGTGATAAATACTATGTTATTAAAAAAAAGAGTTAAATTCATATTTTTTTTTAAGAAAAAGAAAAAGAGAAGATTAAGTTCATCATGAATATTTATCATGTGTTTATATCATTTTTAATATAAGATCATGTTCTCAGTTTTTATCATGGTATAAGGAGGTGGTTGTAAGTATTTCTTTGAAAGCTAGGAAGTCATAACATCTTGACGTGTCTTCTGTGTCTAAAATATTCTGTCAATGGTACAGATCAGGTTGCTGTCTTCTCTTTACAATGATACAATATTTATAGAATTTTTTTCTTTATTAAAATTTATAAAGTGCATTTATTCAAGTAATGCACTTAAAGTTTAGCTCAAGAAGAAGAAATATAGAGCGACCCTACATCATATTTATAAAGCTTCCTGTTCAACAAACATCTCTTTTCTTAAAACGCATTTAGAATATAATAAAATACCTGTAATATCAAAACATCACTCTAAATAAATATTCAGATAAGGAAATGTAATGAATCATTTCCCATGTATTAATGATGCAGTATCGAAATAAAAACTCACATAAAAAAGGATTTCTATCAATCTTCTACAAATGATTTTCTTGTGAAATTTGCACTTAAAATAAAATGTTTCATTGTTTATTGGGTTGTATACCAAATTTACATGACTGTATTTCCAATTCACTTCAAGTGATTGAATTGTTTAGTACAAAATGACAACAAAAAACAATGAATTTTAAAGTGTACGCACAATTAAAAAATAGAGAGTCAGCAAACCTTGCACCACACCCACTAACGAAAGAAATCAAGCACATATTTTTATCTGCAGGCAAAATCTTTGACAAAATCTTTCTGAAGTGGTTGGTTGTAAATTATTTGTCAATAAATGTAGTTGTGGTTGACTTGTCAAAGGTTGAAAACCCATTTCTTTAATGCTCTATTTGAACAGATGACTTGTATCTTTCCGTTTATGGCTATATTTAAAAAAAAAAAAAAAAACCCTGTAAGTGTAGTGTATAAAATGAACATACATTGACAATCTAAGTATACACATCCTGTTGTCAGGGATATTTTGAATGATGGATTATGTTCCTGTTTACACAAAAAAAAATTAAATAGATCCTAGTTTTAATCTGTGTTAAATGAGTTAATTTTTAATATATAGTATTATTTACATGTATATTTAATTATGTATATATATTAAAGAAATATGCAATGCAGGATAGTGTGCTACTGTCTTTTTAACATACAATATAAAATTAAAACATAAAATTTAAAATTAGACTCCTATATACAGACTGAGTTTCTTATTACTTGTGCCATATACACAGAATATATATTTTCATGAAAAAAATAGTATAAAAAAAAAGACAGATAATCTGATCTGCACTTGTTATGATTTTAAATATCTGTAGAATGTGGGAAATGTAGATTGAAATGGAATGTAGACATCAGTAACACAGCTCATTGATGAAAGGTCAAAAAGTAATAGTACACTCAGTGTACCATGCAAAGTTTTCATATATAAAGCAGCATTCAAAATTTTCAAGTACTTCATGTACTTCATGTACTGATTGTAAATTTTCATACAGCATGTTTGAACTAGACTGAACTCTGACTTTACTGACAAAACATTATTTTTATTTATAATGGATGTGGTTCCTGCGGTTGACATAACAGTATAGATGCATATTCATGCCCTAGCGGGTAAATGACCAGTGTTTGTTACATGATATTGTAACCCCCTGTAGGATATTGATTTAGTCAGACTGATATGACATCAGAGGCAGTTAAACACTTTATACAGACCCATTCAATTAAGGAGTCTTTTTCCCCTCAGTTATTAAAGGGTCTCTTCTTAGATAAAAGCAAGTGCTATTTTGTTTTATTGCACTTTACTATATACTATGCACTGACTGATCCATAAATCTTAAAAATTGGAGGAAAAGCTTGTTTATGATATACAGCATTATATTCATTTGTTAACAGGAATTTTGGACACTTTTGATCTTTAAACAGCTGATTCAAGTTCTTCATTCTTTCCCTTTTTAACTGAACATTGCATACACTTGAGTATTGCTAAGCTTGTGTCATAAGTATTCATTGAGGACTGAAATGTACTTTTTTTTTTGTTCCCATATCACTTTTTAAATTAAACGAAGAACAAATATATGATCTTGTAATCTTTTACATGTATGTATGTTTTATTACATTCCTTCTCAATTTCACATTTCATAATCTATATTTTTAGCTCACCTCGACGAAGTCTAGATGAGCTTATGCTATACCCCCGGCGTCGGCGTTAGCGTCGGCGTCCCGGTTAAAGTTTTAGGAGCAAGTCCCATTCCCAAGTTACTATAAGCCCTACCTGGACCAAACTTGCATGGATGATGCATCTAGAATGGACACTGCCACACTTGCTTCGGATGCTGGATCTGACCTAGATTTTCCAGATGAGTGACCAGGTTAAAGTTTTTGGAGCAGGTCCATTCCCAAGGAACTATACGCCCCACCTGAACCAAACTTGTATGGATGATGCATCTAGGGATTGACACTGCCACACTTGCTTCGGATGCTGGATCTGACCTAGATTTTCCAGATGAGTGACCAGGTTAAAGTTTTTGGAGCAGGTCCATTCCCAAGTAACTATACGCCCCACCTGAACCAAACTTGTATGGATGATGCATCTAGGGATGGACACTACCACACTTGCTTCGGATGCTGTATCTGACCTAGATTTTCCAGATGAGTGACCAGGTTAAAGTTTTTGGAGCAGATCCATTCCCAAGTAACTATAAGCCCTACCTGGACCAAACTTACATGGATGATGCATCTAGGGATGGACACTACACACTTGCTTCGGATGCTGAATCTGACCTAGATTTTCCAGATGAGTGACCAGGTTAAAGTTTTTGGAGCAGATCCATTCCCAAGTAACTATAAGCCCTACCTGGACCAAACTTGCATGGATGATGCATCTAGGGATGGACACTACCACACTTGCTTGGGATGCTGAATCTAATCTAGATTTTCCAGATGAGTGACCAGGTTAAAGTTTTTGGAGCAGGTCCATTCTCAAGTAACTATAGGCCCTACCTGAACCAAATTTGCATGGATGATGCATCTAGGGATGGACACTACCACACTTGCTTCGGATGCTGAATCTGACCTAGATTTTCCAGATGAGTGAACAGGTTAAAGTTTTTGGAGCAGATCCATTCCCAAGTAACTATACGCCCTACCTGAACCAAACTTGCATGGATGATGCATATAGGGATGGACACTACCACACTTGCTTCGGATGCTGAATCTGACCTAGATTTTCCAGATGAGTGACCAGGTTAAAGTTTTTGGAGCAGATCCTTTCCCAAGTAACTATAAGCCCTACCTGAACCAAACTTGCATGGATGATGCATCTAGGGATGGACACTACCACACTTGCTTCGGATGCTGTATCTGACCTAGATTTTCCAGATGAGTGACCAGGTTAAAGTTTTTGGAGCAGGTCCATTCCCAAGTAACTATACGCCCTACCTGGACCAAACTTGCATGGATGATGCATATAGGGATGAACACTACACACTTGCTTTGGATGCTGAATCTGACCTAGATTTTCCAGATGAGTGACCAGGTTAAAGTTTTTGGAGCAGATCCATTCCCAAGTAACTATAAGCCCTACCTGGACCAAACTTGCATGGATGATGCATCTAGGGATGGACACTACCACACTTGCTTCGGATGCTGAATCTAATCTAGATTTTCCAGATGAGTGACCAGGTTAAAGTTTTTGGAGCAGGTCCATTCCCAAGTAACTATAGGCCCTACCTGAACCAAATTTGCATGGATGATGCATCTAGGGATGGACACTACAACACTTGCTTCGGCTGCTGGATCTGACCTAGATTTTCCAGATGAGTGACCAGGTTAAAGTTTTTGGAGCAGGTCCATTCCCAAGTAACTATACGCCCTACCTGGACCAAACTTGCATGGATGATGCATCTAGGGATGAACACTACCACACTTGCTTCGGATGCTGAATCTGACCTAGATTTTCCAGATGAGTGACCAGGTTAAAGTTTTTGGAGCAGATCCATTCCCAAGTAACTATAAGCCCTACCTGGACCAAACTTGCATGGATGATGCATCTAGGGATAGACACTACAACACTTGCTTCAGATGCTGAATCTAACCTAGATTTTCCAGATGAGTGACCAGGTTAAAGTTTTTGGAGCAGGTCCATTCCCAAGTAACTATAAGCCCTACCTGGACCAAACTTGCATGGATGATGCATCTAGGGATGGACACTACAACACTTGCTTCAGATGCTGAATCTGACCTAGATTTTCCAGATGAGTGACCAGGTTAAAGTTTTTGGAGCAGGTCCATTCCCAAGTAACTATACGCCCTACCTGAACCAAACTTGCATGGATGATGCATCTAGGGATGGACACTACCACACTTGCTTCGGATGCTGAATCTGACCTAGATTTTCCAGATGAGTGACCAGGTTAAAGTTTTTGGAGCAGATCCTTTCCCAAGTAACTATAAGCCCTACCTGAACCAAACTTGCATGGATGATGCATCTAGGGATGGACACTACCACACTTGCTTCGGATGCTGGATCTGACCTAGATTTTCCAGATGAGTGACCAGGTTAAAGTTTTTGGAGCAGGTCCATTCCCAAGTAACTATACGCCCTACCTGGACCAAACTTGCATGGATGATGCATATAGGGATGAACACTACACACTTGCTTTGGATGCTGAATCTGACCTAGATTTTCCAGATGAGTGACCAGGTTAAAGTTTTTTGAGCAGGTCTATTTCCAAGTAATTATAAGTCCTTCTTAAACCAAACTTGTATAGATATTGATCTTGGGATGTACACTAACTAGAAAAAATATGATGTGAGATTTGCTTTACTTATAGATAACCTTCGTCGAGGTGAGCTTCGTAATCTTTGATTACCTATGTTTTTTCTTGGGGGGGGGGGGGGGGGGGGCATGATTCATCCATTCCTTTGAGAGTCTTCCACAGTAAGACATATTACTTCATCACTTATTAAGAAAATAAATGTTTGAAAGATCATTAACTTTTCATTTGAAAGATCAGTAACTTTCATAGAAAAGTCTTGAAAATCAAAAATACAGGAAGTATAAGAAGACTCCCCCCCCCCCCCCCCCCCTCTTGATTTCAGATGATTGAACTGCTAAGATAGCACTTCCCCTCAGACAGGCAGACTTTTAATTGGGAAATCTTTCAAAATGACATTTTCCAAGAACTCTGTTGTATACTTCCAAAAAGTATTTCAGTAATATACAAATTGCAAAACTCATATTGCAATAAACAATTAAACATGTACCTAGGAGTTAGGACCTCAAGATTTTTCTCAAAGAAATCAGTTATTAATGTAAAGTATCATTTATTTCAATTCAAGAGCACCATAAGTCATTGATTTTATATATACATGTACTAGATATATATTATTACTAAGTTTGATAGTCCATTCAAGAGTTATTTTAATGTCCTTGTACCATAAAATGACATTGATATACCATTTAGAGGAAAATCCTACTTCAAACAGTGTGATGTTTAAAATAGCTTTACATTATCTATTAAAATTATCAAAAAATAACTCTCTGGCAGTCAATGTTTTTTATGCTCAGGGTTAATTACTAAGCAGTTATCAGTAGCATATCTAGTAATTAACTAAAGTTTGTCTGTTCTGTTCAGCTTTTAAATTCTTTTTTCTTCACAGCTCAGTAAAACATGATTAATAAACTTTGAGTGGAAAAATACCAGGAACATTGGTGGCTTTACAGAGAGGATGAATGATTAAACCATAATGGCATATTCAAACCAAGATTGTGTTTAATGATTATCTTATTCTAATATTTTAGACATTACAACATGTACAACACAATATGTTTTCCTATCAGTTGATGTCTGAGAGCGACCAGAAATGTTTTTAGTATCCTTTTTTTTTATTTTGCAAAATCCAAATATGAGCAATGTCAAGTCCCATTCCCCAGTTTTTCTGTCAAAGCTCTTTATAAATCATTTATTTTGTTAAATACGGTACTGTTATAACTTTCTTTCATATGTTTGTTATTTTTTCAGTTATTTGGTGGAGTTATTATAGGCATCGGTGTATGGGCATTTATTGAGAAGAACAAATATTATCAGAAAGACATTTCTACTGTGTATGATGTGATATTTGACATCTCAATCATCTTCCTTATCATCGGAATCATCATCTTCATTTTGGGCTATGCAGGATGTATAGGGGCACTCAGGGAAAACATCTGCCTTCTTAAAGTTGTAAGTATAATGATATCAAATAGACTTACAATGCAAGTGTGTATTCATGTTAGTCTGTCCAGCAGAGAGTTGCTTACAAGTAAAGAGATATCTGTTTTGTGTGTTATATAAAGAATTAAAGAAAGTTTTAGACAACTAGGTGAAAGAACAAGTTTTGCAATTTTCCAATATTGTTTAATATTTTGAATTGCATGTTACAGAAATGAAAGGAGAGGGGAGGAGATGCAGGCAAAAGAAGTATATTTGATAGTCGATTTAGTGTTCATACTAAACTTCTGAAACCGGCATATATCAGTAGTTGCTTCATATTAAAACAGATATAAAGTACATGAATGTATAATGTTACACATGCAGTGTGTTTTACATTTTGGGTAATTTACTGTGCAGTCATCATTGTTTGTGGAAGATCAATATCCATGAGTTTAGAGGGTCTCCCTTACCCAAGAACAATAATTTTTGTCAAAAAATAGGCACATTGAATATAATAAATACAAGATGCTCATGAAATAACATCCCATGAGCTAGTGGAATGTTGATTGCCCACGAACATTGATTCCTAGGAACAAAAATGATTCTACAATATTTCTCAATATGTGTTTTTTTTTCAGTATTATTATTCTATGATCCTCATTTTCCTGGTCTTAGTAGTGGGCATCGTTTTAGCGTTTGTCTTCAGGGACATTGTCAAAGAGGAAGTGACCAAGATTTTGCAGGATAATCTAATCACCACATACCAAGATGACCCTGATAAACAGAGCACTATTGATTGGATACAAGAGAATGTGAGTTAAAGTTGTATTGCAGATTTTGATGCAATTACATGTATCTTTATCTGATTTAATTATGAACATGAGAGGCCATCTATAAAAAAATGTTTTCTTGCCCTCTCTCAGCTCAAGATAAAAAAAAAATCATTAAAAAAAATTGCGAATATGAATTAAAATAGCTTTTGATGGAAAAAGAAAATTTTAAAATGAATTTTAAAAACTAATAGTTTCCAAGAAGTTTAAAGCATTTGCAGGGATGGAGTTGGAAGTATGATGCCAGTAGAAGGAAATATAAATATTCAATAAATACCAAGGCATTTGGCCTGTTCTCACAAGACATTATCTTCATAACGGTTATTTATAAAAAAAAAAACCAGTTTTGAGTCAATCAGGCCATTTTTAGACTGTAGCTTGGGAGAGGGCAAACCAAGAATTTTGTTTAAAGGTTTGCTGATAGAGTTGAGTTTTAAAAAAAACAGCATTTAAGCTTCAACAAGACCTGTCTAAACTTTTATAGTTCTGTTATAAATGTAGAGTTCATCTCATTGTTTATAAAATAATGATATAAATTAAATATAGTTCTGACATATCATGTTTTTGTTGATTAATGTTACGGATTTGCCTAGTCCTTCATACAATATTCTAATATATTTATCCTCTGGCGAACTAGTTATATAGGAAGTATTTTCACAGCATGATACTAATTATCTTGTAAATCTATGAACAATTCAAACATATGTGTTAACAAAAAAATAAAACAGAAAGCTGTAAGTACATTTGGTACTCTGGCAATGCTAGGCTGTGTCTTTTCTTTAAGTAATGATAGTTTAAAGTGTCATGAAAATTTATGTTCAATGTATGTTAAATCTAAAGTTTGTTAGTTGATATGTTTTATTTTTGCTTGAATGTTCATGGCATTGGCTAGGTGAAAACTAGCTACAAGTGTTAATCATGATTCTGACCCAGGAGTTCAATGTTTGTCTCGCTCCTGTTAAATGAGTTGGCTTCAATTCTTTTACATATTTAACAGGTCGAGGAATCTACCATATATGGATATTGTTGTCATTGCGCACAGAGGTGCTTACAGTGAGCAATCGTCCAGTCAAATGAATGAACCGAAAAGCATGATGGTCTACTACATGTTTATATTTTTACTACAAACACGTGGGTCAGGCAAATTTAGGACGCGATTTCAAATGACTGCGGGAAAGTCAACTTATAATTATTTTTAATGTTTTTGTGAAAAACACGAAGAATAGGTACTAATTAAGATTTTCCCTGCTCACATTAACAAACAAAGTCAATTTTCCGTGTTAAATAGTACGTTGAAATACCGCTCACAAAGTCTTCACAAGAAGATAAGAACCCAGTTTTTTAACTTGATATTCGTAAATTTGCCATGCTACTGGTGTTATTCGTTGTTACTTTGTTATTTGTTTACTATATAGAAATTAAAAGTTAATGCAGTTATAAAAAACATAAGTCTATTGCTGTACGGTATTTTAATTCTCATGTACATTGATCATAGAACGTGTATTGAGTAGCATATATATCAAAGTTGTATACATAGTAAACAGTGACAATACGTGAGTACACCTCAGAGTCGATATGTTTTGGACCAGGGAATAGTCTCGTGAAATTCATACTGACTGATAGTACAGCACGGGAAAAACTGCCAGGCTATTGTCAACAAACAGACTTATACAATGGAGTGGAGAAAACCCAAATTTTACCATTATAAAACATTTGTATGTAAATGTGAGCATGGAACTAGTAGATAATGATGTACATATTTTATTAAATGTGTAAAATGCTTGCGAAAATGCATCATGCCTTTCCGAGAGCAATTTCAAAATCTGGCCTTTTCGAAACGTACATGTAGTATTTTTTTGTAGTAACCCATAATGCAACTCATTTAGCTGATTGGTCGGTTTGCCAGTCACGTTGGGTGCCTCATTTAGCATGTAAATTTATTCTGATGTCACAAAAAATAGTTTCCTCGACCTGTTTATTATAAAGACATTGCAAAGAAATACAAAGGTAAAAAAAGTGGTAAATGCTTCCCTGTTGAGAAAATATTGATATTGCACCACCCTAATGATTTGCTAAAAAAAATGTACTTTTATTATTTTATTATTTCTTTATTGCATGAAGTGGGTAAAAAAAAAATGAAGGAATGTTAACCTTACCTGTTTAAAGTTATATCTTAGTGAATAGTCAGATGCCAAATTGATGATAATCTATCTCAAACCACAGAGTTTTTTACAAAATCAAAAGATATTGTATTTGAGTAACTAACTTTTTCAATAAATTTTCATGCAGAGATTCTGAGATGTCCTGTAATGCTGGAGTAGAGCATTGCAGGGACCGAACACATGTACATTAGTTCGCAAGTTTTATAAAACTAAACTATAAACTAAAACATATGGTAAAAATAAGGGGTTTTTTGTTTGTTTTTTGTTTGTTTTTTTTTTACACTGATGGATTCATTAAAACTGATTGAGAAAAATGTCACCATAAACATTTATGATGAACAATAATTGCTTGCAAGCAAATCTTTTACTTACTTTTTTTTTAGGGGTATAGACTAATAATGCAGCCAATGGCTGCATTGTTAGTCTATACCCCTAAAAAAGGAACATTTTTTAAATACTTTCTCTTCTCTCTGAGTTTTATCTAATATCATTAGGTTCAAGTGTCATAAGTGTAAATAATTGTCTTTATAAGAGGGCTTTGAGAGTATTTTTTTAAGGACACTTAAGTATTACATGTACAAACACATTCTTTGTTATTTTTTAAAATGTGCTATTTTAACACATTCTCATCAAAGGAAATATCAGCTATTGATTTTTTTTTAAATATATGAAGTAAGTAATAGGATAAAATCAGTTACACATAAAACATTACATTGTAATATCCTCCATGAGTAGTGATATATATTTAAAAACAGTAGCTTTTCTTGAAATTATGAAAATTTTGAGCCTTTTATGAAGGAAACATGGGTAAATTTTTGTGGCAAATGTAATCTGTTTTCAACTTTATAGAGTTAAGAATTTTATCCTTGTGACAAAAAGATCAACAATCATAAATAAAGGTATATATTAGCTCTGTATGTTATGTTTTAACACTTAATGCTCATGTAGCCTAATGGTGGAAAAAAATAGAAAACAGAACCTAATGGGTGTCAATCTAGCTAAAGGGTGTTTGGTTACATGTAGTATGCTAAAAACTGGTAAAAAAAAAAAAAAACAAGGTCATGAATATACATGTACTGTAGTATAGGTGTCTATCATGCAGCAAAAGTGGTTTACAGTTATTTGACCTAGAAAGTGCATGAGGTCACATAATTTCCTTCTTTTCATTTTTATTTTAAACGTGTGGATTACTTAAATGTGGATTAAAAGGGAGACAAACTTAAAATAGTCTATTTTAGTTTGTGATGTCATTCATCATATGTTAACTATAATGAATGAAGAAAGTCTCTAAGTCAAAGTGTTTGGTATTACATTATTAAAAATGGTGTAGAAAAATTAGTCAGAAAAAAAATTAATTACAATGAAGACTTCAAAAAAACATAAAACAGATATTCAAATGTTTTGTTGTTTCAGATTGAATGCTGTGGTGTAACCAGTTACAAAGACTGGACTAAGAATGAATATTACAACTGTACAACAGACAACCCGAGTCCTCTGGCCTGTTCTGTACCATACTCATGTTGTAGAATACAGGACTCAATATCAGTGAGTATAACTGTATCATAGACAATACGAGTCTCCTGGCCTGTTCAGTGCCATACTCATACTGTAGAATACAGGACTCAACATCAGTGAGTATTACAACTGTACCACAGACAACCCAAGTCCCCTGGCCTGTTCTGTGCCATTCTCATACTGTAGAATACAGGACTCAATATTAGTGAGTATAACCGGGAACTGTATCATAGACAACCCGAGACCCCTGGCTTGTTCTATGCCATACTCATGCTGTAGAATACAGGACTCAACATCAGTGAGTATAATCTATTCCTGAGTAGCCTTCAAGCCATATAGTGATTTAACTTGCATGGATGAAGCATCTAAGGATTCACATTACTAAACATGCTTTGGATGCTGGATTGATATCTGACCTGAATTTTCCTTATGAGTGACCAGTTTTAAGTTTTTGAAACATACATGTATCTATGTCAAAATAACTAAAGGCCTTCCTTAAACAAACTTGCATAAAAGAATTCACACTAACAGACTTGCTTTTGATGCTGATGATTGAGTATAGTTTTCGTAAGAGGTATAGGCCTCTACGTGACTTCTTAAATTTAGGCGCCGCTGGTGCTTTATCAAAAAGATTTTGTTGCCAATGCAAACTTTTAGTCGCCAGGCACCAACTTTAAAAGTAGATAGTAATCAATTTAGGGACCCTTGATTGGGTAGTCAAGGGAGGACAGTGTCTAGTGCCCCTTCTGCTTTTGAAAGTAGTTGTGACTTGAATATCTCTGCCGCCCACCCCATGTTTGGAATGATAATATGTAGGAGATATGTTAACTAGGAAATATTCAATGTAAAATTGTAAAACAAAAAACAAGAAGACTTATTTTGCTATTCAAATATTTATATTTGCTTTTAATTTTCCATAATTAATATAAACCTAATATAGAAATTGTAAAGAAAAAAATCAGCATAAAATATAAGTCAGTTATACGCAATCTTTAACTTAAGCATGCATGTAAAACTCTAATAAAACTTAATATTCAAAAAATTTTAATAGATCATTTCTTTTTTAAGAAACTTGGACTGAATGAAATATTCTTTAAAACTATAATAGTATAGAGAATTGTTTACATGATTAACATGATCGTCCATACAAGTATGACGTAACACTAAGATGTAGTCAATATCTCTAATGAGTGAGAATTTAATTGGCAAACAAGTGACCACATCACCAGCCCATATAATTTACCGTATATCATAATTATTGATTTTCTGAAGCCAACAATTACCTGGGGAAGCTATTGTCTTACCTAGTCTACCTGAGCTGTGCCTATGTGTGCACTGATGCGACTTGAAATTTTGTTTGGACATGTGCTTACTAAAAACACAAAAAGTACGTGACTTAAAAAAACATGACATCTCCATTGCTAAAAATAATATCCTTTTACTTTTAAAGTCATATATGCCATATTTTTTATAAGTTCAGACTAACTAAAATAAAAAAAGATCTTTCTATTTGTTTTATTGCTTTATGTAAAGATAGGGCTTTCCTGTAAATTACACAATTTAAATAAATCAATAAAACAATAACCGATTTATTTACCGACTCCACATTTAAATAACAGGCACAGTTTAATTCAATATAACTATGGAAACATGAGGTTATTCAAGTCTAAAATTGATGAAAATGATTTGAATGTAAAAAACATATATCATGTTTATCTACACACAATCTCATATTTTTATTTTTATTTTTTAGCTCAGATATGCCATATATAGCTTTCAAAGTTTCAGAAAATAAAAATGTTAAAATTTCATGAATTTGACAATCCCCAAGTCAATTTATAATGGTCACCAATTTGGCTTCTTGTGGAAAAATTATAGGTGCCAATCAAAATTTTTTACAAAATTAGTCGCCAATTAGAGCCCCATAGGTACATACCTAAGTTATACTGTAAGTCCTACCCTGACCAAACTTGTATGGAATGTTGTGTCTAGGGATGCAAATTACCAAAACATTTATTTGGTATGAGACTTTGTCTTTCTCGTAGAAAACTTTCACCAAGCTGAGCTTCGAAATCTTTGATTAACTATGTTTATACCATAATCAAGGCAAGATGAGGGACTTATTTTTTACCTTTTTTACAGAGTGGTCTTCCAAACATTCTTTGTGGAAAAGAAGTCCTAAAAGCAGTAAGTATAACATAAAAAACACACACACTTTTTATGTAAATGTGAAAGAATTATTATTTGTGTCCTTCTCTCTAGCATCAGATGCTGTAAAAAGTGCCTGTGAGATTAGGGCTACCCCCTACATGGTTTCTGTGCCATTGTTATGTATTTAGAACAAAACTCTGCACAAGTGTACACTAAATGAAAATCCTGATTTGGTTAAATCCATTTATATTGTAGTGAATAGAGAGATGCAGCATTTACTACTATATAATAATCAAAAATTAAATAGTATTCCTTTTATAAATTTTGTCTGATTTTAGAAAATCATGATGTTACTTATGAATATTTTTTTTTAAAAACTGGAAGAAGTTGTGGCTTAAGTCGGAAATGTAGAATTTATCAATAAAACCACAGTATAGCTTTACATCACAAATGTAGAATTTATTCATTTTTTCAGGTTTAATCAGATTCTGTTCGTATGAAAAAAAAAATATCCTCCTCTTTGCATGTAATAAATTGTCTGTGTATTGTCTTTACAGGGTGGGGATTTGTCTCTGATTTACACAATAGGCTGTGTGGACATGTTTCTTAACTTAGCAGAGACTCAGCTCCCTATTGTAGGGGGCATTGTCATAGGAATTGCTGTACCCCTGGTAAGTTAACACAAAGTATCAGTATCTGTTTACATTTAATTATGCATGTATTAGAGGTAATTTAAAAAAATTATAACAAAATAAATTCCATATATGGTACTGTGGAATCCTTTTAATTCATGAGGGTCAGTGTTTGGGGGAAAGCAAATTTGTGGGTTCATGTTGACATAATTTCATGGGAAGCTTGTTTATACAGAAAATACAGTGTATCGATATATTGACAAAATAATCCTTCATAGGGATGTAAATTTGTTAGTGTGACCCACGAAATCCATGAACATTGGTCCCCCACAAACAATTATGATTTGGCAGTAGTTATATGTATATACTGCATAGACTTGTATGTTTATGGTTTGTACTGCATAGACTTGTATGTTTATGGTTTGTTGTTGTAGCTGGTTGCTATTTGCCTGTCAAGGTTGTTAGAAGGTCAAATTCTGGACCAGAGAAGCCAATGGAGATGAAGTGAAGAGGTTGCCCATTCCAATGAGAGTACAGGCAGGCCAACAGAACCAGGAAACAATGGAAAATATCATAGTCCTCATCATGCATAATGATACATGTACACACATCTTATCCATCCATAACCATCAGCTTTGCTGGCAGTGTAGATTCAGAGTCATGTATTAATAGAAGTCTTTATAATGCATGCACAATTATATACAGAATGTTATAAGGAACCTAAATATGGATCCTAGATTAAGGAGCTTTTTATTTGTTTTTCTATTTATGCTGGACATGTTCATACTCAATTTCAGTTTCCAGGGCTATATCATTTTGTCACTTAAGTTTGTTTAGATTTATATGCTGCCTCGGAAGAAAGAAATCTCAGAACTGCTGTCAGATCTCTAATCCATTACAGCTTTCACTTTGATTTCATAGTGTAGATTTAAAATTTTAAGAGCTATTGTCTGTGACTTCTTAAACTTTTTTGCCACCATGGTCAACAATTTTGATGAAACTTTGTCCATTATTACAACTTGACACCAGAAACCTGCTTTGTGTCATGGTTGCCATGGTAACAGCCAGAAAAGTTTGAAAAATTGAGATTTTCAGCTAATTTGAATCTTTATTGAGTCGTAATAAAGACTAAGAAAAATCAAACAAACCATTCTCACAAAAATATGACACTTTGTTACTACTTATGCTATAAATAAACTGTTAAAAATATATCTCTAAGAAAGTGGTAACCATGGGTACATTTGGAATACATTTTACATGTAAATGCTGAAAAAATGCTCAATATTCACTAATAATAGGCGTAACATGATCAAACTCAATCAACATGTCAAACAAAAATAAAAAATAAAAATATTTACCTTAAGTATTTAAGGGGGCCGACTGGGGTTTTCATTGCGCAATACTTCGCGCAGCATAGTAAAATAAAGCGTATTTACTCTTTTAAAGCAACTAGTTTTACATAATTTATAAAAAATAACAAATTTAGGAAATATGAGGTCAAAAAATCTAATTACGTTTTTAATTAACTGATTTTTTTAACGATTTTCAAATGATGGGTAGAAAGACGCCGTAATAGTGTGTTTTTGACGTTATGAATAACCGAAGTTCTTTCAGCGGGGTCATTAATTATGCCATAAAATAAAAAGTATCAAATGTATGCTCTTGGAATTTTAAACATAGGAAATTGAGAATATAGCAATCATTGTTATTATTTTTTATGTAAATCTGTGGTATCTGTCATGTTTTGTTTTACTCCATAAAAACAGGAAAATATCATGAATTTTGACATTTTGAGATGCCCCCTCTGGAAACCAGACGGTAGAATTTTGTGTTTCTTGCACAAAATTTACAATATAGTATTACCCATCAAATAATAAAATTTGAGCAAAAAGTCTATAGTAGTATTTGTATAATTTGCTCCGAAGTGCGAAAAAATGGTATTTTCCTATATAATCCTATAGTAAATGTACCTGTATTTTGAGACGGTCCCTGAAAAATAACCAGACGGTAGATTTTCATTTAACTTGGCATGTATACTGAAGTCAATGTAAGGTATATAGGGTATAAAACTAAAGAGTTTCTTTATAGTAGTTTTCACACAATGAAACCCCAGTCAGCTCCCTTAAGTATTGGCAATATTCTAAAAATAACTTATGGTTACCATGGTAGCAGGGGTGTACAATTAAAAAAATTAAGCACTAGCCCACGGGCTAGTGGCAGAAATAAAGTTACTAGCCCCAAGTAAAAAGTTACTAGCCCAAATGTAGGGGAATGGGGGGGGGGGGGGGGGGTAACAACTAATATTAAAAGAAAATAGTTTATCATTGAAAAAGTCAGATAGGGTTTTAATGTGATTCTTTTTAATTCTCACAAGTAAAATTTAATCATGTATAAATTAATAATTATGATAGATAATAACGATCGTTTTTCCTAATCCGAATTCCCTCTATTCCTCTGTTTATGGTAAATACACATGCAGATATCTCATTAAATTATTTACGATCACTCAATCAATTGAAAGATTAGTGTTATGCGGTTTATATAAAATATACTCCAGCATATTTAATGATTTAAGATGAAAAAAAAAATGATTGTCATTTCATTTTAGATAAGATAATTTATTTGAATTCATTTTTATTATCTATCATAATTATTAATTTATACACGATTAAATTTTACTTGTGAGAATTAAAAAGAATCACATTAAAACCCTATCTGACTTTTTCAATGATAAACTATTTTCTTTTAATATTAGTTGTTACCCCCCCCCCCCCACATTCCCCTACATTTGGGCTAGTAACTTTTTACTTGGGGCTAGTAACTTTATTTCTGCCACTAGCCCGTGGGCTAGTGCTTAATTTTTTTAATTGTACACCCCTGCTACCATGGTAACCATAAGTTATTTTTAGAATATTGCCAATACTTGAGGGAGCCGACTGGGGTTTCATAGTGTGAAAACTACTATAGAGAATCTCTTTAGTTTTATACCCTATATACCTTACATTGACTTCAGTATACATGCCAAGTTAAATGGTAGCCCCGGGTGTCGGGCGATGCTAATTGCACACCCCTGCACGGTGTAGCCTACAAAAATTGTTGATGTTTTGGTTAATGCTGCTATCTTGAGGAAAAACATGGAAATTCAAGACAAGCAAATATACATTGTTAGAACCTTGTAACACAGATAGTATAAGAAAAATTGGGATTAATTGCTATTTAGTACTGAGTCATGGAAACAACCCATTGGTTTAAAGTGATAATTTTTGCAGCTTTAGGAATTTAGTTACCTTTTAGTCAAGAAACATATCATCTGACAGAACTAGAGTTGAATATCATAAATTGATAAAGTTTGATGAAGAAAATAACACTGTTATGGTTACCTAGAAGGGAAAATGTTTGATTTTGTAGCAATATTAAACCCTGTGTGGTAGCTTCTGGCATCCAGTTGGAGATTGTGTGATAGTCAGAATTGAAAAATATTTTTCAGCTTTTTATCCATTTTTTTCCTATAATTTCCATAGCAACATTAAATTCCATTAAAGAATTTAATTTGAATTATTTGAAAATGTGAAAAATTAAGACTTCACTGTTGCCTTTCAAATTTGATAACCAGTTATGTAGAAATGTGCTTTTTAAAAAGATAGATAAGATTGAAAACATAAAGAGAACATATTTGAAATCCCTTTACAGTATTAAAGCCATGGCAACAGCTGCCAAACAATAAGAAATATCGCATTTCATCCTAGGTATATGTTACTAAGATGGTTGCATTTCAACCTGTAATTGCTTTCAATTTAGAGTATTTGACTTTTTATAAATGAATGAATAAAATTACAACTTTTGAATACACATGTACTCTGTTTATAGAGTAAATTATGTTGATTTCCCAAATTTAAGATTTCAGACATTCAACTTTTGAATACAGTCATTGCCACTTGTTTGCATTTCTGCAATCATTAAATATGGGAGTCTTAACATGTGCAAAAGTGCCATTTTTTAAACTAAGGTATATTGCCATGGTAACCATGTCACATTTGACTGATTTGAGTAAATGGCATCAAACACTCTCATCAAAGAGAGTTCGAAGAAAATCTTAGATTATTTATATACATGTAAAAGATCAAGTCATTAGAGAGAATGGCTTTTAGTATTTATTTGTAGAATAACTTGCAAGCATGTGTACCATACTTTATGAGTATATAATTTATGTATGTTTGTTCATTACATAACTTTTGTCATAACTTTGGAACCATGAGAGATTTACAAACATGTATGCACCATTTTAAGTCTTGTCAGTTCAATATCAGACTTATGTTTGAAGGTGAGAGGACAGATAGGAATTACATGTACTTGTCCGCACATACAGAAGTTTTAAATAATCTTGGGCATTGTGTAATCTCAAACATATCTTGTATTTTTCCAAATCTCCAATTCATTTGCTTTACTTTATTGATTTTGCGTATAATGATACAGTGATTTTTGTGGTTTGATTTTTAATACATGTATCAAACTCTTTACTCAGAGAAAATCTGTAGATTAAACATATTCTTGCCAAATGCATCCATTTTAATATTCTGCAAGTAACAAAGTATAACAATGGTCACACTTCCATATGATTTTTTTTCTTGGTTTGAGACATTAATCTTTCACAATTTGTGTCATTTTTTTTGTAAATATAATTACAAGTAATACATGTTCAAAGGTTTAAAGCTTAAAAAAATACTTTTTTTAAATAGATATATTTCTGTAGCTTTCAAAAATATATGAAATACTCCAATTAAACACGTCATAATAATTATGTAATATAGCTTGCGAAATCTTCACATCGAGTTTATATGGCAATTTAATTGCTTGTGCCTTAATTTTGTGTGCATTTATTCCATTTTGAAAATTATTTAAGTAACTAACAATGAATTCTATTAAGTAGTGTTTCCATTACATTTTGTTTTGAATATTTTTTTAACCAAATCAAGTCACTTGTCATGTCATCCATACAGTCCAGCCTTGTTATTCCAAAACCTTGTGTCCCCGAGTAAATTGTCAAGATTATTAAGCAAGCCTCCAAATTACTGAAGCATACCTTTTACATTTGGTAGGTAGGTATGAATGTGAACACTGTTTCCCACAATTTTTTTTCTGAAAGATGAAGTGTCTGGATCACCAAGGCTCAACTGTACTGTAAAACATGCTTATAGCAAATACGAACAATTTTGATTCGATAGAAACGTAATTCAGTATACCAGTCAAGTTCATAATATTTTCTAAAGTTACTTGGAATGAAAATCACTTCACTATAAGCATGAATTCATTATAAGTGTGGATTTCTATCAAAATCCTATTAAGGAAACGAGAAATCCGTCTTAATTGAAAATTCCTTCCTCTAGTCGTTATTTTTCAGATTTTAAAAGTTTTTACATTTGCATATACATTAGCAATAAGTTTAATTATGTACAAGAACGGCTTGTTTAAAGAAAGCTTCCTGTTCTTCTACAGTACAAGCAATATATTTTTTGTATATAATACTAAATATATACATTTTTTTCATTGTATGCCATAAGGTTTAGCCAGTTAGACATTCCTTTTCTCCTAAACAGTCCTTTTGGATGATTTTTTTTTTTGTATTCCCTGCTCTGTCTTTGTTTCTGCTCATCTTCAGAGAAAAGCTTGTTTTTTATTGTACATATTATGCATGGAGTGTCAAATTTTTCCTTTTTTTTTTAAATTTCTGTATTGTTTGTATGAACGTTGCAGGTGAATTGCAGGTTGGTTCTGAATTCTTTGTTAAATTTATCAATTGCAGGTTATAGTATTAAAAATCATTTTTTGATACGATGTTAAACCCCCTCAATAAGCAAATTATATTTTCACAAATTATATGTATATTTATGATTTTTTTTATTATTGAAAATTGCAGGTTCTCAATGATTAAAAAATTTGGTTTGTTAGTTACAGTAAATATGTATTTTTTAAAATCGTAATTTTTTTTTTGCTCACGTTTTTGTTCTATTCAGAATATACTGTAGGACTGAATTTATTCATGTTATGAATGTTTACTTTGTGCAATATATCCATATTACACATGTATAGAAATATAATACCCAGGATTATAATTGCAAATGTATATTTCCATCTTAATCATGAAAATATATGCAAGTTATATATAAATCACTCAGGAGAATGATAAAAAATAATTTTGAGGTGTTTATGTAAAATTCGATTTGGGAATATAGGGTCCACATTGTTAAAAGCAAAGAATTAAAGAACCTTTAGCAATAGCAATCAAATTCTAAAGATTTTTATAATAATCTTTCTCTCACAGTAAATTTTTGAATTTATTTGATTTTTTCAACAAGATGCCATGAAAACAGAATAATTCCATTAGGTATGAGTTAAAATGATTTTTTTAGAGGACAACAAAAATACATATGTTCCAACTAACCTGTTCAAATAAGTACATACAGTGTAATGTTAAAATATCTGACAGAAAAGTTAAAATATGTGTGGGTTCTCTATAACTTTCACATCAATTTCTCAGTATGATTTTGACTCTTTGACTTTAAATTCAGGAAATTGGCAGCTGCATTTGCTACTTTTCAAAAGAGTAAATAACTCCAGGAATATCTTTCGTAAATATACTTTTAAACTTCTGTATCTCAAACATCAATATCTCAAATATCATGGATATGTTGAAGTGAGTTTGAAGTCTAGATCACTTTATGTTTTTAAACTTCAATATCTTGAATCCTTGGATATCTCAAAAGTTTCTTCTAGACCCCATCAAGATAACTTGGTTTGACTGTATATTGTAAGAGTTTAAGCCTGCTTAGTAAATGAAGGTTGTTTTGCTGCTGTTTGCAAAATCTTCCAGTACCCGACTTTATCTAAATGTTGGAGGTTATATAAAGAGTTTCATTGGAATTTTATCATAGAAGACATTTACAATAATATTTATTTGTTGAAAATTATAATGTTTACTTGCTTGCCATTAATATTCAGAAATCTTGGATGGAATAAGCAGCCAACATTGATACATTGATCTGTCATGTTTTTTTTACTATATTTTTATCTTAAACTTGTCACCAAGTTTATACTCAAGAAGAGGTATATTAATATTTATTTATTTTGTTTTTGGAAATTAATTTTTCATATTCATGTTTACATTTGCATGTGGTTTAAGAAACCAGAAATAATAATTTGTTAATCATGTATATTTATAATACTGAGTTCATTATGAATTATCAATTTCTGTCAAACTACAGCAGATAAGAAACATTATAATAGTGTTTAATAAACAATAATCTCCTCGTTTTATTTTATTGTGTCTTTACTCTGGTTTATACATAAATAATACTTGAGTTAGCCTAGTAGGATTGTTGTAACTAGCCTTGCTACTGATGATGCATCTGGTCTACATTTTCCAGAAGAGAAACAAGATGTGTTGGTGAAACACTGATGCACCCATATGGCAACTTACAGCGAAGGTTAAACTTTCTCAAATGCAAATCAAATATGTTGGAACCCAAAGTAAGGTTTTGTCCTGAGGAATGTACCTGTTAAATATGAAAGCCCTAGCAGCAACCATTGAATAGATATGGAAAAGGTTAAAGATTTTCAAAAGTAAGTCAAACATCAAGGTCAAATGGTCAAAATTAATGGTGCCCAAGGAAAGGCCTTCTCACAAGAAATAGACATGTGAAATATGAAAGCCCTAACACCAACCATTCCAAAGATATGGCCAAGGTTAAAGTTTTTCAAAAGTAGAAACTCCAAGGTCAAAGGGTTAAAGTTGTTGGTATCCAAAGTAAGGGCTTGTCACCAGGATTACATGTGAAGTATGAAAGCCCTAGCACCAACTGTTCAAAAGTTATGGCCAAGATTAAAGTTTTTCAAAGGTAGGTCAAACTCCAAGATCAAGGTCAATGGGCTGCAATTGTTGGTATCTTAAGGAAGGTATGAAAGCCCTAGCAAAAACAATTCAAGAGTTATGGCCAAGGTTAAAGTTTTCCAAAAGCAGGTCAAATTCTAAGGTCAAGGTCAAAGGGTCAATGCTGTTGGTATCCAAAGGAAGATCTTGTCACAAGGATTACATATGTGAAGTATGAAAGCCCTTGCACCAATTGTTCAAAAGTTATGGCCAAGGTTAAAGTTTGGTAAAATTTTGTAAAACTGGGTCAAACTCCAAGATCAAGGTCAAAACGTCAAATATGATGGTACTAAAGAAAGGTCTTGTCACAAGGAATACACATGTGAAATATGAAAGCCATAGCTCCAACCAATCAAAAGTTATGAGCAATGTTAAAGTTTTTGCTGACAAACGGACAGACGGATGGATAGGGTAAAAACTATATACCCCCGAATCTTCAATACGGGGGCATAAAAAGTATAAACTTTTTGAAGAAAGTCTTTTACCAAGTAACTGTAAACCCAAACATGACCAAATTTGCATCTACTATTCATGCCAAAGGCTCAACTGAGCTTTTCTAATCTAAGAGTGTCCTGCATCTCTGTCCTTTTGTCTATCCGTCGTTTGGCATCTATCATCTGTAAACTTTCCATATATTTTCGACTTTTTCTCCAGAACCACTGGGCCAGATTCACCTAACAACTTGCCACAAAGCATCCTTTAGTTAAGGAGATTCAGATTTGTTCTTTTTTTTTCCAAGGTAGATAACTAAGAAATATAGTGAAAGTTAGTTGGGGTCATTTAAATCTTTTCAAGGACCAATGGGCCAGGACAGATGCTTCCTGACAAAGTATAGATCCAAGGTTTGTGTACTTTAGTCATGGCTAAACTAAACAGATATCAGATTGTCAGATTCCCATCTGTGATCTCGGCTTTTTTTTTTACTCACTTTTACTCAAAAGACGAGATCTCCCATAGCTTTCCGACGATGCACGTATATATCACTTCTTTAGTGAGAGGGGACCTATTAAGCAAAGATATTTGAATTTTGAAAGAAAAAAGAAGATTGTGTTATTTATCATTAACAAAAACATGTATTTCTTTTGATATTAATATGCAATCACCCTCATGCAGGTTGCACAGATTCAAGTTGTTCAAATAATGGCCCCTGGGGATAGGATGGGGCCACATTAGGAGATCAGCTAAGTCAAAGGTCAAAGTCAGAAATTCATAAATATGTATTGCAAAAAATATTTCAATTAGTTCACTTATTTGAGTTTTTGCAAGGAAACTAAAGGTTATGAATCCCCTATTGATTTTGAGTCCAAAAGGTGAAAGGTCAAAGTCATTTATTTCACGAATGATATATATGAATAATATACATGTACTTCAGTTTCTAGGTGATGTCTCTAAAGTCCTTAAGTAGATTTTGCAATGAAATTTTATATCACAGCTACTGAATACTGAAAATGATGTCAAAAGATCGAAGGCCAAGGTAAGAAGAAATTTATATACATGTATATAATATGGTTTCAATATATTTTTAGTTCTCTTTTAGCTTTTGCAATTAAACTTAAGGTGATATCTCTTTCTAACTCTTAAAAGAAAGATTCTTTATGATTTTGAGGCCAGAGTTAAAATGTCAAAGTGACATTTAGTTCATAATGGTATGAACTGGTTTCAAGCATTTCCGATATTGTGTTTTAATTTGCTAAATATGCTATGAAAGATCGCTAGATGAGTTACTTAGTACAAAATGTTAAAAACGTTTTTCTATAAATTTGCTTTCTATAAAGTATCTATCCACGATATTTAAAACGTTATTTGTATGCATTTTGCCTCAAAGAAACGAGCAAACATTTGCTTTAAAAATGGAGAGAAGACCCATGCAGAAACCAACTTTAAAAAAAATCGCATTGCTTCATTGTCGTATAATCAGTACAGTACATTATGTAGGGAGACAGCACAATGCAGGCTCGTAGTATGTGGGGTGGGGAAATTTTCTCAGAAAATACCCTTTTCTGTTGAAAATGTTAAATTCATAGCAGCCCCTCCCCCTTTTTGTTGCAGTATAGTGAAATCGTCTAAATATTCTTTCAATTCCTGTTCGTTGGTTTTCTCATACTTTATATTAGTTTTTATTTATGTATTTATTTTATTTTTTTTTTACTTTGCGTGTTTGGCGATAGCAGATAAGATGGGTATGATAATGAATAAAATTTTGACCCCCCCCCCTTATCCCGATATTCCTCTGACTCTAACCCCTGCTTTTATATTTTGACATGTGCAGGGGATCTCCCCTGCACATGTCAAAATATAAAAGCAGGGGTTAGAGTCAGAGGAATCTCGGATTAACCCCCCCCCCCCAGATTTGAATACTGTGGGTTCTTAAAGTGTCAATTAAATTGACAATGCGCGTTTTTCCCTTATCCCACGCTCAATGCAAATGCGTGATGAGTACTCGGCAACAAATTTCAAATATCTAAAGTTAATTTTAATAGGGTAAGCATATTAACAAGGATTCTAAAACAAGGATTAGAAATTAAACTGCTTTGCATCTTTGACTTTTTTTTAATTATTGACAACATACTATTCTTTAAATGATATATTCTGTTTAGATTAATTGAATTTAACTTTTATTTTTGGATTTCAATAGGATGTATTCATTATTTGACATTAAATACGAGAGAGAGAGAGAGAGAGAGAGAGAGAGAGAGAGAGAGAGAGAGAGAAAGGGAGAAATTAATAAGTTGGTGAGCATATTTTTGAGATTTAAAAGACTTGAATGAATGAAATCAAGTCTCTGAAAACTTTTCAGCATATAAAAAGAAAATATGAATTAGAGGGATCGACAAAAAATATGCTTATTTTGATGGATAAAACAAGAGAGGTTCCTAAAAATGCACAGACACCTGAAGCATGGATCGCCCTTCCCCCAACTAACTCATAAAATATTGGGAGCCTTTATTTTCTCGAAAATATATGGTTTCTCCGTCAATTCTATCTGTATATCATTTTGCACAGTTGGTTTGTACTTTTGATTAGGTATGATAAAAATGTATTTATACCGTATATGGCCAATATTTAAATATGTCTAATATTTATATTACATTATTAACATACTTATTTAGGAATTATTAGGAATTACTAAAATTGCATCAATATCACTGTATATATAACTTCCATATCTGAAAAATAAAGTAATATAACTGCCTTATCCTCAATTTTAACCCTTATCTGAATTACAACAATGCACTTAATTTCATTTTTGATCCACATAACCGCATTTTAATATTTGAGACAATTAAATAAAAATTAATTTCGAAGAAAAATTATTGCATGACTGTTTATTTTCATAACAAGAAAAATATGTGTGTGTACATATTGTTAATAATTAACTGAACATATATACTTTTATTTCACAATGTCGGATAATTAATGGCAGTTATTAATTGATATTTTCTGGTGAAAAAAAATTCCTGGATCCTCGCATACATTTATTTGTTTTTCACATTTTTATTTCCAATTCCAAAATCTAGGCCTACACTTTTTTTCAGGCCTAGTTAAATCGGTCCACTTCATGAAATAAGAGTTGGAGGGTGCTTTCCTTGGGGTGTTGCCTGAATGCAAACATTTTCTAAAATTCAAATTTCTTTCTTTTTCTTTCTTCTTCTTCTCTCTCTCCATCTCTCTCTCTCTACTTTTATTTAATATGTTCTTTTCAAATTCAGAGTTATTCCCCTTGTCATAAACAGAAGACGCACGAGAACACCGCCATCTTGTGTATGTCAAAGACAAAACAGTGGAAGGGATCACTCAGTATTTGGGTGTTTATTGCGTATATAGGCCATTTATTGGCCTGTAGAAGCATGAATGCCTCTCTCAAGCACTAATAAGCCAAATCTGCAAGACGAGCAGAAGTTTGACGACGAAGACAACCGGAAGAAGCGAAAATTGAGCGAGGGCATATCACCACCAAATCACAAAAGGGCCCGTGAAAATATTGACGATTCGCAGATGACTGACTCACAAAGACGAGCAAATTTCTCAGCAATATCAAGTCCAAGTAACGGACTTAATAAACATGTATCGCCTTTGGCAAATAACAAGCCAGGTGCGACGAAGAAACTTGTGATCAAGAATTTCAAAGGTAATGTCATAGTGTTCAGATTATGACATTATTGATGTTGTATGTTTCAATCAGCTGGTTGTTTATTTGATAACAAGTAATAAATAAACAACGCCAAATGAAAATTACATTTCAGTTTTGGGCATATGGAATAATAAATTAATATTGGTGTCGAATTGTAAACTGTCCCAAAAAATGACATGAATAGAGAAATTGACCCAATATTGGAAACTTATGAAATCATTTATTAAGTGTTATTATCTGATTGTCATCAGGAGGAACTATGTGTGACTCTCAAAAATTGCCAAAAAGGTGAGATTAGGTAGAGGGATACATTGATTTTGATGCCAAGCATGGCATCAGGTACACCATAAGTTTCCGATGATATTGAGGTAGTCAGGTACTAAACAGTAATTACTTAATTCATTATACTGATAAGTGATATGGTGAATTGATGGATGTAAAAAAAATTTCTCCCCAGTGCAGTTAAAATAAGCAGAAGTCTGGTTGGATATAAGATCACTTGAAATGATTTAAGGAAGATGAAAGTTCTGTTATTTTGTTCATGATTTCACTATGAATGAGATTCACTAAGTATTACAAATAATATATTTCTACAAAACTTTGAAAGATCAAAATTTGATTATTTCTTTTCCCCAGAAAAACCAAAGCTTCCAGAGAATTTCCAGCAGCAGACATGGGAGAAACTGAGGGAATCCGTAGAGGCGATCCAGAGAAGCACCTCCATTCGCTGGAGTCTGGAAGAACTGTATCAAGCTGTGGAGAACATGTGCTCTCACAAAATGTCTGCCCAGCTGTACGAGCAGCTAAAGGAAGTCTGTGATAAACACATACGATCCAAAGTTGAACAATTTAAAGCATATCCTTAGCATGAAATAATTTTATTATGTAAGGAAGCAAACAGAAAGACACTTGCATTGGTAGCATCGAAGTATAGTTGTTTTAGAGCTAATCAGTTAATTTATCGTAATGTACCAATGTAATGAATTTAATCTTTTTAATCATCGTCTGATACCAACTGGTGATCTCGTCTTTTAATATATACCCAACTGTGTGTCACTCAATTTTACTGTTGAATTCGTGCAATCACATGACGGTATGATTCAACATTCCGGATCACCACACTGTGGTTTTCTGAATCCATATCACCCCTCTCTGAAACTGATGAGTACACAGATACATGACATTTTTTTTTCTTGTGCCTCAAAAAGTTCCTTGACAAAATGCTTTGCTCAATGGATAAAAGTTATATAATTGATCCCAAGAGATATTTTTATTATATTTTTCTAGTTGTAAGGGGTATATAATAAATTTATCATTATTACAGTAACTTGATCCGAAGAGTTGTATAGTTGTATCACGTCTTGGTGACAGGCGCGGATCGATGCTTCACGTCTCGTTTGATCTGATGATCCGAGCCTGTTAACTCATTGTGATACAACTCTTCAGATCAAGTTACTGTTATAATAATATATATTTACTCATCACCTCTGGGCAAACTCACTGAAATATCGTCGTATGTAATTAATATGTGTGGGTCATTTGATTGGCTGCTGCACAAGAGTCGCAATGGCAAATCAATGAATCAAAGTTTAGGTTATGTACATGTATGTATGTTTGGCAATTTGAATGAGAAAAAAAAAACTTTTCCATATGAAACACACCAATTGCAAATAGTTATTTGTAGTTTGAGAAAGGTAATTCCATATAATTTCTGACTGGTATTTGATGCCGAGTCCTGTACGACTTGTCTTTAATTGTATTAAGACAAAATTCGCACTTTTTAGCATAATTAGCACAATAATAAAAGTACAATGTATTTCCAAAATTGAAGAGTTCCAACTTTTTGAGTGGTTGTCTATAATAAAAAATAGCATATTTTACGACGATATTTAGCGAGCTTGCTACGAGTAAAAGACAAGATGCTTTTTTTAATCAGTTTAGTATAGAATTATCCATTACATACAATGAACAGGTGATTTGCTATACTTATTGTCTTTGGATACAAAAATCGTAAAAATAGCCTATCACCTACAACGTTTCTGCGGAGTAATAGGAATGCCATTGTAAAACAGTTTTGTGGTATCCTAGCTTGTTTATTTTATTGCTATTTGTCTGCTTTTCTTTGAGAGGGTCCACTTTTCAGTGGAACTGACACATAGTGTAGATTCTTAGTTATCCTTAACAGTCTCACTGAAAATGTTGGATATGAACAGTTCCTGAAAAATGTTGATGGATGTTGGCAAGACCATTGTCGTCAAATGGTATGTTGTATAATTTAGTTTAGTTAGGAAGATCCAGTAAACATTTAAAAGGGTTGTAAAGTGAAAAGGATTTTTATTATGCCCCCGGATCGAAAGATCCCAGGGGTATATTGTTTTTGTCCTGTCTGTCTCTTTGTCTGTTTATCTGTTTGTCTGTTTATCTGTTTGTCTGTCTGTCTGTTGTCAACTTTAACCTTGCCCATAACTTTTGATTGGTTGGAGCTAAGACTTTCATATTTCACATGTGTATTCCTTGTGACAAGACCCTTCTTTGGGTATCATCATATTTGACCTTTTGACCTTGACCTTGGAGTTTGACCCACTTTTGCAAAATTTTATGAGACTTTAACCTTGGTCATAACTTCTGAACAGTTGGTGCTTGGGGTTTCAAACTTCACATGTTTATTCTTTTTAACAAGGCCTTCCTTTGGATACCAACAACTTTGACCTTTTGACCTTGACCTTGGAGTTTGACCTACTTTTGAAAAACTTTAACCTTGGCCAAAACTTTTGAACAGTTGGTGCTTGGGGTTTCAAACTTCACATGCATATTCCTTGTGACATGACCTTCCTCTGGATATCAACCTCTTTGACCCTTTGACCTTGACCTAGGAGTTTGACCTACTTTTGAAAAACTTTAACCTTGGCCATAACTTTTGAATGGTTGGTGCTAGGGCTTTCATACTTCACATATGTAATCCTTGTGACAAGACCTTCCTTTGGATACCAACAACTTCGACCTTGACGTTTTACTTACTTTTAGAAAACTTTAACCTTTGCCATAACTTTTGAACAGTTGCAGTTAGGGCTTTCAAATTTCACAGGTCTACTCATCGAGACAAGACCTTTCTTTGGGTACAAACATTTTTTATCTTTTGGTCTGGATTTTGACTTGCATTTGAGAAACTTTAATTTTCGCCATAAGCTGCCATACGGGGGCATCAGTGTTTCACAAACACATCTTGTTTTTCAATTTATTGTTTCTTTTCTTTCTAGATCATGATCAGAAGCATTTTCCTGTTTTTAGACAGAACCTATGTTTTGCAGACATCATCTTTGATGTCTATCTGGTAAGTTAATCCTGTGGACAATTATTGTGATTTCAGATATAGAGGATATTTATATTGTGTGATTTGATATTTGTTTTATCCAACGAGTTGAAATGGTGTACATTAGCGAGCAAATATACACCATTTCAACAAGTTGGATAAAGTAAATATCAAATCACACAGTTATAGATGTTCTATTTATCTCAAACAATTTTTGTTTTTAACAAACCTTTGAGATAACCCCTGTGAAACTATGTTGATTGATTTCTGTATCCAAATCGATGACTCATAAATTGATGACATCGCACTGTTGACATTGACATGCCGAAAGAAAATTATCTGTAGATCTAGATACAAAATATGAAATCTTGGTACAATATCTGCTGCTGTCTCTTAATACGTGTGACAATCTGTTTGGAGATTCATTTTCATACCAACTTTTGACTGGAAGTTGTACATAGTTGTAAGGATCAAATAATAAATTCATTCTGAAATCATTCTGTGTACGGCGATAGTGCTAGGCTACTTGTAGATCCATGGTAAATTATATAGTTTAATGTAAGAAAGCATTGTTGAAAGTGATCAGACTTTCCTGCATGGCCAAATGAATCTCGCATCAACAACTTCACTGCTAGGCCTAACATTTTCTATGAGAAGGATCGGGGGGAAAGGGGGGTGGGGATAACATCCATTATTAGAGTAGCCAGTAAAAAAAAAGGAGACATTTCAATGACATAAAACGGGTCTTTTCTTGTTTTAATGAACATTTTTGCTCATTAGGATTCATTTAATAATGCTAAAACTTTCACAAATAGAAGTTTCAATAAATTTACATCTTGAAGAGAGGGGTTGTGTCAAAACTGGAAGTGCTATATTGATAAAACATAGCCGTGGATAAAGCATACTAGGTTAATCTTATGGGGAGTATCCACCACACATTTGAAATAAATTTATACATGTATATATACATGTAGTGCATGTATAATACATGTGTAATATGCACTTTTATTCACATTTGATGAATATATACAGTTGAACTTTATTATCTGGAACACTGATACCATAGATATGTTTAAGTGATTTGGAAGTACCAACCACATATGCTTTTAAGTATTTTACCCTTGATATCTTGAATTTTCGAATGTTTTTTCTCGATCTGATCAAGTTCAAGATAAAAAGGTTTTAGTGTATTTATATTGAATACATTTTTCAAAGGTTTATATTTCCTTAAATGCTTAAACATGTAAGAAAACTTGTAAAGCCCTTTATCTTGCATTTATGTAGGGAACCCCTCATTGCTATCTGTTCCAGATATCTCTTAACTTTTGATGTAAGCTTTTATACAGATGTTTTTCAACATAAATTCCAATAAGCCCATTAGAACTCTAGAACAGTCTTGCTTCTAATTTAAGAAGAGAGATACATTTATTTAAAGAAAGCAATTCAAACAAAACTTAGTTTAAGCGACATATCTATATAGAAGTATGAAGATATTCATGAATTTGTGCAATTGCAGGGACATGGGTTTGGAGCTGTTCCGCACACATATAATGTTCCACCCTGTTGTACAAAAGAGGACAGTGGATGGAATTTTAAAGCTTATAGAACGGGAGAGAAATGGAGAGGCTGTAGACAGAACGCTGATCAAGAGTCTTCTCAGGATGTTGTCAGATTTACAGGTGTGCATATGTTTTCTTTATGCTAAATCAATAGTATTTTTTAGAATTACCTGGTACCAAAAATTTCTTGAAGGTAAATTACAAAAAGATGTTTAAGGTTGTTAGACTTCTGACTTGTTGTAGATGTATGTGGATGCCTTTGAGCACTCATTCTTGGAAGCCACTGAACGTTTGTATGCAGCTGAAGGTCAACAGCTAATGCAAGAGAGAGATGTAAGTAAAAAAAGAGTCCTTGGGCTATGCCCTTTGTTATAAGAACCCCTGCAGGCCTGCACCGGAATGCACAGAACTTATGTTGACAATTCCTTATGAAATAAGAATTCAAGTACAGCTAAACTTCGAAATCTCGAACACGGATATCTCGAATACCCCGGATATGTCGAAGTAAGGCCGCGGTCCCGACGAAATTTGCTCTATAAATGATTAAAATAAACCCCTCTATGTCGAACACGGTGATGTCGAATACCCCGGTTATCTCGAAGTAAAATTGTGTACCCATTCATTAAAATCACATGTGTTATCTCGAAGTCAGGATAATTTTCCGCTCTGATGATCAAGTCCGTTAGGTAAACTGAAAGCTCTATTGATAACATCCACCTGTCTGTCACGCACGGGTTACCTGTGCTCCTGTGATCAACAGATAATAGAGCGATAATTATACGAGGTGTATGTATGGCTTACCTTGATTTTAATCATGCAAGCCGAGAGTTGTGTGTATTAGTCTAATGCATACGCGTGGGTGACACGTTAATTGTTTAGTGGCTGGGGTACGTTTATCTTGATAATCGCTATTTAATGCTACGTGTAATATGCGCGCTTGCATAGTTTATGCATATCAAAGTGAAAACTATAAACCTCAAAGTGAAGCAAAATTCTGTAATTTAATGCAATTAGAATTTATATTTTCCTATATAAGAGCGCACAGAATTTACAATCGTCAGTACACACCATCATGGCAGATAAGCAATCTAACGAAGGACCCGGTAACCAACCTGGGGGGGATAGTTAGATTATCTGCTGTTGGCGTAAAAAGAAAATTAAAAGTACACAGCATTGAGACAAAATTCCAGGCAATCAATGAAGTTGATCAAGGCAAAGAGTCAAAGTCGGCAATAGCGAAGAAGTTCGAAGTTCCCCTAAACACACTCTCAACATGGTTAAAAAATGCAGCAAAGATAAGAGAGGCCTTTGAACAGAGTACTATTGGGCCTCAACGTAAAAAAATGCGTACAGCCATTTATAAAGATACAGAAGAAGCAATTCTGCAGTGGTTTAAATCAGCCAGAGACAGAAATTTGCCTGTATCAGGCCCCTTGCTTCAGGCAAAGGCTGAGGAGTTTGCTTCTCAGTTGGGGGATACGACATTTAAGTGCTCCTCTGGATGGTTAGACAGATTTAAAGTTCGTCATGGCATAACTTTCAAAAAAGTATGCGGCGAGTCTAAATCTGTTAACACTCAGAGTGACGCAATGTTGGAATGGAAAGATAACCTCAAAACATTACTCAGCAACTACAATCCCTGTGACATCTTTAATGCAGATGAGACGGTTATTTTTTCGCCTTATGCCTGACAAAACCCTTGAGTTTAAGGGGGTTGACTGCAATGGTGGGAAATGCAGTAAAGACAGACTTACTGTCCTCGTCTGTGCCAACATGACAGGAACAGAAAAGATGCCTCTCCTTGTTATCGGCAAGGCTAAAAATCCCAGGTGCTTCAAAAATGTAAAAACACTGCCCACTCTGTACGAAGCAAATAAAAAAGCATGGGTGACGTCTGAGATTTTCTCAAATTGGGTTAGATCTCTAGACAGAAAATTTCAACACCAAAAACGTAAAGTGGCCATGGTGATAGACAACTGCCCGGCACATCCCAAAGTGACAGGTCTTAAGGCAATTTATCTTGTGTTCTTGCCTTCAAACACAACTAGCAAAACCCAGCCCATGGACCAGGGGGTTATCCAAAACCTGAAGGTTCACTACCGGAAAGAGGTCATTCTACGGCAGCTCAAGGCTATTGAAAAGAAAACCGAAGTTACCATTAATGTGCTTGACGCCTTGCGTCTGCTTAACAAAGCATGGGCTAAAGTCAGTCAGAAAACAATTGCCAACTGTTTTCGCCATGCTAATTTCACAGTGGCCACCCAAGACCATCCCACAGCAGCAGCAGAGAGTGACGAGGAAGATCCAGATGACGACATCCCCCTGGCCGCCCTCCGTCTCCAGATTCCATTCCAGGACTACGCCCAAGTCGATGAAGACGTCACCACATCAGAAACCCTGACCGATGTAGCTATTGTAGATGCCATCCTCGAGAATAGAAGTCAGGAAGCAGAGAGTGAAGATGAGGAAGAACAACGCGAGGACCCACCACCACCACCACCACCAGTCCGACCATCAACGGCAGTAACTCAACAAGCCATTGAAGTTATTCGGACCTGGCTCGAGATGACGGAGAAAACAGAAGTCCATTTGTCAGCACTACAAAACATCGAACGCCTTGTGACAGCGGAGGACATTAAGTCGTTATTTCAGCTACAGACCTGCATTCCATCATTTTTTGTGAAGGACAGTGAGCGTGTATCGCAGTGAAAAATGTGCTTTATCATGTTTACAGTGCCCTGTGATTCAGTGCTGTTCGTTAGTTAGACAAAAGTGCATGTTTATTCTTTTGCATTTGATTTTATTATGATAAAATAAATTTGTTTTAACTGTTTATACTTGTATGAACATGTTTTTTTCCAATAAAAAATGTACACGTATACAGTTGTATTTCATTTTCATTATTCTGACAGCAACCGGTTTTAAATTTACAATGTGTAGACGATATCCGGTTATGTATACATGGGGAAACAATGCTAGCGGTTGGTAGAATGAATATACATGTAATTCAGTGCATAGTTTTTATTTTGTGAATTATAATGATTATTTATAATTATAAAAATCTTTTTATTGCTAAATAAATGTACATGTATATTAAAGAATTCGTACATATTTCAAACAAGGAGGAATTTGACATGTTATTGCTATTAAGTAAGCATTCACTACTCCAAGTTTAATTTTTAGTTTATTTGAAGTTCATTTTAGTTATAACCCTCGATATGTCGAACCCCCGGATATCTCGAAGTTCAACAACGGTCCCGTCAACTTCGAGATAACGAAGTTTAACTGTATGTTCAAACCATGGCCCCTGGTCCATGGTTGTCCACAAATGGGTTTATGCACTGAAAGGGTCACAAGTTATGCATAGAACTATGTTAGTAGTAAAACTCAGTTAATTTTCTTTTCACCAATTACAAGGGTACATATTGTTTGACTTATAATTACAAAGATAACCATGTATTAAAGATTCACATTATTTTGGAAACATTTTGGTCCCTGGGGCAGAGATAGGGCCATACAAAGATCCAAAGTTTTATGTAGTGATGTATAGAAAATCACAAGAAATCTCCTTTTAAAAAATTCAAGGTTACTTATTGTTGCATTTATATGCAAGCTTTCTTATTAAGTGTTTGACTGATATTCAATGCTTTGTCTTATTAGTAGTAGTGTTAACAGAATGGAGGGGGGGGGGGGGGGTCAATAGAAGACTACAAATTATCAAATTACAAAATTATTTCTGAAATGTCTTTGTGTAGTGTAGATTTCAGTTTTGTCAAAGGCATTGTTGCTTGGGCCAAATGATATTTTAGGCCTCTCAAGATTATTAAAGGTAAGATGTATGGCTAATAAAAATTACCTAGTGACAGTCAGCTAAGGTCCTTTTTTTCCTGGTAATACTACTTCTTCTGTCTAAGGTTTAGTTTTGTAAAAATAGCCTATGACAGTCAGGAGTTCAATATAATTTATTTTCTTCACAGGTTCCAGAATACTTGGCCTATGTAGACAAAAGAATCAAGGAAGAGATGGAAAGACTACTGCATTACCTCGACATGTCTACTAAGTAAGTATTCTTGTTTGTGTTTGCAGATGATACATATTTAATTGTATAAACCATTTCTTTTTGTGTTGTCTGTAAGTGACTGCAGACATTCTGAAGAAGTTTTAAGCTTTCTCCTGCCTTCTGAATCATTATAAGTGAAGTGAGAGAATTTTAATGAATTGAATCTCAGATCTGCGTAAATAGTGTACTTTCAAGGTTGTATTAGGGGAGTTAATCCACGTACATTGAAATAATATATTTGTCTTTATCTAAATATTCCATTATATAAGAATTTGTCTTAAGCTAAATTTCCATTAGAAATTTCAAACGTATAAAACATGTTGTATTAATTATTTTTTCTTTGTTTTGTAAGCTTTATTAACACCTTTTTTTTTTAATTTCAGGAAGCCTGTCATTAGCTGTGTAGAGAAGCAGTTATTGGAGAAACATTTAACACAAATACTGCAAAAAGGTTAGAATCGAATCTGGTCTATTTCTGAAATACACAATTTTATCCTCTTCCGACTGAAAAAAAAATAAAACAAAGAATAATCTCAGTGTATGGAGTAAAGCAGATTTAAATAAGAATTTGTTAAATGAGATAATGTCAGTTACTAGATGACATTCTGTATTAACATTATACAGTGTGTGATAACACCAGATCTTAAAATTCTGGATTAAAATATACATGTACAAAAGATATTTAATTACTTGACCACTCATACCTGAGTCTTACACAATTTTACTGGATACGAATTGATTGTTATTAACAATATACTTATTTACCATATATTTACCAAATCATTTGCTAACTTTCTTTCAAGTAGTATTGACATACATGTGATATGTACCAGCTATACATAAAATGTCGTGTATATTTGACTCCATTCACGGGCTCACGGCAGTACACTAAAATTCACAGGAAATGAAAATTTGTCACGTATTTTGAATTGTTTACTAGAAACCGCCATTTTTCTTCAATTCTCACTCTCGCAACACCGGAAATCTTGTTTGATCTGTGACTCACTGTGGTTAATGTGTAACCAAAATATCCTGATTGGAGGTGTGAAACATTCCCGCTATAATTACATTGTAATTAAAATGTATCAAAGCTTATTTATAGGATGAATATTGTATTATAATTTTTTTTTCAACTGTAACTTGTTAAAATTTTGTAAGTAGAAAGACATTTCAAAGAGAAAACCACAAGAATCAGAGCAACTGTGTGACAACAACACAAAATTTAATCCCTGACTTTTTTTGCTCTGGTTAGAGATAGGTATTGTTCTTTCTAACACAGAGTAAGAGAAATGCTTTGAGTATCGTTAAAAAAAAATACAAGTGATTGGAGGTGATCAGACTCTTGCTTAGAACACTGTACTATGGAAGTCTCTTTACAAAATGCAGCACTGGGGATTGCTGAAATTCTGAAAGCTGCAAAAGTTTCTTGAAATGAGTACATGTAATTACATATAATACTGCATGCAGCCGTAAACTTGTTTGTTTAATAAAAATGAATTTCTTAGTACGTTGATCTTTGGTTGATATTTTGTAAGTTTTTTGATAAATCACGTACAGTATTTTCACCTAAATTCCAATACTTTGAAGACTCCTAAACATTATTTTGGTCAAAAAATGATCACATGTATGTATTGTATTGAATGCATTGTACCATGAAAAAGATTAACATTTGCCTGTACATGTATTTTATAATATGTAATTTGTCATTCAAATTAGATTGTTCTAAAAATAGGTCTGGATCAATTGCTGACGGAAAATAGAATCAAGGATTTGACGTTGATGTATCAGCTGTTTTCTAGAGTTAAAGATGGCCTAAAGGAAATGTGCACTGCTTTTGCCAGTTATATCAAGGTAAGGTATGAAACTAGACATGCTGAGAAATTGTAATATATTTTCTCCTCTTCTCCTGCAAGATGAGAAGTCTTGTTAGTCTTAACTTGTGACACATATTTGCTACAACAGCATGTGGTTTTGTAATTTTAACTGGCAGAAAAAAACTAAATAAACAAGGGCCTTAGGTAAATTAAAGAAACTTTTAAAGTTTTTTTTATGGTCCATTTTTACCATTATGAAGACTGACTTAAAAATGTCTTATAAATGAATGATTCATGATGATCGATACTAAAAAAATAAATGCTGAATATGTGACTCTCAGCTTACAGGGAAAAACATTGTAATGAACCCAGACAATGATGCCGAGAAAGACAAAGATATGGTTCAGAACTTGCTGGACTTCAAGGACAAAATGGACAATATCATTGAAGTATGCTTTGCCAAGAATGAGAAATTTGTCAATGCACTGAAGGAGAGTTTTGAAACATTCATCAATCAACGACAAAACAAACCTGCAGAGTTGATAGGTAAATTTTAGATACTTTTCCAGATAGTAAGAACCATAAGCATTAAAAGGGGAAATATCTAGAAAGTTGCCTCATGTTTAACCAAGACGTTTTATTAAAGAATTCTCTGAATCTTGATACATTTACATCTGTATGTCAGACATTTCAAATTTTTGCGTTTGCAAAAAGTGATGCTGGAAACATGTTAGCAATTATTTTAGTTATTTTTTGTGTAAAGGCACCTTACTTTTTTAATGCTTTTATGAAAAAGGGATTTTTTTTTTTGAATTTGACTTAGTGTTCCCTTTATTTTCAGCCAAATATGTTGATTCTAAACTGAAAGCAGGAAATAAGGTAATGTCAAATCTCTGTAGATTCTTTAGAGTAGTTGCATTATTTCCCATAACATTTTTGAAAAAAATATGTTTATTGATTTTCTTAGTAACTGTAACTTCACGTATTAATAATTAATTAATTTAATTTTCAGGAAGCCACAGAAGAAGAATTAGAGAGGTTGATGGATAAAATCATGGTGCTATTTAGATTTATACATGGTAAAATATATAATTGTAATGATTGAAATGCATGTAATTTGTATTATTCACATGTATTATCCAATTAGCTCCATCTTGCTAGAGATAAAGAATATGTAAACTTGGCCAAAAAAAAAATGAATTCAAAAATTATGTTTGTGAATTTTCTATGAATTTCCAAGGATATTGATAACCACGTTTTCCATTGTAGGAAAAGATGTCTTTGAGGCATTTTACAAAAAGGATCTGGCTAAGCGTCTGCTGGTCGGAAAAAGTGCATCAGTGGATGCTGAGAAATCTATGTTGTCCAAGCTCAAACAAGGTAAAAATTTCATTCCAAGGAAGATATAGTTATATATATATATAGTTAATATAGTTAATGATTATATAGTTAACTAGAAACTCATTGCGAGCAATGAGAGGTTTTCCGTCCGATTCTGAAAATAAAAACGAAAATTCAAGCTGAAAAAGTGATAAAAGAAATTCAGACACACTGGAGATTTAACACTGGTCGTCGGCGTGAAAATCCAACGTGCTAACCATTAACCATTCACTTTTTGCATCACTTCCTGTCACCACCGGAAGTAACGGCGACACACGATTTTCATACGATGCAAATAAACTGATGACGGACTATCATTCCTGAAAGTTTCACACTTCAGTCGTTTATTGTTGCCGACCAATTGTGAGAACAAAGTCTAATTTTGAGGACAGGAAAACACGCGACCGGAAGTGAATTTTATAAAAAAAAATCTCTAACGTGTCTCTAGACATTTGCAGTATCTACAACATGTATTAAAACATTTCAATTCTTTTTCTATGAGCGATATTTATGAGAAGGTTAAATATCAAAATAACGTATTTTTTCTCCTAAAACCAGAAGTTGACGTTTTTGTTTCCGGAGGAGTCTAACATATTTCAAAACAGCGAAAGAGATGCAATAAGGTGATGCAAGTTTTAATTTAAACAAAAAAAGTTGAATTTTTGATTTCTTTGATCACTTCCTGTGACGACCGGAAGTGACGACTGACAGTTTAACCCAAAGGATTTTGCCTACTCTTCAAGGTCTATTACTCATATAAGTTTGTTGTCTTAATCTCTTACCGTTTCTGAGATCTCGCTCAGATATTTTCTCATTTTGAGGAGAGAAAAACACGCGACCGGAAGTGAATTTTGCAAAGGTATTTGACGTTACTCTAGACATTTGCAATCTGAATAACATATCTAAAAATCATTTCAAATACTTTACCTATAAAAGATATTTAAGGGAAAGTAAAATACTTAAATTATGTAGTTTTTCTCTTATAACCGGAAGTTGTCGTTTTTGTTTCCGGTGGGACCAACATATTTCGAAACTGTGAAAGAGTTGCAATAATGTGATGCAAGATTTGATTAAAAAAAGAAAAGTTGAAATTTTCGATTTCTGTGAACACTTCCGGTGACGACCAGAAATACTGATGACGAAAACAAAGGTAATTTCAAACATCTAGAAGTCATGGAAGTTGACATCGTATTTTATCTCCTAAAACCGGAAGTTGACATTTTTGTTTCCAGTGGAGTCTAACATATTTCAAAACAGCGAAAGAGATGCAATAAGGTTATGCAAGTTTTAATTTAAAAAAGAAAAGTTAATATTTTTGATTTCTTTGATCACTTCCTGTGACGACCGGAAGGGACGGCTGACAGTTTAACCCAAATGGTTTTGCCTACTCTTCAAGCTCTATTACTCCTATAAGTTTGGTGTGTTACGTGTAATGTCTTACCGTTTCTAAGATCTCGCTCAGATATTTTCTCATTTTGAGGACAGAAAAACACGCGACCGGAAGTGAATTTTCCAAAGATATTTCACGTTACTCTAGACATTTTTGGAGTCTGAATAACATATCTAAAAATCATTTTAAGTACTTTATCTATAAAAGATATTTAAGGGAAAGTAAAATATCCAAATTATGTAGTTTTTCTCCTATAACCGGAAGTTGTCGTTTTTGTTTCCGGTGGGACCAACATATTTCGAAACTGTGAAAGAGGTGCAATAATGTGATGCAAGATTTGATTTAAAAAAGTAAAGTTGAAATTTTCTTTGATCACTTCCGGTGACGACCGCAAGTACTGACGACTCATAAAAAAATCGTTTCACAAATCTACAACTCATGCTCTTTTATCTTTGACAAGTCTCCAGTTCCTCTCTTTAGCCACTCTTGAGAAAATTTGCAGACAACATTTCATTTTAAAATCAGGAAATTGCCCATAACTTGGAACTAGAAAGGAATTTTCCAAAATTCTTTCAAATGTAATAATGACTTTTTAAAGCGCATTATCCCTGAAAGCTTGACGAAAAACGACTGAATAGATATCGCGTGCACAATATTTGTCTAAAAAATATTAATAATAATTATAATACTTATTATCAATTTTCAAATAAATTATATATTATGCATTCTGAAAAGAGTATCTATTAACCCTACTAATATCATTGAAATATATTAAAAAACAAAAAAGTTGAAAATTTTGACTTTTTAAATTCGCTTCCGGTAGCGATCGGAAGTAGTGACGACACACGAAAAGGCGATTCTGGTAATTTAGAAGACATATTCTATAATCTCTAATAAGTCTCCAGTTCATACTTTTAGTCGTTCTCTAGATATGCCGCGGACAAAATTCTGTTTTAAAATCAGGAATTTGCCCATAATTTGGAACCGGTAGCGAATTTTCCAAATTTTCCTTGAGATGAACAAAGATCATATGATGACTCATTTTGTGTGAAAGTTTCATTGAAAACTACTGAATAGTTTTCGAGAAATCGCGTGCACAAAATTTTGGTCAAAAAAAAGAAGAATAATAAGAAACAGTAGAATCACTATAAGGTCTTCCGTGAAGACGAAAGACCTTAATAAGAAACAATAGAATCACTATAAGGTCTTCCGTGGAGACGGAAGACCTTAATAAGAATTTTTTTTTAAACATATGTCAAGCTCCAGGTCATACAGATAGAGGGACTTGATATACACGAACAAATAAACGTTAAAGAGAAAGTGAAATGCAAATTAAAAAAGAAAATACTGTTAAGAAAAATAAAGTTAACATGTTTCTTAAAGCTTATAGAAATGCTTTGAACCAGCAGTTCTTTTTTCCATTATAGAGTGTGGAGCAGCCTTCACAAGCAAACTGGAAGGAATGTTCAAAGACATGGAATGTTCCAAAGATTTTAACTTGTCTTTCAAACAGGTGGATCTGCAGTATTATGTTCATTGATTGAATTTAAAAATATGTCACAAATAGTTCAGATAGAACTAGTCATGTATATTTGGAATCAGATTCCTTTCATAGACATCTTTAATCATTTTGAAAAAAAATATTGTCTTCCATGAAGATGTTTTATAATAGTTTATTAAAGCTTGAATTTTCTGTATTAAGATAAAATGATAATAATTTATTTTATTAAGATAAATATGCATTCTATGTATGACATATGAGTAAATGTTGTGAAGAAGAAACAGCAATAATTCTGTGAAGTCAGTGTAGTTTATACAATCCATTAAACCTGGAGGATGTATATTTTTCCAGCACATGCAGAATGTAGTCAGTCCTGGAGGAATAGAGATGACTGTGAATATTTTGACCATGGGATACTGGCCTACATACACACCTATGGAGGTCCATTTACCAGCAGATGTAAGTCTGTGCCCCATCATTCAACAGAAATCCAAGTAGCTACATAAAAACATAAACTTCATGTTATTACATCTGGAAGTTTTATACACAAGATGTTTCTGATATGAGTGTAATAAATATTTATGAGCTATACATGTACCTCAAATTTTAATCGTGAGAACATTATTTTCTGAAGTTCTTGAGATTGTTTCACACAGAGGAAATTTAACAATTTCAAACATATATCTTGCAAATAAATGCAATTCATTATTTTAAGGAATTTGCTTGAAGTATAAGTAATGTAGTACTGTATACAGGGAAAATTTCCGTTTTATTTTCGCCTCTTTTGCCCTTCTCACAGGTGGGCAAATTTGAACGGGGCAAATTCAAAGAACACAGTATTATTTCTTAAGCAGAACTGTGACTGGGTGAATTTAAAACAGGGCGAAATTGTTTGCAAGTTTGAAAGGGCAAAAATAATACGGGTGAAAATAACCCTGTATACAGTATATATGATGGACTAGCATGCAGACTGGGTTTTCTGTCAGAGTAACATATACATTTAAATTGAAAAAAATGGGAAAATTAATGAAAATAGGGCTAAATTGTTTACATGCAAATTTGTGATGATTTAAAGGGCAATTCATCTATCTCAAAATGAATGCCCCTAAAAAAAAGAGTAACAAAAGGGCCATTTATTTTCTATATTTTCTATATTCTATTGTAAAAGACAGATGACGTTAGATAAAGTACATAAAATGTACCTGTACTTTTAAAATTGAGCATGATCAGGATTTGCTGTTTTTGATACTTTATGTCCAACTTCTGAATTTACATTTTGAGTTGTGTAGAAAGCAGGAAATAAATCCAATAATGCAAAAATCTTTTCAGACAAAAATTGTTTAGAACTGAAAAGTTCTAATTTGTACCTCAATTTGATGCCTTTTCTTTTGTGAAGATGGTGAAGCTACAGGAAATCTTCAAGAACTTCTTCCACAGTAAACACAGTGGTAAGAAGTTACAGTGGCAGTCCACCCTGGGGCACTGTGTACTCAAGGCCAAGTTTGCAGAGGTAAATGACTAGGGCTGTCAACAATTTCAAAATTTTTAAGGTCGGGTTGGTTCAGTTAATTTTCAATTAGTTTTTTTCTCTTTTGTTTTATTTTAAGCTTAAATTTCATGAATAAAGATTTAAAAAAAAAATTTCAGTAAATTCACTTTTAAAAATAAATTAGTGACTTTGAATAACTCTCAATGTCATTGGTTAGATCTACAGGGTCGAATGTTGGCAACATCTGGCAACTCCTGCTTGTTTTGATAATTATCTTACGCTATCCCGACAAGTGCTTTGACATTGTTGAAGTAGATTTAGTTGAAAATTTTAGTTTTGATAAATTTAACTGCAATGTTGTCATTTGTAAGTACACATCTATCTTCAGTGCAATTTTCATGTAAATGAGTTCAAGGTAGGAAGGCTAGCTGTCTCAATCATTTCTGTTAGAGCATCTCTGATCAAGCAGCTTTTATCAGTATATTTGGGAATTAAGGCTAAGAACTGCTGGCCTCTTTCTTAATTGTAATTTATACATGTAGCATATGTCACTTGATGGCCAGTCTTTCATTTTCAAGATTAATTTGGTATAAATTAAGTTATCAAGACTAATTTGATATTGTATAATCATGATAATATATTTAAGGTCTTTCGTCTTCAGCGGAAGACCTTCTTGTTATTCTTAGGTTTCTTTTCCACAGTTTTTATTATTCTTTTTCTTACCGATTTTGTGCACGCGAGTTCTCGGAAACGGCTTGCTCGATTTTCATGAAACTTTCAGGTCTGATAGAACATCAGAAAATCTAGACATATATTTTTTTGTTTTGATGACGTCACTTCCGGTTCCGAGATTTCTGCATTTTAATGAATTTTAGAGGGTTGGATTGTCCGCGAGTTTTCTCAAAAAAGGCTTAAGAGAGAAACTTGAGATTTTCAGCGATGACAGAACAGTATATGTAGATGTGACAAACGTATTTCATTCTCACCGGAATTGCTGCACGCCGACGCGCGCTATGGCCCGAAAAAAGGCATATCGAGAATTTCAAAATTTCTAACACTTTTTCTACAATATCTTTTTACCTGTAAATATTTTGTTAGAATATATAGAACAAAAGTTGTGTAGAATGTCACAATTTTTCAAAGGATATCAACAATAAGGGGCTGGCCCCTAAAATTAGGGAGCTAGAGGGGCCAAAAGTGTTTTCCTGATATCTCAAAAAGTATTAAGAATTTGTATAACATCATTGAAGCAAAGTTGTTCAAAATGACAAGTAGCAGCTAAGGAGATCATTAAAAGTCCTCAAAATGACGTCACTTCTGGTCAAACCGGAAGTAATGGTAGATGGCTCATTCTTGTTCATATGACGGTAGATGTCTCTTGATCTCGATCTCATCTCCTTGAAATTTAGACGGAAGATTTATTTGTTGCTTTGCAACAAGCTCGTCTAGTTTTATTTATTTTTCAAAAGATCAACAAACAGATTTCAGAGCTCCATATCTAAAAAATATGACAGATGGTTGCAATGCATCAAGTTTTGCAATCTAATTAAAAAACAGTGTGATGATTAATATTTTGGTGGCTTATTAGGCTGTGCTAGCTTAGCTCATTAAATTGTAATTAAATTTCAGTTTAATTTTGAATGTCATTGTAAAAAAATTTGGAACACCTCTAGATCCATAAAAAATACCTTTAGTGATTTGGTACCTTTTCTGAAAAAAAAAAAAAAAACAGCGGGTGGTTTAAGTCCATTTGGACAATTCTAGTCTCAATAGATGAATGATGAATGAGAAAATATAAGTTCTTAATGCTTCACAAAGTTGCAAGAGACAAAAGTTTTTTTTTAGTTCTGAAGTGAAATCGCAAAATTTTAAATATGATTCACTGTGACCCTAAATGCAATGTAGTATATTCTTGGAGACTAGAATCTTGGACTAAATTTGAATAATAAATGTGCTTATGATGCTCATGGTTTTTGATCAGATTAGTACAGAAAAACTAATTTCATAATGGGGAGACTTTGCTCTCTACAGAATGAAATAGATTAGTTTAAATTCACACAGAAAAGTGAAGGTCTTTTATATTATCAAATATTTTGAACTTTTATACATATTATAAAAACTCTCCAAAATTTTAGAACTGAATTTGTATCTTTAAAGGAATTAATAAAGTAAATACTATACCTGTTTTCTTTGTAGGGAGGGAAAAAAGAACTTCAAGTATCTCTGTTCCAGACTCTGTGTCTGTTGTTGTTCAATGATGGAGATGAATTCTCCTTTGAGGATATCAAGACAGCCACAGCTATTGGTGAGCTTCATTTCCTTGCCTACTAAATTTATACTTTGAAATTAATAATGTTATAGTATACTACTTTGTAAGTATGTTGCATGACATTTTTCCACAGTGCTTGTTAATCAAAGACCAAAAAAAAAAATTAAATATATTTTTGACCAGTATATTTTTTGACACTGTGTGTTCAGTTAAGTGACAATTGATGACTTTGATTTTTGTATCTGTAGAGGAAGGCGAGCTAAAGCGAACACTGCAGTCTCTTGCGTGTGGTAAAGCCAGGGTCCTAATTAAAAATCCAAAGGTAAAAATATCAAGTAATTCTTTTCCCAATGAATGAAAGCATAGTTTTAATATACATATATATGAACATGTACTTTGGACTGTTTACTTTTACAGCATAGTCTCTTAATTAGTTGATTATCATCTATAGATGAATGACAGGATTTAATGTTTTTGTTGTTTTACAACATACCTGTTTTCTCTTTGTTTTAGGGCAAAGATGTGGAGAAAGGTGACAAATTCCTGTTAAATACTGGCTTTAAACATAAACTGTATCGCATCAAGATTAACCAAATACAGTTGAAAGAGACGGTAAGTTAAGAAAAGTCCCTCTCCCATAAAAAATAGGTTAATAATTGTTCGTGACTTCAGGAATCGAAAGGATTAATAATGTCAATATGATTCTTTACATGCCATAAATTTATAGAATTGAAACTCTTGTTGCATGTTTTCTTCTTTCTCCTATTTCTAGGGAGGAATTTTATCAGTATTTACAAGTTTGTGTACAGTTGTATTGAGCAGCTTACATTCCTAAAGAATTTAGAAAGTTCTTGTAGTAGAAACTTGTATCTGCAAGCAAATTAAACAAGTTTAAATCTAGTATTGAACATAAATAATGACATTGATTAGTGATATTGATTGTATTGATTGTAACTGTAGCCTGAAGAGAACACCACCACAACAGAGAGAGTGTTCCAGGACAGACAGTATCAGGTGGATGCTGCTATTGTCAGAATAATGAAGACACGTAAAACACTGACTCATAACCTCCTTATCTCAGAACTCTACAACCAACTCAAGTTTCCTGTCAAGGTAAGTAAAGACACAGCTGTTAATGTGATTAGAATTTCCATGCATTCTTCAGAATCGTTCTTCCAACTTTCAGTTTTTGAATGCAGATGTTAGGTGATGCTTTTGTACTAGAAAGTGGCTAAAATCATCTCACCTTTTTCAGATTTTTATGTTTTGCTAGTCACTCAGGTGCCCTATTGCTATCTATCTGTTCTTATCTGTCATGTGTTTTTAGAGAAACCTCATCAAAAAAAAAAAAACAAAGAGGATCATGGGCTTTAGAGGCCCTGAAGCTCTGAGTTGGTCTTATCAAAGGAAGCTCATGATATTCTGATCATACTCGGGTGACCTTCAAAGCCTCCTGTTTTTTTCAGTGAGGATTTATCTACAGGGTGTACAATATACATGTACATACATGTGATATGTACAGGCTGTACGCAAAATGTACAGTTTTTTGAGCCCATTCATCGTGTACCGGCGGGACACCAAAATTCACGGAATATGAAAATTTGTACAGTATTTTGAATTTCTCGCTAAATGCCGCCATTTTCCTCTCATTCTCGCTCGCGAGACACTGAAAAACATCACCTGTGTTTGACACTTTACCTTCTGATAATTGTGTAGTGTACACAAACCATCGCGTGCGAAGGTGTGAACTGCCAATTGGGATAATTATCTTGCTATAAATCCGTATCAAATATCCCTTTAGGTAGCTTTATTTTTTAAGGGGTACTTAATTACTGTTAATGTTTCGTATACGTAACTTGATTGAAAAAAATTAAGCCAACTTCGAAAGTTGATATACATGACTTTAGTCTTAATATACGTGAATCTGACCCAGATCTTCGTAGGTATAAAATATACGATGTTTATTACAATGATTACGATGGAATTTCATCAGAATTTAAGCGATATTTTATACCATTTTTTTGTACCGTTTTTTGATAAGCAGTGTACAGTTTTTTCACTCAAATTCCAGTTTTTTTATGGCTCCTGTACAGTTTTGTGGTCTTTGACTTATCACATGTATGCATGTATATGTGGTGTTATCAGTTAAATGGTGTAATAACAGTTAGGTTTCTGCTCATATACAAGAACTATGCTCCTAACATTTTATCTTTATTGACTGCATTTTCAGCCTGCAGATTTGAAGAAGAGAATAGAGAGTTTGATTGATAGAGACTATATGGAGAGAGACAAGGAGAATCAAAATCAGTATCACTATGTTGCTTGACATCTTAGTCCCTAGAACTTTTGACAGTTCCTTCAGGAATGATTTCTCATCAGCAGTGAACACTTTGGCAGTGACGGAATTTTATTCTAATGCTAGTAGTCAGTTGAACCAGTACACATTTATATTTCTTGGATTGTAATTCAAATGTTTACATTCAGGCTTTTGAAGAATATTACCTCCATTAAGTTGTGATGAAAATTTTCTTTTATGGAGTATCCATTGTCATATTTATACCACAGAGTAAGGTTTTTTGTGCGTCGGACATGTGTATCCAGTGTTTTGTAATATGTTATCTGCCTTGACACTTGCATTGCATTGTTGTAGATGCAGGGGTGTATAGAATTATTTTTGCACAATAACAGGTCTGAAGAAACAGTCTCCTCAAAAGGATATACAGTATATTATTTAAATTCTTAGATTTTATAAATGCTGTACAAAAGATTCTGATAGTAATGTACATGTCTGTGGTGACACATTGTTTCAAGTTGGATGCAACTTGGAAGTTTCCATCTTTTAAATTGATTACAGGTAAAAATTGTTTATGTGTAAGTATGGCTACCGTACAAATGTACATGTACAATGTACTTGTGTTTGAGAAGCTGAAAATAGTGCTGACAGGTGACTACATGAATGTGTGTATGAAAGATTTGTAGTATGTTGATGAATGGTGAAGATTATTCTAAAGTCTTTTAAAAACTGATATTTTTCTGTGCTGTAGCAAACCTTTATGGATTTTCAATGCAGACACATCATTTCTCATAAATGTTGGCAGAATTATTCAGTTTTATAAAATAAATCTATAAAAATAATTTAGTTGACGTTTTTATTTGAATTTATAATTAGACAGCCAAATACAACTAGTAATGTTTTTAGATTTTTATGTCAACCGTGTCTCTCACGTTTTATCTACTGGTATTCTCTGTCCATGCAGTGTGCAAACATTTCTAAACAGTTTCAGATTTTTTAATTTGAATTTATAATTTGACAGCAAAATACAGCTAGATTTTTTTTGGAAGTTTTAAAGGCAGAGATTTTTTACCGGGTGGTAAATACCAGGTGAGGGAGGGGCTTATTTTGTACAGGTGTGAATGCCTTGAGGGCTAGCAGTCTACCTGTGGCCGTTTGTCTCCTAATCCCTATACACAGGAAGTGATATAATACACAGTAGAGTACCCAAGAAGTCAAACTTTGCCTGTGTTTGGATTTTGAGACAATTTTAAATTAGAAGTAAAAAGGTGGAAAATAAAGATTAATCTCAATAATATTTAATAATTTCTAATTGAATGTGTGTCAAAGAGTCCCCATCCATTAAAAAAATATTATTATTCAAAGTATTTGTTGAGCTTTGAAAAAAAGTTATACCAAATTTTGATATACACCTTGTATATTATCATATTAAAGAATATCATAATTATTTCAAATACTAAAGGTGTGTATATATATATATATATATATATATATATATATATATATATATATATATTATCAAGCTAAAAATTCCATAGTAATACAGCTTCTCTATTGTTTATACCATGTATGGTAAATATCAAAGGATCAAAAGTTAATTTGAAGGTCACCACAAATGCCAAACAATGTGTACAGGGTATACACAGGGACTTATAAGTAAATGTCAATCAAGTTCTAGCATCCAATGATGTACCTTAATGCACTTGATTGACAGGGGTACACAGACCAGGTATTTTTGAAGGCAGTGCTTAAAATCTCTGCCTTTAAGTCACAACCATGACTCAGGTGTTTTATCTCTTCTTGTCATCCATGCAATGTGCATATTCCAGATTTTTTTTCTGAAATGGCTCAACCAATTCTGGTACAATTGTATTTATAAAGCATCTATGGATAAAGGGAAATAGAAATTTTGGTCTCTACAATCTTGATAAAAATCTTACTTCTAGACAACTTGCAGGTTAAATGATTGCATGATTATAAGAACAAGTACTTGTGCACCAAAACACTGAAATTCATTTCCCTTTGTCCAGGCCTCACTATGGGGCTGCTTGTTAGGGCACGCAAGGATTTGCAGGTGCCCTATAGTAATCACTCTGTCAGTCTGTCCGTCTGTCTGTCATTCTTCCGTCCTCAAATTTTCTGTCTAATAATTTTTTTTGTAGTTGACCAATTAAGTTGAAATTTGGTATGTTGGTTGAAGAGGCAGTAAAACATATTTTGATGCTAAGTTTGGTTCTCTATGTCATCCAGTTTGGAGCTGAGGCTGTGGGGTAGATTCCTTAACTTTGCATTAGAATGAATGCCGGGGCAAAGAGAGATAACTGCTGAGAATGTTTCTGTTGTAAATTATGAAAGCTGCAACTAGTCCCATGGGATTAATTAACTTTCCTGTTGAAGAAAATTCAAAGCATTATCTGTTTCTATCATATTGAGATTAATTAACACCTCTGTCTGCAAATGAGGTTTATTTTGAAGTTAAGGTCAATTCTGAATGATGTTTACATTCTCTGAAATGTGGATTTAAATAATGTTCATACTTTATTTTGGTAAAATACACAATGAGTTATGATATTATTGAACTCTAAAAACAAGATATACATAAAGATATTGTTTTTAGCTCACCTGAGCCGAAGGCTCAAGTGAGCTTTTCTGATCACATTTTGTCCGTCGTCCGTCCGTCCGTCTGTCTGTCTGTCCGTCTGTCCATCCGTCTGTAAACTTTTCACATTTTTGACTTCTTCTCAAGAACCACTGGGCCAATTTTAACCAAACTTGGTACAAAGTGTCCTTGGGTGAAGGGGAATGTAAATTGTTAAAATAAAGGGCCAAGACCCCTTACAAGGGGAGATTATCAAGAAAAGACAAAAATAGGGTGGGGTCATTAAAAAATCTTCTTCTCAAGAACCACTAGGCCAGAAAAGCTGAAACTTATGTGGAAGCATCCTGGGATAGTGTAGATTCTAAATTGTTAAAATCATGACCCCTGGGGGTAGGGCGGGGCCACAATAGGGAATCCAAGTTTTACATTGAAATATGTAAGAAAAATCTTTAAAAATCTTCTTCTCAAGAACCACTGGGCCAGAAAAGCTGAAACTTATGTGGAAGCATCCTGGGGTAGTGTAGATTCTAAATTGTTCAAATCATGACCCCCAGGGGTGGGGTGGGGCCACAATAGGGAATCCAAGTTGTACATTGAAATATGTGGGAAAAATCTTAAAAAATCTTCTTCTCAAGAACCACTGGGCCAGAAATACTGAAACTTATGTGGAAGCATCCTGGGGTAGTGTAGAATCTAAATTGTTCAAATCATGACCCCCGGGGGTAGGGCGGGGCCACAATAGGGAATCCAAGTTTTACATTGAAATAAATCTTAAAAAATCTTTAAAAAATCTTCTTCTCAAGAACCACTGGGCCAGAAATACTGAAACTTATGTGGAAGCATCCTGTGGTAGTGTAGATTCTAAATTGTTCAAATCATGACCCCTGGGGGTAGGGCGGGGCCACAATAGGGAATCCAAGTTTTACATTGAAATATATAGGAAAAAATCTTAAAAAATCTTCTTCTCAAGAACCATTGGGCCAGAAAAGCTGAAACTTATATGGAAGCATCCTGGGGTAGTGTAGACTCTAAATTCTTCAAATCATGACCCCCGGGGGTAGGGCGGGGCCACAATAGGGAATCCAAGTTTAACATTGAAATATATAAGAAAAATCTTTTAAAATCTTCTTCTCAAGAACCACTGGGCCAGAAAAGCTGAAATTTAAGTGGAAGCATCCATTGTTCAAATCATGACCCCCAGGGGTAGGGCAGGGCCACAATAGGTATTACAAGGGGGGAAATCTGGTAAAGAACAGTGTGGCCAAAGTTACTCAGGTGAGCGATGTGGCCCATGGGCCTCTTGTTTTTTTATTTTTAGTTCTTCTGAGCCAAAGGCTCAAAGAGCTAATGCTATGACCATTTGTGCGGTGTGCGTAAACTTTTTAGAATATGGGCCATAACTCAAGAACCCCTTGGCCAATTATTGTCAAATTTGTCACAGAGTATCCTTGTGACCCTTTAACAAGGGGAGATAATTAGGAAAATAGAAACAAAAGGACTGGTTGCTAAAAAATCTTCTTCTCAAGAACCACTGGACAGATTATCACCAAACTTACACAAAGGATGAGGATATGTTGAACATAGAAAATTGTTCAAGGCATCACCCTGGGGCAAAGGGCGTGGTCTCAAGGTCACTTCAAAGTTGACCAAAAATTACATTTTATTAAAATGTTGATATTTTGCTTACTATAAGGACTAGGATCATCAAATCTTGTCAGTTGGTGCATCTAAGGACCACATACCATGTTGACTCAAACGTAGGTCACGGTGACCTACTTTTTAAATTTTGCTGCCATTTTTTTTCAAAATGATTAAGAGGCATATTTTGAAGAATTTAAGGCCTATGATCATCAAACTTTGTCAGTTGATTTATCTTGGGTCCTCGGAGTACGTCGACTAAAAAGTAGGTCACCTTGACCTACTTTTTGAATTTTATGGCTGATCTTTTTCAAAACAATTAAGGTCATTAATTCGAATACTGAGAGGTTTAGAATCATTAAATCTTGTAAGATGATGCATCTTGGGGCCATAAAACATATTTATTAAAAAGTAGGTCACCGTGACCTACTTTTTGAACTTTGTAGGCATTCAATTTCAAAGCGTTTTAGAAGCATAATTTGGACATTTTAAGGCCTATGATCATAAAACTTAGTAAGTTGATGCATCTTGGGTCCTCAAAAAACATCAACTGAAAAGTAGGTCACCACGACCTACTTTTCAATTTATATGACTATGATTAAATATTTCGGGTACTAATTGGCTTAGAATCATCAAACGTAGTCAGTTGATGCATCTTGGGTCTTCGGAGTAGGTCACCTGAAAAGTAGGTCACCAGGATCTTCTTTTGAAAATTTATGGCTTTAATTAAATATTTTTGGGTACTGATTGGCTTAGAATCATCAAACTTTGTCAGTTGATGCATCTTGGGTCCTCGGAGTACAACAACTGAAAAGTAGGTCACCCTGACCTACTTTCGAAATTTTATGGCTGTATTTAATATTTTTCAGGTACTATTTGGCTTAGAATCATCAAAATTTTTCAGTTGATGCATCTTGGGTTCTCAGAGTAGGTCGACTGAAAAGTAGGTCACCGTGACCTACTTTTCAATTTATATGACTATAATTAAATATTTCAGTTACTATTTGGCTTAGAATCATCAAAATTTGTCAGTTGATATATCTTGGGTCCTCAGAGTAGGTCGACTGAAAAGTAGGTCACCATGACCTACTTTTCAATTTATATGACTATAATTAAATATTTTGGGTACTAATTGGCTTAGAATCATCAAACTTTGTCAGTTGATGCATCTTGGGTCCACAGAGTTAGTCGACTGATATGGAGGTCACTGTGACCTAATTTTGAAATTTTATGACTTTATTTAAATATATCAGGTATTAATTGGCTTAGAATCATCAAACTTTGTCAGTTGATGCATCTTGGGTCCTTAAAGTATGTCATCTGAAAAGTAGGTCACTATGACCTACTTTTACAATTTTATGGTTATAATTTTAAAATATTTTACATATTAATTGAATTAGAATCATCAAACTTATTTGATGCATCTTGGGTCCTCAGAGAATGACAAGTGATAAGTAGGTCACCATGACCTACTCCCAGGTACTAATTGGCCTAGAATCATCCTGGGTTCTCAGGGTTTTTTTATTTAAAATGTAGGTCATGATGACCTACCTTTGGAATTTCAAGGCTATATCTAAATATACAGGATACTTAGAGGCTTCAAATAGAAGTGATAGGTTGTACAGTTTATCAGAAGAGCGATTCAAGGCCCTTATTTTGTTTTTATTTATTTATTTATTTATTTATTATTTTATTTATTTATTCTTTTGCTGCCATATGTAAATTCAAGAATACTATTAATTTTAACAGGTAGTCCGATAATAAACTCATTCTATCATTATTGAAATAGTTCTTATTGTAAACTTAGAAGAAAAGGATGAGAGAGCAGTGCAATTAATCCCCTGGGATTAATTATCTTGTCTGGGGCAGAAAATTTTCCAGGCTTATCTTTATTTGTCACTTTAAGATAAATTAATCTTTGTCTGCAACTGATGTTTGCTTTGAAGTCAAGGTCAAGCCTGGGTGATATTTGCATTCACTGAAGGCTGGCATTTTATAAAACACATGCTTTATTCTTGTTTAAATATACATTTAATTGAGTTATTATAGATATTATGTTTTTTTACTACCTCATGTAAATACAGGGATACTCTTTACAGGTTGTTGGATATTTAGGAATTATCTTGAAATTTTATAAATACAGTTGTTATTGCATATTATTCTTCATATATTTTTAAATTTTTGTAATCAATTAAAATTCTCATTCTGTAAGCTGCACCCTTATATTTCTACCCCTCGGTAGGGCCCTTGCTGACTGGTCAGTTTTCTAGTAATCTATTGTAAATACTTTAGACCTTTGAAAATCTTGTTCTTTACTCATGGATATTTAGCATACAAACACTGTGGATGATGATATTGACCAACTAGCCCTCTAACAAAATTGTTAATTTTTATCTCCCAATGGATGCAGGCCCAAAAATTGAAGAGAGTTTGTGATAAATACAAAATCTTTACCCATAATGTATGGGTACAAAAATTATGAATTTCATGGTCTCTGCCTCCTGAGGGGTGGGGCTTACACCATCCAATTTAGTATTCTCTTTAAAAATGTACTTCTTAACCCTTGGACATCAAGCAGTCAAACTGTTGGCATCATTGTAATAAGCATTAAAAATTCATGGCCCAAGAGACAGTGGTTCTGGAGTTAAGGCAGGCTCTAATGAAAATGGATAAATTCTTTGAAAATCTTCTTTTCTCCCATTGATATTTAGCAAATATTGGTGCATGGTTATGATGTATAGGGGCTTCTTCCAAAATTGTGAAATTTGTGGCCCCAAGGGGTTCTGGTGTTGGGGGAGTGGGGCTGTATTGATTATATAGTGAAAATGCATTATTTCTTCAAAAATATTTTCTGCTCTTAGGTATTTAGCAAACAAACAAAGTGCATAGTTATGATGAGCAAGGATGCTTCTTCCAAAATAGTGAATTTCGTGGCCCCTGGGTCAGGGGTTCTGGTGTTATTAATTAAATAGTGAAAATGCATTAATTCTTTGAAAAAAATTTTCTTCTCTGCCTCTGGGTATTTAACAGATAACCTAAGTGCATGGTTATGATGAGCAAGGGTGCCTCTTTCAAACAAGAATTTCATGACATCTGGGTCAGAGGTACTGGTGTTAGGGTTGGCTGTGTTGAATCTTAAAATGCATCATTTCTTTGAAAATTTTGTCTGCTCATGGGCATCTAGGAGGCATACAGAGTACAAAATTGTAATATGCAAGGATATATTTACCAGATTTATGAAATCTGGTGCTTGTGAATTTTTATTCTACTGATAGAGGTTATTCCCCTTTGCTACATGTATTGACCTATGATAATTAATCACTGTAAATGATGTAATTAAAAGGTCAATAGAAAAACGAAAAATTTTACAAGAATTTTTATACATTGTGTATAATTTTAGTGCTTCTAGAATTTACAGATGTTTTAGCAACTTAGTGACCTGAACGATACCCAAATTTGCAGCTGTATTGAATAAAATACCCCCCTTGGAAAAGGGACCCGTCAGTTGATATGTCAGTAGCAGGGGTTAAAATTTTTCTGGAAAACCCACTAGCCCAGGGGCCACTGATCAGTATAAATTTACCAGCCCAAATCTCAAACTAACTAGCACAACAATTTTCATGCAAAATAAACACATAACAAATTAAAGTGTCAATAACAAATTAAAGTGTCAAACACTGTTGTGACAGGAATAAATTAACTTACTTCTCAGTCAAAAAAAAACCAGTCTACATAGAAAAGCTATGGTAAACATGATCGTGAATGTTCTTCTGTTCTGCCTGTCCAACGGACTATCGTTACATTTAAATTAGCTAGCTCGAGTCTTAAAATGACTAGTCACGGGCATTGGTCTACCATATATTTCAACCCCTGCAGTAGACCAACTGTTGTCCCCTCAATATCTGGAAAACCCTTTGCTTGACAAACATTGGTACACTGAAACCCGAAGAGTAGGTGACTTTTATTGATTTTGAGGTCACAAGGTCAAAGGTCAAACTTCTATAGACATTGGAAGATCTTGTTTGTAATATCCTGAGAACCATTTGCTTGGCAGACATAAAAACTTGGTACAGTGGTTTCCTTTAAGGAATAAATGGCCCCTATCAATTTTGAGGTCACTTGGTCAAATGTCAAGGATCAAATTGAACATAAGAAGACATTGACAACTCACTATCTTGAGAACACTTTGCTAGACAAACATCAAACTTGCTATACTGGTTCCCATTGAGAAGTTGCCCACTAGATTTTGACTTCACTATGTTAAAGATCAAGGGTCAAACTGAGCATATGAATAATAAGTTAATTATTTAATTATGAAATTTTACCTGTGGACTAAATTGAGAGTGTATGCAAGTTAAACAAACAGAATTTACCAAAGCAAAAAAAAAAAAAAAAAAAAAAAAAAATAAATAAATAAATAAATAAAATAAAAATACAACCACCAGGCAGGGGTTGCGCCAGTACTACATCAGTCTGGTTTTCGACAAGATTTTTAAAGATTTTCTGTGTACATTCCTATGAAAAAACTTTGATAACCCATTGTGGCCCACCCTACCCCTGGGGTCATGATTTGGACAAAATTGATTTGGTTTTGATTATATTCAGCCAAATACGGTAATATGTTTGCCCCAGCCTAGAATATGACTATGCTTCATTGTCATTACATTCTAAATTCAGTCATTGATCCCTTTTAAAACTGTCAAATGGTGGGAGGTATGTATGATTCTCAAATATTTCTTGTTTTAATGGGAAAATTTAAGACGATTTCACAAATTTCACAACTGTGTTCATATTTGACTTTTGTACAGTTGGACGTTAAGGACATATGCAACGTAGTTTGAACTTTATCGTCTTTTTCCCTTGAGTTGAAGAGTTCCATTACTTAAAGGAACTGTGTGCTTCATCTTAATGTCCATATATTCTGCTGTACACTTCTTCTAAAACAAGTGTGGATAAACAAAACATCTAGAATATATGTTTAATAATTTTCATATATTTTTTTAAAATTTATATACAAGAATTTTCATCAATTGATATCTTTTTAAAAACCCTGGTAATGCATGCTGATTTTTTTTGTCTATGAACATCTGATGGCACTATAATCTTAAATTAAGAATATCTTGAAAAATTATCAGTAGGTAAGGTACGTTGTGAACATACCTTAAAGTGTATAATAATTATATAGGAAAATGGCAATATTTTAAGTCTGTCAAAAAAAAATTCTGCTATTCAAAACTAGGTCTTTTAATTTTGTACATATATAAATAAAAGAAAAACATAATTTATTGCATTTTATTAGAGAAACTTGTTCCATTGTACATGTACAAACAAACTTGTAAACAGTTATTTACAACATTCTCGATATACTATTTACATACATCAAAATCATTTAAATGTGAAAAAGGGAGGAACTTGCTATTTATACAGTTAGTCATCCATTTCATACATGTAAAATTGTACTTATAAAATTACAAAGAATTACAGCTCATGCAATTTCCTCCTTTAGTTACTGAAAGGACTGTATTGATCAATATTTGCCCCCCAAATCAAACTTTGATGGAGAAATATATCATTAATTTCTAAACCAGGAGGACACAAGCAGACTTCAAAGCATTAAATATTTTCAGCAGTCATGATGCCCTATGTTAGAAATGACATTAAGAAAACAATGTATATTTGAAAATTTTTGGAGAAAAATTTTTTTTTACAGCAATATTTTGATTTAAGGTCACCTACATGTAGACCTGGTCTTGCTCCAACTCAGTCTTTTGATGTAATGTGTAGAATGATAATATCAATGAAATAATTATGTGAATATTGAAATGGAGCAGGTTTGCATTCTGTAAAATTATATATTCAAAATTGAACAAATTTTGCCCATTTGTTCTCTTTCTTAAAAATCCATATATATACATGTAGTTTGTGTTGTCTGACAGAAACAAAACTTACTTATAATCTACTACCAAACTGTGACAACTGTTTCTGTCAATTCAGATTTTTTCATACAATACATACAATTTAGCACAATTTCGAAAGATTTTCAAAATTTGACTTTCATGGGGGCAAAAATATGCATATATTATATAAAGTTCTTTATGAAAATTTTAATACAGTTGAACTTCACTATTTTGAACTTGATGTTGATCGAGAAAAAAAACTCCAAGATATACAAGGATTGAAAGTAAAATACAGGAAAAGTGGTTGGACTTCCAATACATCCACGGTGTTCAAGTTATCTATGTTCAAGATACTACGTTCAAATGTATAGATAATGAATCTTGTTTTTCAGAGATTGTTGCATTGATAGAGTTACCTCCCTTTTCACAATAATTGCACTTCCCTGAGTTATACAATGACTGACCAATGCTGACTAGACATTTCTGGTGGTCAGTGTAAACCTTAGCATTGTCTAATCTTAATTAATATTTACAGTGTAATTAATACTGAATCAATAATTTATCTTGAGATTATACATGTATATATGTCTGTCACAGCTTGATGAAGTTGCACAAAGTCTTATTATGGCACATAAAATCAAAAAATGATATGTCAAGATAATGTAGTATTTCAGGGTGAAAAGTTCATGAACAAGAATGAGTTATTTCAGACAATTCTACAATGCAATATATGGTATTTACAATGTGACTGTCGCAAGTACAAACCAGATAGGTTTTAACTTCTGGCATTGTTGTCGTTCTTGTGAAAATGGAATCTTAATACTACAGATGAAGTATGGCACATGCATATTCAGATGAAAGTATGTTAACAAATTGAAATCATCAACAAATGTATATTGCGCATCATAGAAATGAAAGTTTAACATAAATGACATATTAAATGTACTAATACAAAGTAGCACCAAATCAACTAAATGTAGTGTTTGAGTTGAGAAAAATTGTCGTACATTATCACGTTATCTTTTTTTTTTTTTTTTAAACTTTCTTATCGTCACTTAGATCACTAAGAGCATGACGGAACATAAAAACTCATATGATAATTACTTTTAACGTGCACATGCAAATATACATTATGTACATGTACATCAGGTTCTGTCAGATGCTGCTGCAAACTGAGATCTGCAGAGGAAAGGGTAATCTTTGGCACATTGAGAATTCTCACTTTATCCTCCCTAAAAGGGAGGCTGTTTTAATTTTTCAAGACAGCTGAAGATATGACATCACTTCCTGTACGGCTCTGTTGACCGTTTTCACAATACGCTGTACTTCTGTCCAATCATTGCTGATCTTTGCTGAACTTATCGCCTCTTTAATCAAATAAGAACTCCCATCAGGGGCTGTGGCATACAACAGAGGACTCGTGTACCTTCAGAATTAAAGACTCTTTTTACAATTTAGTTTCGATTAATTTTTCTAACTGTATATGCAAGATTTGTCAAAAGTCCACAAAATTGTTAACACCTGTATATACTGTACATGTATAGATGATATTCAATGTTTTGTAGTTGGATATGGAATTTATTTCACGAGTGGGACAGGATTTTTTGATATTTTCACTAGTGTGAAGCACAAGTGAAATTGTAAAAAAAAATCCTGGTTCACTCGTGAGATAAATTCCATATCCAACTACAAAACATAGAATTTTCTGTTTATTACATTTTCTTTGATTGTTCCTTTGCCTATGTCTTTTTGTAACACAGTGTCTTAGGCTATAGCTATGATGTCATAGTTGAGCGGTTGAAATGTCAAAGCTTACAGTGATTGTGAAATTGAAAATATTTTAAACATGGATTTCAACAATATACATGTATTTGGAGAAACTTTGGTAGTTTTAGTCTCTGTCAAGATGGTTTATTTACTCTATCTTATAACAAGCCAGGGAGATTTTTTTTTACAATCCTCTTCTTGAAGAGAAGGAAAATTTCAAGTTTTGCCCCACTTCTGATATTCTGTCACACTGTGACAGCTAGAATATCACTTTGATATCATATCATTTTTGTTCAATAAATGAGTATAATAGTATTTCACTGTTTAAAATGTAATAAATGCGCCCTTCCAATATCTTCAGTAACTTCAAAAATAACATAAAAACAACATGTCATTGAAAACCTTTTTTTTGTTTGATCTTCACAAGATATACAGATCGACCCATACTGTTTTGAAAGTATGAAAAGATATGTGGGGGGAAAGAAAAACTGAAAATAATATGCCCTTGACAACTGATTCATGAAAACAGACCAAATACAAGACTGGATAATTTACTTACAAAAAGTCGGCAGGAGAAATCATGATTTTGTCCACACCCATCTTGATATCGTTCATTCGCCTACTCCCCAGGGGAATCTGGGTATAAACTTCTGAGGTGACATAATTCTCAAAGGCTTTTCCAATACGTGTAAGGTCGTCAATATATTCTTGTAACTTTCCTGGAAAATAAATTATACAAGCATATAGATATAGAATACAGAATACTGCATGTACTTATATCTGAAGTGCTGAAATTGCATTTATTTCCTCAGCATTTAATTTTGAATTTTACACTTTTTTTTTACTTACAGTGTGTACTGTGCTAAGCAGTCAAGTTTTGTTCAAAATAATTTATAAGAACAAAAGGTTATAAAAAAGGTAAAATACCTCTCTTACATGATCAAAGTTTCTGTAATTCTAATTAGTTTACATGTACATATAAGATTTTTTTCTAAATGAAACTTTAAAAACTAGAAATATGCCCACAGGACTTGAATGCCCCACCCAGGGTTCATTTATAATGCAATATTAAAAGATATGTTCCTTGCTTCTTTGTTTAAGATTATAGGTCAATGAGAAATAGTGAAGTCAAGGTCACACGAAAAATTATGATACTATTGAAGAGTTCTCACAAATTTGCATTAGTATATGAAGTTTGAATAAAAAAATTGAATAGTTTCTTTAAAACTTAATTTCAAACACAATAAATAGAAAGTCAAAGGTCATAAGGAAGGTCAAGGTACAAAAATTTGGACATACATGTAGCTGATATAAAGTTCCAAGTTAGACCAATATGTATCTGTGTATGTGTTTAGATAAGAATATCTTTAATATTGTATACAGGGAAATTTTCGCCCCGTTTTATTTTCGCCCCTTTCGCCCACTCACAATTGGGTGAGTTTAAAATGTACAAATTCCAAGAAAACAGCATTGTCTCTTAAACAAAACTGTGTTTGGGCAAATTCAAAACGGGCCAAAATCATTTTCAGGTGTAAAAGGGTGAAATTAAGACGGGATGAAAATAACCCTGTATACAGTAGTTTCTATGAAACCAAGTTAAATGCAAGAGTAAGGTAAAGGTCATAGTTACATTTTGGGCACATCTGAATAGTCCTTACCAATATGTATCTGTATGTATGTTAACAGATAAAAAATATCTCAATTTTTTTTTTCAAACAGAAATAAATGCAAAATAATAGAGTAAGGTCAAGGCCATATAATGGGTCAAGATCAGAAACATTTATCACAGTTAAATAAAAGATCTAGCCAAATGTATCCGCATATGTGTTGAGATAAAAACATCTTGACTAGTTTCTTTGAAAACTGAGCTAAATGCAAAACAAAATAGTAAGGTCAAGACCATAGTGAAGGTCAAGGTCAAAAAATTTTTGATGCTGTTGAATAGCTCTCACCAATAAGTATTGGCTTATGATGCTTGATAAAAATATCTTGAAAAGTTTCTTGAAACTGAGTTGACACAAATTTAAGAATAGTAATGTCAAGGTCATAGAAAAGATCAAGGTTTAAAAATTTAATGCACTTGAATAGTTCTCAGCAATATGTACTAGCTAGCAAATGAAGTTTGATGAATATATCTTGAATAGTTTCTTCAAATCTGAGCTGACAATTTAAAGAAAAGGGAAGTCAAGGTCAAAGGGAAGGTCAAGGTCAAATAATTTTAATGCAACTGAATAGCTATCACCAAAATGTATCACCTTATGAAGTTTGATATAAAAAAAATCTTGGATAATTCTTTGAAATAGAGTAAAACACAAATGGAAGTAAAGTGAGGTAAAGGTCAAAGAGATGATCTAGGTAAAGAATTTTTTTATGTATTGGAATAGCCTTTCCTCATATGTATCAGCACACAAAGTTTAATAAAAATATCTTGAAACTGAGATAAATACAAAGTATGATGGATGGACAGACAGAAGACAGACATGACAAACAATAGTCTGGCCATCTTCATTAGGGGGCATTAAATTTCAATATATACATATTTTTTTCATAAAATATGTTTCTCAATCATGGTTTAGCCCTTGCTCCAGGGGGCTATAATTAGAACTGTGAACAATGTTTTTTTTTTTTTTTTTTTTTTTACAGAAAATTAACGATTAAAATAAAACCTTAAAGAGAATGAGTCCAAACTTACTAGACCTTTCATCAGAAATCAAAGAAAAAACCTTACCAACATTCACTTTTTCTTTTGCATCTGACAGATCTACCAGACTTCTAGCAAAAACATCATGAATAAACTTGGTATAGTTGATCATGTTTAGAGGTAGGTGATTGTCGTCCACCAAATGAAGAGCCACAAGGGAGATAACTCTGGAGGCGGCTAGGTGGTACTGGTCATGATGAAGTGAATCCTGAAGGACAGCTGATGTTTCTTCATCACTCTGTTAGTGACCAGAGATGTTATAAATATATCTATTTGTTTTCAGAGTGAATACATGTTCATTCATAACCTATACAGCATCATTATTATCTTACATATACATACAACAAAACACACTTATAACGAAATGCCAGGGATCGATGACTTTGCTTCATTATAAGAGTAATTTTTTAAGTTTACAACATATTTTAAAGTCACAGGGAAACAAAATCACTTCACTATAAGTGTCAATTCATTATGAGCGTGTTCTCTATAAGTGTGTTTTACTGTATTGGGTTATTAAAAAAGCAATATATAATATGATTTAATCTAAGTTTTATCACTTTCACAGTTCACATGATAAGAAATTATTTTAGATTAAACAATGAAGAAATTAAATTAAAGATTAATAAAAGACTGCTTCTGATAACTATTATAACAGTCTGTCAATTTGAATTCCTCTTTTTAAAATTCAAGTTAATTACTAGCATTTCCTGAACATGTCTACACCCTTTTACATCATCGATAGTATATTTGAAACAAGATGTGTTTGTGAAACACTGATGCCCCCGTATGGCAGCTTATGGCGAAGGTTAAGGTTTCTCAAATGCAAGTCAAAATCCAGGCCAAAAGATAAAAAATGTTAAATTTGAAAGCCCTAGCTGCAACTGTTCAAAAGTTATGGCGAATGTTAAAGTTTTTTAAAAGTAAGTAAAACATCAAGGTCAAGGTCAAAGTTGTTGGTATCCAAAGGAAGGTCTTGTCACAAGGATTACATATGTAAAGTATGAAAGCCCTAGCACCAACCATTCAAAAGTTATGGCCAAGGTTAAAGTTTTTCGAAAGTAGGTCACACTCCTAGGTCAAGGTCAAAGGGTCAAAGTGGTTGGTATCAAAAAGAAGGTCTTGTCACAAGGATTACATATGTGAAGTATGAAAGCCCTAGCACCAACCATTCAAAAATTATGGCCAAGGTTAAAGTTTTTCAAAAGTTGGTCAAACTCCTAGGTCAAGGTCAAAGGGCCAAAGTGGTTGGTATTCAAAGGAAGGTGATGTCACAAGGATTACATATGTGAAGTATGAAAGCCCTAGCATCAACCATTCAAAAGTTATGGCCAAGGTTAAAGTTTTTCGAAAGTAGGTCAAACTCCTAGGTCAAGGTCAAAAGGTCAAAGTGGTTGGTATCCAAAGGAAGGTCTTGTCACAAGGATAACATATGTGAAGTATGAAAGCTAGCACCAACAATTTAAAAATTATGGCCAAGGTTAAAGTTTTTCAAAAGTAGGTCAAACTCCTAGGTCAAGGTCAAAGGGTCAAAGTGGTTGGTATTCAAAGGAAGGTGATGTCACAAGGATTACATATGTGAAGTATGAAAGCCCTAGCATCAACCATTCAAAAGTTATGGCCAAGGTTAAAGTTTTTCGAAAATAAGTCAAACTCCTAGGTCAAGGTCAAAGGGTCAAAGTGGTTGGTATCAAAAAGAAGGTCTTGTCACAAGGATTACATATGTGAAGTATGAAAGCCCTAGCACCAACCATTCAAAAATTATGGCCAAGGTTAAAGTTCTCAAAAGTTGGTCAAACTCCAAGGTCAAGGTCAAAAGGTCAAAGTTGTTGGTATCCAAAGGAAGGTGATGTCACAAGGATTACATATGTGAAGTATGAAAGCCCTAGCATCAACCATTCAAAAGTTATGGCCAAGGTTAAAGTTTTTCGAAAGTAGGTCAAACTCCTAGGTCAAGGTCAAAAGGTCAAAGTGGTTGGTATCCAAAGAAAGGCCTTGTCACAAAGAATACACATGTGAAGTTTGAAACCCCAAGCACCAACTGTTCAGAAGTTATGGCCAAGGTTAAAGTCTCATAAAATTTTGCAAAAGTGGGTCAAACTCCAAGGTCAAGGTCAAAACAGACAAACAGACAAACAGACAGACAGGACAAAAACAATATACCCCCGGGATCTTTCGATCTGGGGGCATAAAAAAAATACTCTTATGTAAAATCAGTTTTCAACATGTCACTTACAGAATTTAGACTGACCCTGTATGCCACACTGACTACAGGTACCCCCAGTCTATGAAGCATGTTGCGGACCACCAGATTTCCGTGTGATACAAACTGATTGACAGGTTTGTTATACTGCCAGTCTGCTATGGTCAACTGTTTATCTTCTGGATGAGGAACCTACATAACACATTTTATCTTTTACTTAAGATTTAACTCCCATTTTCTATTCACTGATACAATGAAATGAAAATACAAGCTACCCAGTTAGAAAAAAAAGATTGGAACTAATATTCAAAACAATTTACAATATGAACATTCATGCAGTAATTCCAATCAATTAGGCCAGGCAAAGGTCCAAGGACAGTAACATATCTGTTACATATCAAAAAATAAAAAAAAATTGGCTTGCAGATCTTACAACATATTTTAATTGACATACTTTATATTTCAAATTTGTGTAGATGATTTAATCATTTTGTCATATCACTTAGGTAAGCTAAAATTAAAACTAGAAATATGTCCATAGGACATGAATGCCCCGCCGAGGGCATATTGGTAATGCAACATGAAACTTTGTATTAGTGTATGAAATTTGATGAGAGTATCTTGAATAGTTTCTTTAAAATTGAAATTGAAATCTAAAAAGTTTAATATAGATGATAAATTCTCACCAAATTATGTATAAGTGCATAAGCTTACATGAATATATTTTAAATGGTTTCTTTAAAATTAAGCAGAATGCAAATTTAAGAAAAGTGAGGTCAAGGTCACAGGAAAGTTCAAGGTCAAATGTTTTTGATGCAGTTGCATAGCTTTCACTAATACGTATCAGCATATTAAATTTGATAAAAATATTATGAATGGTTTCTTTAAAACTGAGTTAAACACAAATTGAGAAAAGTCAGGTCAAGGTCAAAGATAAGTTCACATAAGCTTACATCAGTATGTATCAACATATGAAGTTTGATTACACTATCTTGAATGGTATCTTTAAAACTGAGCTAAACACGAATTTAAGAAAAGTGAGGTCAAGGTCAAAAGAAAGGTTAAGGTCAAAAAATGTTGATGCAGTTGCATAGCTCTCATCAATATCTATCAGTCTATGAAGTTTGATAAAAATATCTTGCACAGTTTCTGTGAAACTGAGCTTTGAGCAGAGCTACATGCAAAGCCTGACGGAAAGACAGACAAAGGACAGAAGACTGACATGATAAACACTATATGCCTCGGCCATATTCATGGCAGGGCATAATGATTATTAAATCATTAAATTACAGAAATAATTTAATTCTGTGAATATCTCGAGATTTTTTGTTGTAAAGTTGTATATATGGAAAATGACAAAATATGTTCCAACTACTTTTTTTCGAACATTTGACTTTTCATACCTGATGTAAAACATGTTGGATGAGTCTATTCAGGGCTGGGCTTGAGGAAGCTTCAAATACTGCATCATGAGCTAATGACTTCTCTATGTAGAGGTCAAGGTCAATGTATGCTAGAGTCTGAGCTCCGAAAACATATCTATTTGCCTGAACAAAAATATAGAAAGTAGTTGCTGATGATACCATAGATTATAAAAGCATGTCTGATGAAATCCCAGATTTAAAGCATTTTTGAATTTTTTTTGGTTAAAATTTTGCTGCATATGTTCTGAAGAGGTGCTAGCGCCACCCAAGTACACTTACTTGTACAATTTCATTATGATTATCTGTCAATGATGCAGAGAAATATGAGATATTACACAATGTTTACTATGACCACTTAGATTTTGATACATATATCAAATACAGTCATGATCTTCTCCTTAAACTTCATCTTTTTGATCATTAATTCACCTTCATGTAACAGATATTTTTTTTTGTATATCAAAATACAAGGAAATACCAACTACCACCAGAGTTTCTATGTTTTATAGTCTTTAAATTATTAATTTTACCACTAAGTGATTATGCATGACATGAGTCACTTAATAATTTTTTTTTTTTTTTTACACAAGTTGATCATTAAAAGAGATCTGTGATTACGACATGACAACTGATACTCAGAAAGTTACCTTTAAGTACTCTATCAGCCCTTTCTGCTCTTTTCCACCACCCCATGAACAGAATCGTACACCCCTTCTGGGGCCCCATTTTTCTGCATACTTTATATTTGCAAAAGCCTGAGCCATTTCCAACAAATGAGCAGTCCCGAGACCCAAGTTTTCATCTCCTTCATCACTTTCTGATGGGTCCTCTCTAGAGGCCCCAATAACAACAAAGCGATCTGAAGAGAGTTAACAAAAGCTGACGATTTAAGAAGAAATTAGCACAAATTAAAAAGTCAATATCAATTTCAGAGAGAGAGAGAGAGAGAGAGAGAAGGAGGCTAATTATTTACCTGGCTCCATATCCCCATAGATACTGCCAATCACAACTGTAATGACCTCCTCTTTCTGAACCACATTCACACGCAGATCCACAACAACAGGTGAAACTTTAATTAAAGTCAAAGTGGAAATAATAGAATAAAATTCATATCTTGATTGAATGTTATTTTTTTTCTTGTAAATTCAATCAACATAAATCCAAATTTCATTTCTTTTTTAATTAAGCCAAGCCAAAAAGATTTGCTAGCCAGATCCTAACTATAAAATGGAGAAAAATCCAAGATAAATTCAAACTTACTTGTCTTGTTTGGAATTATACCCATATATTGTCTTATCCCTCCAGGAGCTGTTTTCCATTCTTCAGGGGCAATAACTCCTTCATTCCGCAGAGATTTCAGGAGACTTTCTGCATCACGGTTTGACACTACTTGTATGGGTATTTGGAAGTTTTTGTTATCTTTAAAAAAAATAAAGAAAGAAAACTCCATGAATATTAAATTATAAATCTTAAACTATCAAAAAAAGAATTTCTTATGTAATATTGTGATAACTGTAAACTGTACAGTGTTTTTACCTGTAAAACAACAGCAATGGAGAAGAAGGAAAAATTGGTATATATAGAATTTTTATTGCATCTTTGATTGAAACTTGTAACTCATTATTAGTAAGAGAAAGAGAATGTACATTCAAAACGGTTTTGCAAAATGTACAATGTACATGCAGACTATAAAGACTAATTTTCTGTAAATTTTCATACAATGAAATAATTTGACAACTCTATATAACTCTCTAAGTTTGGAAACTGTATGTTCAATGATACAAATCATAATACATGTAATATGTTGTAGATTTCACTTACTGAGTTGGTGAGAGACAAAATAGAGTTCTTCCCGTGATGTGGGGGAGTCTGAGGGGTCCTGATACAACAGTATCCCCGACACTTCCTCCAAGGCCGCCAGTCTCAACTTTATAAACAAAATTTAAAGTAATGCGAGTCAAAAACTTGAATTACAAATATACTTTCAGCAAGAAAAAAAAATAAGAATTATAAATGACTATAATACTGAAGCCATAAAGAACAGGTGCATTTGTTATATTGCATTATAGATGTCAACTTTAATGTTCAATTAAAATTACAGATGGATATATAAAAATAATGAAACTCTCATTTGCAATTAACTTAGTGAACTAATTAGAAATTGTAATTGTAGCCATTTAGACTGTTACTAAGAATTTCCCTCATTCAATTTATCATGTTTCAGTGCTATTCTTACATGATAGCATGAAAATCAAAATATCTAAAGAGTTATTTCCCTTATGATGCATCAAATAACAGGTAAATTCTTTTCATGCTAAGCAAGTGCATTATAAATTCTGTGTCTGAGGAAGTTCTGAATGTTGAGAAGACCCCTTTGCTTTCAACAAGACCATTACAACTGCATTAAAAATATGTCATAAATAAGACAAATATGTTTTACGTCTAATGCTTCCGATGTGAACAATAAAATACCTCATTTTTATAGTGATCTCGATTACATTTTATTTTTACAATGGCATAAAAATGCTGAACTTTAAACAAACCAATGAGGAACATTTGCCTTTAATCCTAAAATCTCAAAAGTATGAAATTTCACACATTTCTTTTTATATCAACAAAAAATTTAATTTACATTAGCCTGAGGTAAAAAGATGAAATCTTTGAAGGTCTCTAGCTAATACATTTCTAAATATTAAATGAATAGGTAAATATTTCCTTGGATTAGATTTCATTTAAGTAAGATCTAATCAACAGTTCGAAGGACCTATAAGCAATACAGTTCATGTTTCACAGAATTTAAACTTTTAAATAATTATTTGAATAAAAATTGTGGCCTTTAGTTTTTAGACTGCATATGCCATACATGTATCTTTTTTTATATTTATGTTACATGTATTAAAAATTGAAGACTATGAAATCTGTGCACTCTAGCTATTATAAACTTATTAATAAAATTGTGTGACAGTTTTTTGTTTTGTATGGTACCTTATTTGAAACTGTTCACATGGTGATAAATTTTGAGAGACTTTACTCATCACAAAATTTCCTCACACACGAATATTTCCGTGTTTTCAGTAATAGATGCATCTGTAAATATTACTATAAATTAATTGTTTTAAACATCTTGATTGAGTTTGTATTCTCTCAGTCTAAAAATGGGACTTGTGGGTGCCATACACACCTGTGTGCTATATTACTTATCAATGCAGGCATGTTCTCATAACTGAGAAAACTGATAGAGTGAAACATGAAGAGGTCAATTTTTAATAACGTTGAAAGCAATTAGCGTCATTCACCTTTTGATCCTAGTATAAACAGGATATACAGAATGGCCTATTCTACCGAGGTCAAATAAAATATCTTGTAGGAAAGATATTGTTTCAGATGACTCTTTCTTAAATCTCCATAAACCCCAAACTTTGCCCTATCAGTCCTGTGTCATTTAATTGAGATTTGTGGGCATAAATAAAACTCAAAAATGAAATTCTTTCATGAAACTTGTAACGGGACATGAGAAAGTGTGTCCATAGGTGTAGAAATTGCAAATCAAACATTTATAGAAAATATTGATAGAGCAAATGAAGAGAATAAGTCAAGCATTTTTTGTGATCAGCAATATATCTACAAAATTCACGAATCAAAAGAACATTAAAATTTTTAAATATCAGGGTAGTGGATAAATTAAGTTTTTAAATGCACTTTTATGGATGTGTTTACATTAAAATTATAACCATGAAGTGCTTGAAGTGTTATCTTGAATTTCAATTAAATATCTACTGAGAAAATTATTTGTATTTCATTTCTGCAATTTTTAAAACCAGTATCAATATTTCATATAGCCTCAAAGTGACACTGCATGGATAATATAAATAACTAGAGGTACTGTGAGCACTGCAGAGCTCACAAAATGATATCCCCTGCCTCCCTTATGTTTATAATGGTAAAGTCCATGTTTTGCTACGGGAGACCCGAAATATGTGTCCGATCAAAAAGTGAAATAGGAGGTGGTCAATGACATTATGTAACAAAGATTCTGTGAAAGTATCATTAAATTATATCCAGTGGTATAAGAGGAGTTGTGGATAAGAAATGGGCACATACCCTCAATATTATAGAAAGAATGGCAGTATTTATGTTTTGCTATTGGAAACCCAAAATATGTGTCCAGTCAAAAAGTAAAAAAAGGAGGTCACAACGGACTTCATGTAACAAAGATTCTGTGAAAGTATTATTAAATTTTATTGAGCGGTATAGGATGAGTTGTGGATAAGAGATGTGTACCCCAAAGCGTAACGGACAGACGTACAGATACCCCCATCACTATATACCCCCCCTTTTTCGAGCAGGGGATATAATAATTAACATCTGGCTGTATAAGATTGACCATCAAAATTAAAGGTTAAACAATTTCTTAACCTTCACTTTTTCTAATGTAAAATGAAGCTTATAAAATGAGGAAATAGGAGATAAAAATACATTTGATCTCAATATAATAAATGTTTTTAATATTTCTTATTCCAATATCCAATTAAATACAGATATACAGGTACATATATACATCAAAGGACAATGCAATTAAAAGGTAACCTATTCGGTTAAGCCCAATGTCACTTTATCAAACATCATTGTGAGTTAATTTAAAAGCAATCCCCTGAATGAATACAGCCATGACTTTGTTATGACTTCATAAAACAAATTTTACATATGCATACTCTCCTTTCCTGTTATGAACTGATAGCAGCATCACGATAGGTTTCCAAAACTGTCAACTTTATTATTTATTATCTATGTAAATGCAAGTTCTTGGGATTGGAATCCGAATGTTGAAACTGGCACCGTATACCTTTATAACCATCCTTCTATCCAGCACTTATACATGTATCAAATTAATGTTCCCACGTTTACATGTACTCATACAATGAACTTTGGCTTATAGGGGGAAAAAGCAGGAATGTATGAAAAGAAACTATGAAATCAGAAAAACTGTGTGTGCTGATCGATTTGAATTATTCTTAATTTCTAAAATTATATATATATCAAACAGAGAATCTGGATCCAGATTTACAAAGATAACATAAAATAAGCTTTAGATAATGGGAATAGAATATTTGAGTATCTTTTATAAGTATATAACCAAATATCAAGGATCTTAATTTAGGGCTATTTAATGAAGACACTAGAGCAAATCAATTTAAGGGGACAAACACAAACTCGATCAAGACAATTACCTGTAGTTAATTAAAATAAATATATGCTGCATTATATGAAAGCCTTTATAAAGAAAATGTCCTGTATATTGTAAATTGTTTGGTAAACCTTTACACATCCATTTGTGTATTTATATAAAATTTCCTGCAACTTGACCACTTCCCTTAAAACTGCCATCTTTAGTTATGAGTACATGTACTTGGTTGTTCCTATTTATTATAACATTTGACACAGGTACTTTGTTCAATTCCATCATTTTATTCATTTAATGAAAAACAAAATCAGAAACTATCATCACCAAATAAAAAAAAATCATCATAGTAAAAATAAATTTAAAACAAATAAAAAATCATCAGCTTTCACGAAACTTTTTAGCTTAATCTGATTTTAAAACCTTATATAAAGACAATCTGCAGGATGAAATACAAGACTGTATTAAAATGTGTTTTGGGAAATAAATTGCAGATATAATATCTAATTAAATAATATTAGATTGTATAAATATATATGTCTCTGGTTAATAACTTTTTCAATTTGATACATTCGTTGGACGTGTTGTATGAGGGGGTGGAGGATATCTATTTTTACATTAGTTATATAATCTAACTGGTGTACAGTAAAACTTGCTTATAAATAATTATAAATAAGTCCCTGGGACATTATATTGTTTAGTTCCTTATTAATGAAATTCTCTCTCTATATAAGAAATTGCCATGATATGAGGGACATGTAGAAAGGGTAATAACTTCCTTAAAAACCAGATTTCCTTACATCCGAGTATCTTATAAGTGGGCTCTACTGTATATAAAGCAAAGAAACTCACCTTTTCCAGGATGCTAATTCTTCCGATTTTCAGGAGTAAAACATTTTTTTTCAGTGTGATGTTTGCTTTCTTTACAAAGTACAAATCTTGTCTTCTCCCATAAAAACCATACACAAGATTTCCCTAGAAATGTAATAAAACCGATTTTCTGATACAATTTATCACCTTTTTTTTATAAACATTATCGTACTTGTCTAATTAAAAAAAAAAATCTGTGATGAGATTGCAGCTCTACTCTTGATCATGTAATACTTTAAGAGAAGAATTTTACCTGGACAATTTTACCATTTCTTCTTTCAGTTTTCCATTTACAGAATAATGCAGCTTTGATATTTTTTAAACTCATACCAGGTACTACTGTTTAATCAAACTAAAACTGTAGGTGCAGTGTTTTCCCTTTATAAAGTTCAAAGTTAAGGGTTAGAGATGAACTGTAAGATGCTATATAAGGGGTTGAGGTTTATGGACAAAATCTCTGAGGACCTTACAACAATTATTTTTTAAAATTTTGATTTCTAAGCAGCATTTTTATCAACTGAAGTCGTCAATTTGGCCGGTAGTTGGTTCTTAGGGAAAACACTGAGATGGAGTAAAATTTAAAGAATTTTAAAGACAAAATTCTAGTTTTAATAACCAAAGCAACAGTCATTCATCAAAATTGAAAATAGATAGTCAAAATTCTTTATCTTGATATAGAATAATCAAATACTAGACAGGGGTATAATGATACGGTTAAAAGAGAATGTCATGATTTATCATGATACACTGGGACTCTATTATGATACATACTGCGATATTCACCTTTCATATTTCTAACATAATTTGTATATATATGTCTCTGTTCTTAAATTAGAAACTCTCCATTACAGTTTGAAAGGAAAAAATTGTGGATTATTTCATGAAGTTCACAAACATTTAATAAGCTCTGAACACAACAAAACAGTTTAAGTAAATAAAAAATCACTTTAATTGAGTTAATTTGAAAATAAATAATCAAATTACTTAAAATATTATATATCTTGATACAAAGATACACATTTTTTTTGTATGGCAATACAGTACAATTTTTTGTGTATCGTGATATACCAATATATCCTAAAAACCCCTAAAACATGTACTATGTAAATAACACTGAAATCAGCTGAAAAAGGAGGACATTCAATATTTTTTATTGAAAAATTATTACACACCAACAACTAGATTGATGGATGATGGTCACTTTACTATCACGTTACCAGTAGAACTAATTTAAGAATCCACCCACAAAGTAAAACAAGAGGCCCAGGGGCCACATCGCTCACCTGAGCACTATGGCTAGGAAAAAGCAGAAATCAGTTCAGTCTTGAAAGGTTGAAATGTTTAAATATAAAAAATATAAAAGTGGTTCAGGGGTGGGGGGGGGGGGGGGGGAAGAGGGGTTCATTTAAACTTGAATCTATACTTCATAGGGATGCTTTTGAATTAATATGACAAATAATGGCTTTGCTGTTCTTATGAAGAAAATTTTTATTGATATATCCTTGTATAACTATGATACCCTGTTATGGCCCCTCTATTCTCCTGGGGGTCATGATTTGAACAAATTTAAATCTACATTACCTGAGGATGCTTCCATTTAAATATTACTAATCATGGCTTTGCTGTTCTTGACCTATGTATTCCTATGTAAACTTTTGATCACCCATTGAGGCCCATTCCTACCCCCGGCGGTCATGATTTGAACAAATTTGAATCTACACAATCTAAGAATGCTTCTGTATAAATATCACCAACTATGACTTTGCTGTTCTTGAGAAATAAATTTTTAAAGATTTTTACTATGTATTCCAATGTAAAACTTTGATCGCCCATTGTGGCCCCTTCCTACCCCAGGGGGTCATGATTTGAACAAACTTGAATGTACACTACCTGAGGATGCTTCCATATAAATATGACCAATCATAGGTTTGCTGTTCTTGAGAAGATTTTTCCTATATATTCCTATGTTAAACTTTGATTCCCCATTGTGGCCCCACCCAACCCCCGATGGTCATGATTTTGCTAAGATTGTCTCAAATCCCTATGCTTACCACTGCCCTTCCTGGCACTGCTATCAATGGATCTTCCTCTTTCACTATGGTGTTGTCTTGTCCTGCTGAACCTTTGCTTCCATATTTCAATGTTAAAATCTCCTGGTCATTTTTTGTCAGAGTTACAGAAGAAGGATTTTCTGGATCAGGGGAGGTAACTTCTATAATGTACTTGACTGTTTCCACTTTATCCAGACCCGAGTTCTTTAAATGCTCCGAGATATACTTGACCATTTTTTTATCTAGTGTACTGTCCGACTTCTGGCTGTTCTTTGACGTCATATCTCTGCAAATATTTAACGAAAATGAAACATTTCACTATGAATAAAAATTATCAAAATCATTTGAGCAGTTTCATTTTTGCTGATTCATAAATGCTAAACATGTCTGAAAGGAAAGTAACAATTGATAAAAAAAAAAATTGCCTGATTTCATGTTTTCTGCACAAAATTCACTTGTGCTCAAGGTATTTCCATCCTTCTGTGATGTCACAGGTTTTTGCAAAAAACTCTTACCAATTTAAATTCATACCCAATAAAATTATATCTTTTATTCAAATGCTTTTTAATTGGTCAAATGAAAAATGTTGTTTAGTAAAAGAATTAAAAGATAAAATATTTTCTTTATTTAATCAATTATTCAATCTTTAACAAATGTTATTAAGGGGAATAACTCCTTCTCATGGATATTCAATCAGGCATCTCTTTATTGTACTTCTAATGTAAAATGGTTTCCCTGACATTTACAATTCTAATATATTTATAAAGTAACAATTATATTGGAACTATCAGCATCAGAATTATGTATCTGAACCAGTTTTTACATAATTTTTATAATACTGTTTACTGTACTATTTTTTTATGCTGACATATACTTCTGTTTATTTATGTCTTACATCATAAAAAATAAGGACCTATATATTTTTTTGCAATTATTAATTAATATAAACTACATTCAGTAAAAATAAATGCAGTTTTTCCACTTTAACCCATAAAATTGTGAGTATTTAAACTACCACATTGGCAACTTGCGATTGTGGTTTGTGTTTTTATACCCCTTGTGATAAGCCAGAAATCAAGCAGTCTGAACCCCAGCTTCACCTTGCACTGGCCAATATGCATGTAGATGGATGGAAATGGTCAAGGGAATCCAGAATAATATCCCCCCTCCCCCTAACCCAACTTTACTACAGAGGGTATATTCCTATGAAATGAAGTTGAATCACATTACAAATAAATCAATATATATACCTGTAATTTGATCACTTGTTCTAATGCACCTTTTGTGAGTACAATAGCATAATAACCTTTAAAGAATACTGTAAACATATTAATACATTTAGCTATGTAAATTCCCTTTAGCGCCTTTTGTGGAAAAGAAACTTCCTCTAATTTAAGCACAATATGCTAAATGTCTTACTCATAAATACATAATTAAGAGATCAAGAAATGCACTAAATCAAATCTATGCCAATTTGTTCAAAAATTGAATTCTGCCAAATATCGTACTCGCTAAATATAATACATTTACAGTAACCATTAAAAAAAGCTTATACATACTGTTAGCTTTTATAGATATCCACTTAAGACTGAATATATATAAAATGCGGTACCATTAAGATTTGTCTCCCTTGCTAAATTCTGCCAACCTTTACTAAGCCCTCTTTCCTAAAAACATTTCAACTGGGATAACATTTTAAAAATATGACTCTTGAAATTTCCCCAGTCCCTCCTTCTTCAAAAGATACAAAGAGACTTTTGAGCATGATTAGTGATGCTAAAAAATCGTCCCTTGTAATTATGAAAGTGAGAAAGCTTTAATAAACGTCACTCTTGGGCAAATGCAACTCTTTGAGCTTGAAAAAGAATTTGGTAAATTGAGTAAGCAACTTCAAATTATGCTGTGGCCTTACAAAAATTATTCACCAAGTGAGAAAACAAAATTATGAAATTGTTTTCAATAAGATTATGCAATAACACCTTTATAAATGCACCCATTATTTGTATTCGAAAAAAAATGGGTGGAGGTATGGATAATCAGGTGTCAGAAACAGTTTATTAACAAAATCTTAGATAGGATTTAAATCCTTCTTTGATTTCATTTTGTAAGACGATTCTCACACCAATATTATGCACTTTCTGAAAGGGGTTGGTTAACTTTGCATATTTGCACTGCCTATCAACAAAAAATGAAGGTGAATATCTCAATTATTCTCTACAAATTGTATCAATGCCGTTGAAGTTTAAACCTGTGCAAAAATGATGTTTGTGGAGCGACTTCAAAGAAATTTGCTCTTTAGATTATATTGATTGCCGTATTGCTGCAAGCACCATGTACCTGGTTACTTAAAAGAAAAACCAAAATATAACCAGACTAAATCGCAATAATTACCCTGTATTAATTATTTTACAAGGTATTTATCCCTCAACCCTTTGTTTTAAGGAATCTGACCTATAACTTTGGGTAAATATTATTAACTTAATGCATGAAAATACCTTTTGATAGTAAAACTAACGAGCAAAAAAATATTTTACACTTAAATATTTTCCATGTCTCGTCAAACATTGGCCCGCAGCACATAATTAAACTACTGTGAAATTGGTGATAATTAACAGACCAAATATTTTCAGTGTTAATGGCTATGATGTCACAAAATATCGAAAGGTCAAAGTAATAGAAAAAGGTTTAACATATACAATTAATACCTTGTGACAAGGACTATGGCTCAATAATACACAATAAATATTAACAAAAAATAAGTTTGGTGTTAAAAATTAGAAAAAAGTACATTATATAATATGCTTTTCTGCAAAGTTCTAAAATGATAATTTCTAAATTGTCTTTATAAAGATGCTAAGTTAACTTTATCTCTTTTAGAAAGGAGGTGAAATTGAGTTAACTATAATATCTCTTTCAGAAAGGAGGTGAATTTGAGCTGGGCTTATCATCCAGTCGTGACCAGACCATATATTGCAATAATATAACTTACTTTTATCAGTGTATTTTCAGTACAAGACTTAAATATTTTATCCTTGAATCCTCTTTGACTTGCTACTGAAACTTAAAAAAATATACGATATATCTGGGCAAGTGTTACACACTCAAATTCACTTCCACATTTTGGATTGGTGGAAACATTATCTTTAATTACTGACCATTACTTTTTCATACTTCAACCAGCAATTAATACACACTGTATTTTAATTTAAACAGAAACATGTTTAACAAACTTTAAGGGAAAGGTGAACAACTGGCAAGTAATTATGAATTTAACCTCTGCATGACCTCAATTTATGACCATGACCTTCTTGAGGAACCTTGACCATGACCAGATGTAAATTTTCTGTCATTTGATTTCAAAAATTATGGTTCTGGAAAATATTGTGAAAAAATGACAAAGAAACAAATGATCAAAATCAACAGTACATAACAATATATCAGCCTAAATTCAAATAAAACAGAATAAAAAGATTGTACTCATTGTTCAGAACTTTTACTTAAAAATTTCCAAATTTAACACTCCTTAGAAAAAGATAAATTTCCTTCGAATTTGAAGTTAATGAACCCAGGAATTTTTCTTTTTATTGATGACAGTTCTATTGACAATTTTCTATTATGGTTCTGATAAATTACAAAAGAAGAAAACTCCTGGTGTGTTTCTTTGTTGTAAGGAGGATTTTAAAATAATCTTCCACATGCACAAAAGAAAATACACACAGGCGAAAGAAGTTAATTGGACCAATGCACATTGTCGCTACAGGCACTTATCCCCTCTAAACAAACCGATCGCCATGCATATAAAATATAAACCTGAATGAAAAAAAAACCCCTCACTAAACCATCTGTCATCCCATAAGCAAGAAATATACAACGATTATGGTATAGATTTCTATCATGATTTACAGACCATTCTGTTGATTATCCAATTTCATTGTATCATTGTGCCAAGTTCTTTTAAATCGCTGATCATGATCGTCTGTTAACATTAACAATTGTGAAGAGGTATTTTGTTTAATCATGATAATACCCGTCTCGGAATGTTTATTGGAGATAAGGTGTCTTTTTGTCAATGATTACACGTAATCTTGCAGTTTTATCAGAACAAATTATCATGATAGAAAAACATGTACCAGTACAATTGTTGGAATATGTAAAAATTATTGGTCTGGTATTCAACAAATAATTGCATTTGATTGCAGGATTAATTGCTGAAAATATATTTTTTTTCAAAATACATACCTGTATGCTTCTTACTTAAATGTACCTATTTAATATCATTATGATGTTGACCAATATAAAATTAACCCCTGCTGACTTGTGAAGGTTGGGGGGGGGGGGGACTCAGAGACTTCAATAAAATATTATATTTTGTTAAGTTCTTAGGAGAGATCCACTTTTCCTAGGAAAGTTTAGTCAATTCCATCCTAGTTTACTAGCCCTCTCTAAATTGTAATTGAAAATTTTATGATGCCGAATAATTGGAAAATGGGGGGGGGGGGGCTCTGCCTCTCTGCATGATCCACACTCACTGGTTACAAAAACATAACTTAAAAACATTTGGAAGCCTTGAAAAGGCTTGTACCCTAAGCATGAATACTTAGAAATTTTTTTTTAAAAAAAGAATTAAAGGAAAAAATTGTCACAATACACAATGTAGTAATAAAAAAAAAATACAAAAATCCAGACTTCATTCAAAAGCATGCCTGCATGCATTTAAGCAGATTTATTTCAATGCAAACAATTTTATCTGATATATCACGTTACGTTATGCAATGTCACAGTCAGAATATGTAAAATATTACTTCCGTGTGGTAAAAGAAAATACATGTAATTAAAATATCCTGTTGATTATCATCTGTTTAATTTTGTGGATTATTTCATGGAGTTAATCTGGTCAGGTTATTCCTCCACATCTGTAGTTAATAAATCCCTGACCTCAAATCCACGATTCCTAATCCCCCCTTACATTTAACTTACCCAGCTGTGTCCCTAACCCTCTCCCCCGACATTAGATACATGACATTTTCATGAATCATTTCCAAACGATCTGGACCAAATCCGTCTGTTCGAAATGTAAAATCGCATGGCACATCCTTTGGAACTGAGTAGTTTTTTCCATCTCTAATATAGTACCCCACGAAAATCCCGACAAGCAAAAACACACTGATAATCAAAACGATCAAGGAAAAAGTCCACGTGCTCACACAACGCCCGCCGGGCGAAGGCTTCTGGGCGCTGGGGTCACTTTCTGCCTCACAGAGATGGCGAACGTCGTTTGGGTCCACAGAATCGACAGAACTCCATGATCGAAACGACTTCATGCTTTTCGGCGTCGCCATTTTCAAGTAAATCTTTCTCAAGTCATTTGAAGTGTTTTCACCTGAGGGTATTTAACAACTTCACGGGACGGTATCAGAAGTTGTAAATTTAATAGCAGATGGTCCGTATTGACGAAGGACAAATGCAACACTACCTGGAATTATCTTTAACAATAATTAGATTTCACTGGATTGACAATGGTAATCCACGCAATAATTTTGTCGTCGAAGAATTAATTTAAAAAACCATGCAATGTTAAAATAAATGTATGTAACTTTCTGTGCATTCAGAACCACGTAGTCCATTTAAAATGTACACAGGTACGCGTGAGCATATACTAATATGCGAAATTTTTAAAAATAAAAAAAAATTCTCAGGATTGAGCTGCAAACTTTTCAATTTCCCGTTTATTAATGTTTTTTAATTTGTTTTCCATTGATCCTAGTAGTAACCAAAGTTTAAAAAAAATGAAAGATGTGTACCATTTTTGTTTTGCATGCAAAACTTATTCTAAGCAAGAAGTACTCTTTTTAATCGCTTGTTCATGCTTGAACTGGTTACTATTGATATATACATATATATCTATTATTATGAGGTGATGTTAATTTGCCTTTACAGATAAATAATAGTATTTTTACTGCTGTTCATAAATTTATTGACGAAACATATAGATTCTGTAGTTGATATGTTATTAAACTGCGTTTTCACTTGTATCAATATTAATTTTTTTCTTTAATATGCATGACATATTGTGTATCTATGTGTTTTACATACATGTATATGCATATTGATACACGTATTTCCTATCTGTGGACGGTATATGTACAATGTACAATTACCACAATTCACTATACAAAGTTGTAACCGTTAGTTGGGTTTTATTCAACATCATTCAACTGTAATTCAAAAAATGCAGATCTTTTGCTTTTTAAAATTGCATTGTAGCTTCCATCTACAAAAGGAATACTTTCAATGTGCTTTTTGGTACAGGTCACAACGTAAACAACTTACTACACAGTATACGTCCCTGATGTATTAATTTTTTTCCTAAATAATAATCAGTTTATTCACGTAGTTCAATAAAGTAACATTCAATTATCGAAGAAAGAAGAAAATTCTCGAAACAATATTACTTCAGCAATGCTAAAACAAAACCGTAATAACTATGTGCAGTTTTTCTTGTTGTGTATGACGTTGTGTCTTCTCTAGCTGCACGGACTATCATGATCTCAGTACTGTTGATTACCCTGTGTATTGTGTGCGCTCAAGCGGAAAGGGATTTCGCATGGTGGCTGTATATTTCACCTCTTTGTGTACAACAATGGGCTTGGATAGAGTCGCATTTATGCAATACATTGTTAAAATGACACTTGTAAAATTTTTTTTTTTGATCGGGCGGGGGGGGGGGGGTCCCGAACCCCCCCAAACCCCCCTGAATCCGCCACTGAGATTATATAATAAGATTCATACGTCACCATTGTTTTATTTAAGGAATAACTGTCTAATTTTTTGGATTCATGATGTGATCAATCGAGTGGCTTGCGTGATAATTTGCATAAACGCCGAAGGCGTTTATGCATAAAATTATCACGCAAGCCAATCGATTGATCATCGTCATGAATCCAAAAAATCTGACAGTTATTCCTTATATTTACATGCTCCTGATTCTGCAAATTCCCGTGCTAATAGCCCCGCTTCTGTCTCTATTTGTCCCGCCCCGCACGTGATTTTTTTTAACCGCGCCTACCGATGAACCAGTAGATTTATGTAGAAATAAAGTATTTTTACAATCAGTAATTTTATCTCGGACAAAGACATTAGAAATGTAAATATAACACGAATGAACCCTCTGTGGCCACATGTTGCGGGCGCCAAATGAGAGTAAAACAAAAGCCGCCGTTTTGATAAAAAAAGGACTTTGATGAAATTGTATTTTATGAAGTTTATAAACAATAAAAAAATTTAAATAATCTTATTTAAAAAAACTTTTCAGTCGGCACGATTTAAGGTATGAAGATAATCAAAATGTAAATTTCTATTTAAGGACCCTCTATACACTAGAGGAAAATATTTTTTGGACATTGAGAAAATTATAGTGTGTAAAGGTGTAAGTATTGAGCTTATCTATCACATTTTCAACATAGGGTGCCTTGCATATACCCCCAGGAAAAATGTTCAAAGACAATGAAGTACTGATGAACATAAATCACTGTTGTTTACTTAAGTGGGCAAAATACCTGCAAATCAAGTGTTCTATCTATTCATCCTGGCCTATTAAAGTGTTATGAATGCTCAATTTGATCCCAAATTAAGTAATAAATTGTACATTTCAATTTATTTTATTCTTGATCAAAGGGCAGATCACTCTATTTGCATAGAAATACCACTCTCTAGTGTGCAGTGTATAGAGGGCTCTTAAAAAACATATTTTAGCGAAATATCATTATTATACATGAAACATTAAAATTCATACGAATACTTAACAAATAATTCTGAAAATGAATACACATCATTTCATAATACATTGTAGGTAATACAAACATTTAACACAATCTTTAATAGATGTATGACTCTAACAACAAATCATCAAGATATTGTACTATTTAGTACATAATAAGTAAATTAGTATTAGGTCTTAACATCAATTCTCTGTAAGGACCAAAATTTTACTGTAGGGCTGTGGCACACACCATGAGCGATTTTCATGAAACTTTTTCAGGTGATTAATGCCCATACATTATGACATAATCAACATTCAAAATTAAGGTTACTACCTTGGTTGCCAAGGTAACGGGCTAATATAGATTTTTGCCCTAATTACTCTCAATTCAAGCATAAAAATGCTATATACTTGATTTCATGTGGTTTAATCATCTTTATTATTTTGGGATAATTCATATATTATATGAATAGAACAGAGGAAGCATTATATAACACAATTATAAAAAATTCTACAAGTCACTGCAAATTCTTCTATTGATGGCTCAAAGATGACCAAATTCTTACATTTTGAAAATGGTCATTTTTTCCCTATATTTCAATAAGTCTCTCAAGAAATGCAGGCGATTAAAAAAAAATCACCTGAAATTTTAAAAACACCATAATAATATTAGTTAACTTTTATGAAAAGTAGAGTGGGGACTTATTTCGTTTTAGGTATTTTTAACTTCGAAAATTGGCATTTTGCCAAATAATATTTTGTTCAAAATGTTACTAGACACTGGTTGTTTTATAAAATTTCTTTTCCAAACATTTTTCTCACTAATAAAAAAGACAAACTGAATGATTAATAAATATTATTAAAGATAATAAATAAGATAAACAAAATTAATTGAATTATTATTGTTTCTCTAGGATCCTTTACAAAGGGCAGATAACTCAAACTGTAAAGAAAATTGGCAATTCAACTTTTCATTGGAACTTATTTCAGTAAACAACATTTTCAAATACTAGATAAAATATGGAAAAAGATAATGGATAAAAACTCTAATGATACTTTTTCAACCAAAAAATAATAAATTATTACTTTTTCATATCTAGGTACATGTAGGTAGATATTAATTTAGCAGGTTTGAAATTTGATAAGCTAATGTTAATTTCCTCCATTTAAATTTTGCTTGTTCCCAGATGCATATCTTTATATATTAATTTTATTTTGTTAAAGAAATTTAGAATTATTTACACTGACCATAAATTACATAAATTAACACCCCATTAAAAATAAAACCATCAATATATTAAAGTCTTACAATCAGTAAACATACACATATTCATGTATATATGTATAATTTTATCGCTACTTTGAAAAACAGTTTTTTCAAATTATTAATCAAGCAAGAATCTACATCTAAACATTATCCAAAATGTGTATTTAGAGATAAACAAAATGTAGAAAATAACTGTTATATAACAATTTTGTAGACAGTAGAAACAGCTAGGCTTGATGTTTCCATGATTTCTCTTTACATCAGAGGTTGACCATTATGTGGTGTTGTGTCTGACCAGTCAAGAAGAATTTTAAATGCAAGGGTTTGAAAAGTGATACTTGAGATAATCATCTTCATCTTTTCCCCTGGAATAAAAAACATACATGTATTCTTTAATTAAAAATCAATTGTTTAATATCTACATTTGTCATGCGATAACAAATACAAGTATATAAACATATCTATTTTTTTTTAAATGTATATAATTCTAAGCTAGTAGTTAGTATTTACACCTTGAAATAAATTGCCTCAAAATCCCTGCATGTGTACTTAAAAAAGCAGGCTTCATATCACAGGTGCTTGGTGACAGGACCCCCTCCCCCCCCTCCCCTGCGTTCCGTATCCCAAGGGTTCTCCCCGACTTTTTTATATAAAATATTTTTCTATGAAACATTGACAAAGTATTACAATTTAAAAATTCAAAATATAATCTAAAACTAATCTTTTATATAAAAAAAAAATCATACTCTCTGATACTAAAAGAGAACTTTTAGTATCAGAGAGTATGAATTTTATAAAAGGTTAGTTTTATGTTATATTTTGGATTTTTCAGTTGTACGGTAATACTTTGTGAATGTGTCATAGAAAAAAATTTATATAAAAAAAAAATCCTGAAAAATAATGGAGCGCTCAAACAAAAGAGTGACATCACAGGTGGATTTTACAGGGAAATAATGGAGCGACTATTAGTATATTCGGGGGATATATCATACATGTACTTAAAATAAGTCAACAGTAACATATATATATATCTTACTCATTCCATATGCTTCGATTTTTTGGCAAGTGACAATATAGCTAAAATTTTAGTCAAACTTATAATCTATAAAGAGTAGTTAAAAATTATAAAAAGCGATTTTATATCCAAATATCTCGGCTGAACCAACGGTAAATATTTATAAATGTCTCTTGCACCTGTGCTCAATGGAAAATTTCAAGGGGATGTTGGGGAGGATGTCCGCAACCACCTCTACACCCCCACCCCCTCACACAAACGTACACACACTAAAAATTTTTATAATACATCTTAATTTTGCTTGTATGAGGACTCTATAAATAAAGTGTGAACAAAAGCATGCATGGCTTTAGATATTTTAATTGAGAAACTTACGAATTTCACTGAGTATACGGGAGCATTTTTCCTGGTGGGAGTAGGTATCTAGAATTTTTTTTTTTTAATATTAATATAAAAGGGGATCATTATCCAATATCATATAAAATCGCTGGGGATTTATAAACATTTTAATAGAAATCTATTAGCTAAGGGACCGGTATAAATGATAAGAATTCTACCCCCCCCCCCCGTTTTAGTCAACCCACTTTTCGTTAGTTCTTGATCATACACAAATCAATATCAATCGATAAAAGGGTTCAATACAAATTTATGTCGTGGGCAGGTGGGGTATCTCAAATAAATGGATTATCTACAGTATATTTACAGGTTCATCAAGTACTAACAAACATAGTATTACATGTACATCAAGTACTGCTATATCAATGCTGCCTGGTAGGGAATTGTTGTTTGTTCTTTTACAGTGAATCTGAATTATATGACTTTTTTCTAGGCTAATTTTTTTATGTGTTTCCGTTAAGTCGACCATCTCTAATTTTTACCCACCACCCCTACTACTTTTTAGGCCAACTGTACAATATTTTACCAAAAAAAAAAATTTTTATATTGCCATGTGTATATTTTTCATTACATACAAACTTACATCTTCTATAATATTCTCCTCCTTTTGATAAACTTCGTAGTTATGATTTGCCAAAGTAAGTTGTTTTCTGAAGCAAGCACAAATTCCTATAATGCAAATATATTAATTAGATACATGTATATATATCTGGAATGTCCTGATAACATGGTGACCTTTGAATATAGACCAATTAACAACTAATTAAGTCTATTAAATAAAAAAGAATATTTAATTTAAACATTAGGCCTATGTCAATTTATTTGAAAAAGCTTCTTACATGTAGTTTTTATACAAAATGAAAATTTGAAAACATTAAAATTTATACCTGTGCCTAGGGTTGTCTAACCATTCCCACTGACTGCCGTATCTTCTGCTTGTTGTTTTCCTCCAATTGCATCTTGCATTTTTCTCATGGGTTTTAGAGTACATGGAATCCCACATGATGGGAATGCAAGTCAGACTTCATAAATTTTGTTTCAATATTTTGCAAAGTGAATTTGACTTTAAAAAAAAAACTATTATTAATAAAGATCCGTACATCATTATCAAGTTGAATGCTGAGAAAGCAGTGTCTCCTTCATTTTCATTAATTGATTGATGACTTGCTTTGTCATTCACACCTGAATTCCATTTTAAAAAGTTGAAAAACACATCATTTTCCTGTTATTGTTTCATGTTTATTTTTCTGGCATCTGTTTTTGCCACATCTTGTTATAAACTTCTTTAGACTTCAATACAGGAGAGTCAACAAAGGGAAATAACACCAGTTTGATTTTTTGTCTTCAGTGCAAAAGAGTCAGCAAAGGGAAATAACTCTAGGTTAATTTATAGGAAAAGTTGCAATTTGAGAGGATTGGAATATGGCTTTTAACTGATTTCCCCACCTCAAATCTTTTTGCATCTTTTAGATATAAACTCGATCTTACTAAAAAGATCTATTTTCTAAGTTTCAATTGCCTGCAAAAATTTATATTCATATCAAGAAATAGGCACTTTTGTAATCATTTTTATGACAAATTCATGTAAATTGATCTGTATCATATTTAAAACCTTGGGTTAAATTGAATAAAATTTAGATGCACAGAAACTTTGATTACTTAGTTATAAAATGAAACCCATGTTATGTTCATAACTTTCCTACATTAAGGAAGCATAGAATTATTTTACATGGTGATGACAATCATGTCAGTTTTGCCATAACAAAATACTTCAAAGTCGTTGCTATGGAAACCAAGGAGGTACTGTCCAAAATTTACCCACCAATAGTCTTTATATAGGGCACTCTCTAATATTATAGTGATAAAATAAAATTCCATGATAGTGCGTGGCCAAGCATTTTTGGTCCTTACAGAGAATTGATGTTAAATGCATGCGTTTGTTAAGTGTAAATATGTCACAGTACAGGGCGTGAGTCAATCGTCTTTAATCGTGATTCGTTGTGTTAAATGTTAATCTTTAAATCTGATTTGACACCACATAAAAAAATATAAACTCTCAATGGCTCATATAATTAATTCAATAAAACCCCGCCTTAGTTCTGTTTTATCCTGTCTAAATTTAGTTTATTAAGTGTGATATCCGTTGAATTATTTTTCTTTTTTTCAGGAGAACACCCCCTCCCCACCCGAAAAAAAAAAAAACAGCTGAATGAATTCAACTTAAAAAGAGAATTTTTTGGTTTTTTTTCATTTTCTTATTTGTTGCACAATACGCATTTTGCTGGCCTTGTTCACCCATCATCTGCCTTATATTGAGAAAGTATAACATTTAGCTCACCCAAATCAGAAGTTCAGATAAGATTTACTTAAAAAAATTTTTTTTCCAAAAAAGAAAAATATAAGGTGATGCGGAATCAGGCAGATTCGATTGAAGGCGACCAAATAGCTCAGTTTGTTGAGATTCTGTCAACAGTTCAATCCTGGTCTGACCTCCTATCCTGTTATTTATTCATTTCCTTGAGAACAAGGTTACTAGTATTATCTTATCAAATTAAAAATTCAAAGTAGGAAATTTAGCTTTCTTGTCTACTAGTATAATTCTAGCTCTGACTTATGGAAGCGTATTAGTGCCACTCGCTTACGTTTTTATTTTTCATTTTCCACTCTTTAATCTGCAAAATTTACACTTTAATATGTAAAATTATGTACAATTTTATCTGTAAATTTTACACTTTAATTTGTAAATTTTACACTTTAATCTGTAAAATTTACACATAAATCTGTAAATTTAACACTTTAATCTGTAAATATTACACTTTAATTTGTAGACATTACACTTTAATCTGTAAAATTTACACTTTTATCCGTAAAATTTACACATCCTAAATCTGTAAATTTTACACTTTAACCTGTAAAATTTACACATTAATCTGTTAAATTTACACACTAATCCGTAAAGTTTACACTTTTAGCTGTGTAAATCACACAATCCATTCGGCAAATTCATCTGTCTTGAGTAACACGCTTTAAAACCAACAAGACCATGAATCCTGAGTGATAAAATTTAATTTTAAATTCTATTCTAACAATTATTGTGTAAAATAATTACTTATCACATATCAGATATATGGATATAACATAAATAGATAAGCAATCTAGTATGACTGATTTACATGCAAGCGCGAACATAGATGGGGTCGGGAGGTTAGGACACCCCCCCCCCCCTCCTTTGGAATTTGCGGAGTTATTTAATGCACACAGTAAAGCACATAAAAAGTGACGTTTGACCCGAGAGTCATACATATGAAGCTTAAGAAGTTAAGAAAAGCCGCTCAATCCCCCCTCACTCAAAATAGGATTTTCACGTTTTGAAAGGAGTTTAAGTGAAAAGGAGTTTCTAGGTTTAACAACATGATTATTACAGATTAAATTACATTTTTTTTCAGATTAATGTGTAAAAATTTACTGATTAATGTGTAAAATTTGCAGATTTAAGTGTAAATTTTACACATTAAAGTGTAAATTTTACAAATTAATGTGTAAATTTTACAGATTAAAGTGTAAAATTTACAGATTAATGTGTAAATTTTACAGATTAAAGTGTAAAATATACAAATTAAAGTGTATAATTTACAGATTCATGTGTAAATTTTACAGATTATAGTGTAGATTTTACAGATTAAAGTGTAAAATTTACAGATTTCAGTGTAAATTTTACAGATGAAAGTATAAAATTTACAAATTAATGTGTAAAATTTACAAAGTAAAATAATAATAATAAAAAAAGTGTAAATGTGGCACTAATACGCTTCAGTACTGACTAGATTTAGAGTCAAAACGAGTTTCAATTCATTTACATTTAGAACATCTAGCCACAGATCTGTACGTTACTCTTTGGAAAATAAAATTTGGACAGATGCCATCGGTTTGCCTAAATATCCAGGACGATTTTCAAGGGTGCAATATATTTTCAAGATATGACCACCTAAGCCCAACTTGAGACTTTATCCATGGGAAAGAGGACCATGAATGTCACAATTTTGGCAGATAGCTAAGTGTTATTTATTGTAACCATGGAAACAGTGTTCCTGGTTAATGCTTATGGGTAGAGAAGGATTTCCAAAGATGAAATGTCTTTTTAATTTATGACGATAAACTTAGCCCCATCCTGGAAAATAAACCCTACCCGAGTGCCATGGATTTCACAATTTTGGTATAGGATTCACTGCTCATTTTAATAATGAAACAGTTTTGCTTGCTATAGATATGTAGAAAAGAAGATTTCTGAAAATTTAGGGAATGGAATTCGCAGTTTTTGTTTCACTTTACCAATAGATGCTTCATTCTAAGATTGGTTGAAATTGGTTCTGTATAGTTCTAGCGAAGAAGCTGAACATATGTTCAAAAGTTTACGACCGACGCACGACACACGGACAAGAACAAAGCAATATTACCGGAGTTACTCGAGCGACCTGATGTGCATTGTACCATTTTGGGTAAAATAGTGGCATTTCTGCCTTCGAATGAAAATAATCGTTATTATCATGCAACATCTAACAGATACATGGATTAGAATAATTCAATTTATAATAAATCTCGCTAACAGACTATGCAAATAAAAATCCTTAGCGAAAATGCAACAAACAATGTAAAGGGACACTTTTATTATGCAGAAATAAAATATTAAAAGAAATCATTATATAAACTGGGATCAAGTCATTAGTTCCCACACAGAGAAACTGTTGGTGTTTAGGAACCAATAAACGTGACAGAAGGAAGGATATGTTCCATAGATCAATTGTAAGAAAGATGAAAAAAAAAAAATTCTGTAAAATGAAACCTTCCCGACGTCAAATGTGACGTCATATGGGTGTAACATTTACCTACTTGGGTGTCGGTGAGGAACTTTATATTATGCTGTTCAGTCTTAGATAGTTTTTTTTTCACACACAATCTGTGGAGAGTTCCATTATAAAGTAGCCATGATTGGTCTCAAGATTTCACAGAAGAGAAGATCATTTGAAGTATTTTTATGAGCGCTTTTAAAGAACCTAATATATTCTTCTTTTCTTTACTTTACCAGGTTTTATTCAATTTACATATAAAATACCCTCTCCAGTGTTTTACACAGTGTGAAGGAAACAAGAAAATTTGATAAAAAAAGATACTCAGATAGATAGATTGAATTAACTTTATTCCAACCCTTCTCATTAAGAAGAAGATGATAAAAAGCACATTTTTAAACAGGTAAATGTTTTTTCCTGTCTTTTCATACCAATCGTATAAAGTTTACCAGGTATTCTAGTAGGTATTTCTCTTCTAGTGTCTGCATCACTTTGTTTGGTCTTTGAGCTGAGTACTCTTTTCACTTATGCTATGTTCAGTTGAAATTCAAATTTTAACTTTCAGAGGAAAGAATCATAGTTTTTTCCTTTTACTTTATTTAATTGAATATATAAAGGATATTAAATGTTTTGTAGTTGAATATGGAATTTTCGAGGTGTGATCAAAAAGTTCGCGAACTATCTCCATATTTACAAAACCACATTTCAGATCAGAATGAAATTTGGCATACATATAGTCATACATAGGTTCTATAAATAGCAAATGTTACGTATTGTTCTGCTCCATGTTTGTGACAATGTGAAAATGACCTCAGTATGTAGATGCCTCGTGACAAAAAATGGTTGACTCGGTCGTACTGAAGCAACGAACTGTAAAGTTTAACATATATCTTGGACTTTCCTTTGTAGTAGCAAATAATTTGTACAAGGTTTGTGAGGACAAAAGACTTGTCAGAAAGTTCAATCATTAATTGGATTGATTGTTTTAGTGAAGGAAGGGTGATTGTTAAAAATGATGTTTGTTCTGCTGTCCAGTGAAAGCAAGCTGGGGAAGAGATGTGTCTATAGTTGAGTAATTTGTTATGAAAGATCGCAATGTAACAGTAAGAAAAATAGTTGAATATCTTAATAATGATGTAATTATAAAATCCTTAAAATATCGTTTAGTTTGGACTTCAAACATATCAGATACGATAAAAAGAAGGTTCCCATACTTCATCCACATTGGATAAACGACGCACTCAAGACAGAGGAGTCGGGTTGTGATGGTCACCATGCTCATTCTTGGAAAGGATGTCTTTATCCCTCCATCCTTTTGCGAAGATTTGGCCATTTGTGACAAATGGACAGTTCTTATTATAAAATATAACTTGCATGATGAGAGATATATAACTTGGAAAGATATTTTAGCTCTGTGAATAGAACACTACGGAGCATGTCACGTGACCGCCTTGATCACGTGATTCACGCATGGGCAGAAAGGTGGCAGATGTGCAAAAAAAAAAAAAAAAAAAATATCGGAGAGGAATTCCTTAAAAAATAATGAAAACTAAAACCTAATTTTATTTTTTTTTATGAAAGTAGATAAATTAGTTCGCGAACTTTTTGATCACCCCTCGTATTTCACGAGTGGGACATAATTTTTTGATATTATATTTAAATATAAAAAAAAATCATGTCTCACGAGTAAAATAAATTCCATATTCAATTACAAAACATTGAATTTTCTGTTTATTACATTTTCTTTGCTTTTCCTTTTGTAACGCCGTATCACAGGCCGTGACGTCTTAGATATTGAAAACGTAAACATGGATCTCAACAGCATATTTGGAGAAACGTTGGCGGTTTTAGTCTCTGTTAGGATGTTTTATTTACTCTCTTTATCTTATAAGAAGTCAGGGAGTATTTTTACAACACTTTGTGAAGGGAAATAAAATCGAGAGTTTTGCTGAGCTTTTGATATTCTTTCACACTGTGACAGGATATTATTTTATCTTTTCACACTTTGACAGAATTCCACTTTTATTCAATAAATGAATTACCATATTTCACTGTTGAATTAGGTGAATATAAAAACAGTGATCGATCTAGAAAAGAAAAAAAAACCAAGCAACTACGAACAATACTAGTCTGTGGACAGGGCATAAAGCACATCAGACGAACTTCTGGGAATTCTAGGGGTGCGATCAGGTACCTTGGAGGAGTAAACATATCCCGTTTCACCGGTCATACCTGCTTTGAGCCTTACATGTATGTATTTATCACGTAGATGCAATAATCCGTATTCAATTAAATATAAAAAAGGCTTAACAATTGGTATGAAATACAATCCAGTTATAGGTAGTACAATGTATTTGCTAACAAGGTTATAACAAAGTTATAATCTGTAATTAATAGGTTAGAACTATAAATATTTTATGAATTAAGGAAATGCTGAATTTAAACGAGGTTGTTGAAATTTCTGTTATATCAACTAATTTGTCAGTAGTCTGCCACAAAATAAGAAGTGATCGTAAACAGAACATGCTCTTCAATATCAAATAAGTTGTAAGACATAAACACCATATGCCGGTGGTAGCGGAATATTACTACACAAATAAGGAAAAATGAAGATAAAAAGGCTAAAGTTATCTCTTTTATTACATGTTTTGTTGTTAGTTGGCCCTTGTGTGTTTCGTCATTAAAACATCCAGATATGAAACAGATGTTACAGACTCTGTCGTGTCTTTTAATTCGAGTTCACTGGGATATATAGAGTCGACAAACGATTAGAAATAATTATTGTTAATTGAAAAATCGTTCGATATATCTGAATGTCGAGTTAAAGATCTTTGAATTCATTGAGATCCCAATGAAATGTTCTTGTCAATGAAATATGGAGATATAGAACAGTATTTAAGCTCAAAGTCCATTTAGACAATACAAATCGGGAGCAGAACAAACACAGATTTCCAAAAACATCAGAGGTGGGATCAGGTGCCATGGAGGAGTGAGCATCCCCTGCCGACCGGTCTCATCCGCCGTGTGGTCCTTGTGATCGGGGAAAAAAGGAAAAATGCGTAGACAAATCATTGTGTAAATAATGGCCCAACAATTATTATAAAAAAGGTCAGTCAGCATTTGACTTAATGATAGGTTGAATTTGCTGACAATGTCATTGTATCGGCCATAAAACTTGAGAAAGGATGACTTAAAATGAGACTGTTGATATCCTTGTTTCATCAACTTGTTTGTCAATAGCTTGCCTCATTTTTAGAAATTATTCATACGTAGAGCATGCTTTTGCATATCGAATCAACTGGGAGACAAAAAACCCTTATGCAGGTATTAAGGTACAATGCTACATAAGTAAGGGAAGTTGACGATTGAAAAATTGAAGTCATCACGTTTATCATAAAGCTTTGTTGTTAGGGTACCATTAAAGTCTTTTTCGAGTAAAAAAATATCCAAGCATGAAACAGATTGTCAGACTCCGTGGTATCTTTTATTTCAAGCTCACTGGGATATATCGAGTCGACGTCGTTTTTTGCGAGGGAAATCTGACTTTTGATATTATCCGATTATTTGATTTACTTGAATTAATTGACTTCTCACACAATTTTTATGTTCAAGATAACCATCCTTGGTACTGAATAAGACTACACCAATATACATTTTTATGAAGAAAAACATAATTTTTTAGTTTTAAATAAATAATGCTTGTACTTCAAGAGACAAGTCGACGATGGTTAAAAATATTTATGTGTCGGGTGCCAACTCTGCACATTTACTGTGACGGTTACACGTAACTGCAGACTTCAGACAAAATTTTTTTTAAATTATTAATCTGATCAAATCTTAATTGTGTGGATGTAAGTAATTTTGATCAATGAACGCATCACTTCTCTTATAAACATTGCTAAACTTATCGTTGGCCTTTGCAATTCTCGCCACTTTCAAGAAGATTGCCGCTAAAACAAAATGGCGTCATTTCTATACTGTTTTGCTTCACATGAATTTTGTGAAATAAATGCATTTACTATTGTAGGTTCCATGTTTCCACATATAAAAAGCTATAAAGAGACATAGGAGTCGCCAGATAGATTATGAAAAATGAGAAGACCTGATCATAATAAATTCAACCAAAGAATCGAATTGAAAGTCAAGATACCACAGAAGTTCTAAATAAATAAATGGCATACAGACAATGACATTTTCAAAACAAGTGTGAAAAATCCGAGGATGGGTAAAACGAAAGAACTGTTGTCACAAAAAATGTGGCAAAAAGGTAAGGAAAATAATCAGATTATTAACGCGAAAACGAGACTGCAAAAGAAGGAATCTTCAAACTAAATATCATGAGCTAGATTAAGAAGTCAAACAGTTGAAAGAATTTTTAAATGTTGCAATAAAAAACTAATACCGTAATAAATAAAGAAATAAAATGCCAGATATATATAATAAGAAAAATGACGTCATTTTGAGAATTTTAGCGGTCATCTTGAAAATGGCCAATTTTTAAATGGCAAACGATATTTCTTATTCAGGTTCTAGACAAGGCACTTACAAGTCAAATTGGGTTTTTGTCTCATGAAATGAGATATTTTTCCAAATGTCCACTCAAATAATAGGTTTGTCATTACAATTGAAAACACATAACAGTTAAGATGCGTATAACTGATATAATTTAAGTCTTGAGATCACCTCAAAACCCTTCATCCAACATGAATGCATGATGCAACAACCACGAATTCTTCCTTTTCTTTCTTTTTTGACTAAAATAATGAACACATACATGTATATTTGTGTTACTAGTATTTGCCTATTTCGTATCTTCCAAATCCTAATAAAATTTATATAGAAGCAACACATACAAATGTTCTCCGAAATTATTCGCAGTGCTTCATGTGAATAACCCAAGATCTGCCTATATTGTGATCAATTTCAAAAGTTATACGTAAATTATTATATTTTCAATATTACAATATTATGCACTAAGAAGTTTAACTTAATATAATTTATTCATCTTCAAAGATACAATTCTTATACAAAACATTTTAATGGGATGGAAAAAATATTGTCTGCGGCTCTTGTACACCGTTAAAAAACTCAAGGAGAATCATAAAATTTATTTTTTTGAAAAATACATATATTATTAGTTTGAGAGGTAGATACCTATTATCATAGATGATAAACAGCTGTCTTTAGTATAGATCGTTTGATAATGATACCACATTGTGACTGAAGTCGGCAGATCAGTGCAATTAACTCCATTCATGATCGTGAAGAACACGTGGCACTGCACTCTTTTAAATCATTCACTGTTGTCAGCTCATTCGATAACACTCGATAATTAACCCTGGGGATAAAAAATGTGTGAGAAGCTCAGATAACTGTGCGACTTGCCTTTGAAAATTTCGAACAAATGGACATTCTTATAAACTATAGTTGTGAATGAGAAAAGAAACCAAATCAAAACAAAAATGACACGTTTTTAATAAATTCAGTTAAAAATATATGTTCTATCACGTCACAAATTACTTATGCATCTTTTAATTAATCTTTTAAGAGTACATAGTATTCTTATATCAATCCTGTACTTCTTGTCTTACCTTCATTACCAAATAAAAGTACAATGGTCTATTGTATCGCAATTTTTGCTTGATATGCATAGTCTTTCTTCAGATTTACTTAACATTAAAGGTGAGATTTAATTCAAAACATTTTTTTCAAATAATATTTTTGATGATTGAAAATCCCTACGTTTACACTGATTTCAAAGACAAAAAACCAGACAGATATGAATTTGAAATTAATCAATTATTCCATACGATATACTCTTGAATATCGATATTGTTGATGTTGCTCAACAAAAGATTCAAGCCATCACGTGTGTTCGAAAATAATACTTTCGATTCAACCCGTCGGTTCTTTTAACTGCATATTTGAATAGGAGCTGTAAACATAATTAACAATCTTAATCATAAAAAAAGTGTTCTTGTATCTCCTCTTTTTAACTAAAGTCCAACTTGCAACGTCATTACTGGTGATGTAAATATATAGTTAAAAATGAACACCTAACAGTTATCATTTTAAATAGAGAGTCCCGATCTTTCAGTTGGTGTCAGAACTTCATTGCCTTTATGAATTCTGTCAAGGATTATGCCAGACGATGGGCAAACATGAAGAGAAAGACCTAAACACATGGTCAGACTGGTTTAAGTTTTTTGTTTTCAGAATTATTTAATAAATAATCGTGCCAGGAAGTTAAAATGCAATATGTGAACAATATATCCTTCCGTTTTCAACAACACAGAGGTGATTAAAGAATTAGAAAGTCTACATGACCAATTTCCTATGGTTCCAGCCGACAAGGTTTGTAACAGCATCGTCTTTGTAAGGTTTGATTTATACAATTGTATTTTGGAAGGACTTGGTTTTAATACTACACCTGGAGAATCAACTTATACTCAGAATTCACTTTCTAAGGATGAAATTCTTCAAATTCACAATTTAGTCTTTAAAACTTTCAATATTCCAGTCAATGAAATTGAGTTCATTTTACCATACCTATACTGATTCCAAAACTTCATAAATTTTTTTTACAATAATGTTGCCAGGTGCAGCAACACCTCTATCTAGCCCCTATCTTTCTCCTCACTTTTTTTCTTATTGACAGTTGTATAATAAACAAAATGACCCCAGGTTTTCCAGCGTCAACTTTTCTTATTTATGAAGTAAAATTCCATTAGCACCTATCTCAAAGATACTCAAGTACTTGCTCTAAAACCAATCGATTTTTAAACCGAGGCAGGCCACTGGCAAAAGAGTTGATGTTTCAGGGATTTCATTACCCTCGTTTGAATCAAAATTTCATAAATTCTATGGTCGGTATAATGACCTTGTTAGAAAATACAACATATCATTTGGTTGCATGTTGATTGAAGTATTTCAAACATATTGTAAGACCTTTGTTTATTTTTTGTCTTTGATTTGACTATGGATTATTATGTCTACCTGATCAATACATAGCTAGGGCCCACGAAGGGTTTGGCCGGTAGACAGGGGATGCTTACTCCTCTAGGCACATGATCCCACCTCTGGAATTTCCAGATTTTACAGATTTGTATGATTGTTTGTAGGTTTTTTTTTTAGATCGATCACTGTTCAATATCTTCACCTTTTTCATCTGAATGTGCCATTGTATAAATTACAAACAGAATTTCTGATAAAAACTTTATTTTTTAGGAAATATAAAAGACACATTTGAGAAAAAAATTTCCCTTTCACTTTGCAAAATTATATATTTAATGCATCGAGAAAATATCATGACAAAGCATCCTGTGAGGAATTTATTGCTATTATCAGTTTTTGTGTCCATTCAATTTCAAATTTTCATCAAATCTTGAATAGTTTAAAATTTCTTCTTGTTTAACCATTTTTTTTTACATTCAAGTTTGAAATTTTAGACTCTGATTTTAGACTTTATCGATAGCATTCACTTTTGTTAATTTTGCTCACAGTAATAGGCGAGTTATGTAAGAGTTGGATTTTTGTTTTTTGGTGACCTTTGAAGAATCTCCAGAACAGTGTTTAAAACGAATTGTAATACCAGGACTTCCTACTTGAAAACCTTATAAATTTCTTAAGTTACTTAATATCCGAGTAATTGTTCTGCCAATTAAGAAATTGGTTTAAAGATTAAAAATACGACGAAAAAGTAGACTTGGTAAACACTCAGACGTTGTGTTTAAATCAGTTTAAGAGCTTTATCTAATTATAAGGTCTTCTGTTTTTTTTCTATTTTTAAATGAAGTTAATTCCTTTTTTCCTGAAGTCCTATTTAGATGAATCAGTCATCTAGATGAAAAAGGAATTCCTAAATATGCGGTTTAAAACAAACTTTAAATCAGGTTAATCTTTTTACTTTGATTAAACAGACAAGGTAAAACGACCATTTCTAATTACAAAAGCGGTTAATTGTTAATTTTTTTGTTGCATGATATTTTTTCAATGTTTTTGATATTCCCACCCATTTTCCTGAAACAAAGTCATCTGATTTTAATATTCATCAAGTCTATCATAAAACAAACTTTATAGATCTAAGTTTTGTTGACTTGGTAGAAAAAAAGGACAAAGTTAATTCTTTATACAAGCTATTAATTAATCATTGCAATATCTACGTATTTATAAGGTGTAACTGAAGCCTTCAAATACAGACAAAACATAAGGGATATAAATAAAACGAATGAATATTAAAGCAAGTACTTGTATACCCTACCTAGTTTAACAGTACAGTTTCATGTAAATTCCAGTTGATGTAAAACAAAGCGTAAAAATTCTTCATTCAACAAATGATCCGTATGATCAATAAACACTTTCATCTAAGATCAATTTGAAATGAACAATTAAACCCAAACAACATACTAACATTATACATTCGCCCCTGACGTATAGCCAAATAATTACCCAGAAGCCAAAACAACTCATCACCGGAAGTAAAAACTTGTCTTTTCTTTTATGGCTCACCATATATAGATTATGGGAAAGCACATTTTTCTTAAATTTCAAAGTTCATGTGTTTGTAATACAAAATGTATACATATCTTTCTAAATAAAAAACAAAAAAAGCTGCACTCTTATGCATGATTCACATGAAATTCATGTTTGAAACAGAGATTGTTTGAAGTAAAAATCAGGTTATCAACAAAGTTTAGAATAAGAGAGTCTGTAACAACCGCAGTGTATCATAAAAACATAACTATACTATTTAAATAAAAAACCAAACTTTTATTTGGTTGACTTTTTTTATCAAAGTTTTGGGTTTCTTCCAAGATAATGTTCAAGGAGCTTTTACAGTGTACAAGGAAATGTAATGAAGAGAACGGGTCATTATTTGGACAAAATGAAGGCATAAGACTTTTTTCCCCGTCAGATGGCTGTCCTGTTTTTTTTTTTTTTTTTTTTTTTTTTTTTTTTTTTTTTTTTGATAAAATTTATTCCACTTTACTCGAGAGAATTCTGAGGAAGAATTGGATTCATACTTCATAAATTGAGATCAAAGATTACACATTGTATGAAGATTCGAAAGTTAGAATGATAATTTGTTTTGATATTGAGCATTGTATAATCGTTGTAAAGGGATTGGAGATCGTGTCTTTTTGTTTGGTGTTCCATTGCCTGTAACTTCAATATTTCTGATGAGTTTTTGAAGCAGATGACCATCTTATCTTATGATACGAGGATGGTTCATGACCCTGAAAAAAAAAATCATTTTCTTTTATCTTGGTTAATGTGAGATAGGAAATAAAGTTTTCTGGTCTTTCTTGTTTTCTTGCTGTAGAGTGACTTTAGAATAATGGTAGCTCACCATAAGAGATGTGCAAGGTTATTTAGTCTTACGTCATATAGACAGTATGGAGCTTTCAGGGATTTGAAAGGAAATTTCTCGATTGGTTAGGACTTTATAATAAAAAAGAAGAAGTTCATACTTTACATTTTTGAATGGGATAGATGTTGAAAATATAGTTCTATGGTAGACTGGTAAGATGGTAAAACCTATGCAGATTTAGTTATTGATACAAAACACAACTGGATGCGTTCAATTTGTTACAATTCCACCCAAAAGAGACAAACATGTTTAGCTTGCCAGAATATAACAAGCATAAAACAAACATAACATTGGATTGACAAAATATTTATCGATGTCGATTAAATGAAATAAAGATTAGAAACTAGGAAGGAATGTTATCTATAAGTATGACACTCGCATCAGATACATGTACGTTCTTGCAAGAACAAAGCAAGTTTGGGCTGTTTAGGACCATGACAAGTTTCAACAATTTTTAATGTCTAACCATCCGGAAAATTTATCTGTATCAGTATCTGAAGGACGTTTGGTAGTGTGCATCCCTTGATGCACACTATTCTTGTCTGGCCAGGTATAGCTTACAATAGCTTTAAAATGGACATGCCACTCACCTGTAAATTGAATGTAAATGCAGCATCATTCGTGAGAATGGCAAACAGTAATCAAGCCCCAAAAATCAAAATTAAATAGAGCAAATACGGACCCTTGAAAGCATCTGAAGTTGGATCAGGTGCCATGGAGGAGTCCACATCCCCTCTGTCGACCGACCACATGCGCGGTGGCCCCCTTATCTTAATCAGGTAAACGTAATAATCCAAAAAAAAATATCAGAACAAAAATCAAAGCTAACAAATTGTATTCTACATTCAACCTAACAACAGGTTGTGCTCATACAAAGTAAAAAATCATATTACCATATCATTTGCGAGTGTTAAACGAGATTTGTTCACACTCTTTTAACATCAATTTATTTTTCAGTTCCCAACCTTTGTTTAAATTGATCGTATGCAAAACATGCTCATGTGTATTGTTTCAACTTGAAACATAAAAATCATATGTAGATGATAATGCATATTGCTACATAAATAAGTTGACGATAGAAAATTAACGTCATCATGTTTATCATAAAGTGGATAGTGAGTTTGCCATCATTGTCTCTCTCTAGTAAAGCATCCAAATATGAAACATGTGTCTAACTCTACAACAAAGCATTTCTGGTCTTGGTAAAATACACTCCTAGATGCATCATCAATGTATGCTTGGTCCATTTAAAGCTTAATATTTCTGGAACTGATATATTTTGAAAACTTCAACTCATTCACTCATCCGGAAAATGTAGGTAATATGCAGCTTCTGAAGCAAGTCTAGTAGTCAGAGAGGACGAAAAAATACTTGGATATGAACTTACTCACAAAGAATTTACTGGGATGCCAAGGAGAGAGGTAAAATAAAAGCTCATTTATAATTCGTCGATGTTGGCATAAATGTAGATTGAATGGGGGATTTGTTATAGGCAATGCTTTGCTTAAGGTATTTATGCTATATAGAGATCTTCAAAATTTAAGCTTAAAGGGGCCTGGGCACAGTTGCATTGTTTATAATATTCGTTTTCTATTTTTACTTTTTAAAATTACTTCAGTTTAATGAATTGAACTTATGAAAATTCTTATAATTCAATGACAACTACATTCTTCATAACATCACGTCAAGCATCAATGATTGTAAATAAGCCACGAGTTCTGTTATTGTTATTGTTTACGTTTCACGGGGTGTGTTCAATTTGTTTACTCTGCACACATCACTGAACACGAATTAACAATACTGGTGAGTTGATTTTGCTCTCTCACATTTCTACTCTGAATTTTGTGGATTATAGTTTTAATATTTTTAATTTATACTCAATTTCTACTTTTCATTAAGAATAAGGAAATGTGTCATCAAACGTGTCCCGAAATTGGTAGATTTGATAATTTCCAGATAAAACAAATTTCTAAACACGCTTTTATTACATTTCGGCGTGAAATGGCTTGCAGCGTATAAGTCATGATATTATACTGAGGATTTTGGAAAATGTTAACTGTAAATCTGCGTCCAAGCCCCTATAATATCTTACATCGAGAGAGGATAAGTATGAATCTCTTTGTTATGTGACATAAAGCCAAGACTTTATCAAATGCTTTGACTAAAAATGAAAAATTCAAAGGATCATGATGCGTTTCTAGTGATTGAAGATATATAAATCACATTCTGGAGAAGATCACAATATTATTTAAAAATACATGTAGATTAATTTCAATTTTTCTTCGGAAGGTTAAGAACCCAATTACTGAAATATGAATCTGTAATTTCGACTTTCTAAAATAGTACACCCGAACTGCCAATGATTAGATCATTCACATGGTTTATTTTATACATGTATATCATTTTCCGTAGCAATGGTAATCAGTAACCTACAGGTGAAAGCCACCCCCACGTATGGATATTAAATAACAATATTGCTTACATTTATATTAGCTTTATACACCAAGCTTAAGTGGTGGATATACATTTAATATAGTATAACCTAAATAAAAGTCACAAATTGCATTCCTAAAAATCATCTGAATACAATTAATAATACATTGATCAGTTTGAAGATATATGATATCAGTACGGTATGATTAAAAACTATTACTCGTACTTTAAATGGAAATAACTGGGAAGTGTGATATACTTGGCGTAAGCAATGCAACGAACTGTACAGAAGAGCCAATTACCCTAACACGGAACAAAATTTTCACAAAAACTAAAGGTTATTATAATTTATTATTATAATTTGCATAGAATATAATTTTACAATGAGATAATCAAGATATATTTTGTAATATGTTCACATAGACGCAGCTTGTTAAGTTCACATGATCCCATCTTAGTTGATAATTATTCAATTGTTAGATGTTAGATGTAGAGCTGGATGCAAGCTTTGAGATAGAATAACAGAACCTTATAACACTCTTCTTTATATGAAAGAGGGCCTTATTCCAAAATTGGCAAAACCAATATCAAAACAAATCTAAGATCAGATAGCATGGTTCTTGTTTTAAAAGAAGAGACAAGCAGGGTTTTCAACCTACTGAAGCTGCACAGATAATGGCGTGTCTTTTCAACTTCATATGTGATTTGTCCGAAATTTGAGCTTTTTACATGTGGTCATTGTTAAGATATTCAGGGTGGCAGGGCACATGTACTGCTTTTGTTGCGCACATGTTCCCATAATGTTTGTGAGCGATAGGCTTAGTTGTTGCTTCGTGCTTAGTTAGTATGGCATTTTCAAGTTTTCAATATTCAATAAAATTTTAATGATTTAAGGAAGGACTCTTCTCAGATTTAATGTTTTTAATAATCAATGAAATTTTCACAGGTTAAAATAGACAATATCACTGACATCAATTATTAGTAAGATTCAATTTCATGATCACCGTCTTATTTTAAAAGTGATGCCTGATCAAGGTCAGTACCTTTTTTTCATTATCCAATAATACCAATTATGAGATAACTATATTATGAAAATAGCATAATGCTCTCTTTTGCATAAAAGGATGATAAAACATAAGGTCTATGAGATATTTTACTAAATTGATATAAATACAATGTAATTTACCTTAAAAAATATTGAATTTTCTCTAATTAGCTCAAAATTAAAAAAAAAACTAGTTATATCTCTATGCTTTATATAAATGTGTTTAGAATTTTCTTAATTTTAACATATGGTGAAAAGATCACATGGAAATGCGAAATCATAAAGAAAAAAATGCTGACCGTCAAATAAGAGAAAAAAGTACGGCTTTACTGATTTTCTTTCATCTACATACATGTAAATCCGCTTAAAACTTAGGTTACAGAAGCTAACAAGATTTAAATTATATCATATTTATTTTATATATTATAAAACTTTAAATCCTTAATATAAATTCATTCAGTTCAAAATATCCTTAGAGATTTTGATTGTTTTAAAAAAAATATAAATTAAATTCATTATTCTGAAATATATTTGAATAGCAAATTATATGATATTTTCCTACACTGCTGTTAGGCAAAAATATAGATTTTAAGCTCGGTTTGTTATTTTTATGTCAATTTGTTTAATTGTAAGAAGGAAAGACAAAATTTCCTTAAATCTCGATTTAAATTAAGCAAATTTATGTAAATATACATTGAATATTTCATTTATTTAGAAACCTGACCAGCATCTCTCCTTAAAAAGAGAACAAGAAAAGTACATTTATGTTTTTTAAAAGATAAAAGATTTACAGCAAACAAAATTAACCACCTTAAAATTCATAATTGTATAAGTATTGAAATACCCAATTATTTGTTCAGATACAGCTTGTAATTAAAAAAAACCAATAATCGAATAATAGAAAGGAATTGTACGTTTGCTTTTGCTAGCAGTTGCTTGTGTCACCCTAAACTGACCCCAAAAGGGTAATATTTAATCTAAAAGCAGAGTAAGCAACCATAGTGTTAAAATTTTGTAAATTTCCAGTTTTCAAAATTTTACTCTTTTTTGTTTCCATGGAAACGGCAGTCATTTAGAAGATTTGAACTCAGAAACCTTAGAAGACACTATCAAGTCAAAAACTATGCAGTTTGAATATGTGAACTATATAGAGTTAACGAACAGTATTCAAACTCAAAAGTTCATTCTAACGAAACAAATCAGGAGCAGAGAAAAACAAAAGAGGTGGAATCAGGTGACATGGAGGAGTGAGCATCCCCTGCCGACCGGTCACCCCTGTCATGATCGGGAAATAACGGAAAAAATCCGTCGACAATTCAATACGTAAATAATGGCCTAACAATTAATATGAAAATCGTCTCAGCATTTGAAGGTAAAAAAAGTAAATTCATCCTTTCTTTGACAATAGTAAAAAAATGTTTGTCCAAGTGATTCTCTCTCTCTCTCTCTAGAAATCAGTCGATTTAACGCAAGGAATAATAATTTAAAGTTTCAAAACAATTGGTTTGGTAGTAACTGAGGAAAGTCAGATAAACATTTTTAATGTTTCCTATGTTTTCATTGCAACTAAATCATTGTAAATTTCAAATATTGAATGCACATTAAAAGTTGGCTGTGAAGTTTTATAAAGATTTTCTTTGCTGTCTGCAAGAATTGTTCCTGACAAAATTTTAAGAACAACTAGACTGTTCGGATTGACAAACATGTGAATTATTATAATAACATTTAACTAACAGAGGAAGTTCCAAAAATATATTCAAAGAAAATTTCAAGTTTATACAAAAATATCACGTCATTTAATGCCGCACTCAAGGTATTGGAATTGTAGAGAAGAATCTATGCAATAGTAAGAAAATGCCTTACAATTGCTTTGTTCTAACCAATCATTTTTAAAAAAAATAGTGTTGTACATCGAAAAAAAAAAACCCTCTCGCTAAGAGGATTATCTAAAGTGTCTTTTTAACACTGCAAGAGCCTGTCTACGGCGTGATACATTATCGGGTAGCAGAGGAGCATATATATATATTGCAGACATCGCCACAAGAATCTGTAGTCTATCCAGCGAGTTGGCGACAGATCATTCACCTAGATAGATAACTCCAGTCATGTGAGTATCTCTCTCTATTCACTCATAGATTAATATCAGTTATAAGTAGCGATTTTTTTTTTAGAAAGTTGCAGATAAGTTGCAGATAATATTGAAGTGATTTCACTATTTACATAAAACACATTTGTGGGTTACATGATATTTTTATTAATTTCGTGAAAATCTTAAGATTTTTGGTTTCTTATTAATTATTAGACTCCCTTTGAAAACGGGGTACATTCAATCTAAAAATCTCCTTAATGTAAATATTATATTATTTATTCTCTCGTATAAAGCATAACTCCTAGAAATAAAATTTCCTTTTAAACTATTTTTTTTAAAAATTCTTATTATATTCTTATTATCATCTTTCTTATATCTTCTTAAAGTCTAAAATAATACGGTTCCTTAAAACATTATGATCTTCTGCATCAGATTTAATTTCACGTTAAACTACGTCACTCCATTACATCTTAACTTAATGTAAACTTTCCTTAACATATAATATATTGGAGAAATTAGATATAAATGAAAAAAAAACGTTTAAATCTCCTAACAAATTGAAATTCACGCCACATATAATGCATGTATATGACGCTAAAATCTGTTCATATTATTTGTGAGCATTGAAAATTGTTTGAAATGTAAGACAAGTTTGTATTTGAACGACAAAACAGGTACACAAACATTCGAAAATATTAATTTATTCAGCCTCAGAATCTTTAAGAAGTTCAAGTCAGAATATGTACATACGTCATTGTACAGTTTTTGTTATAAGATATATAAAATTTGAAATGTCATTAAAAATAATCGCCTTCCTGTAGTTCATTTATGATGAATATTATTTATTTTATGAAAAATTCAAATTTTCATATAAGTCTAAGACTGTTTCATGATTCCAAACAATAAAGAATTATTGGGTAGCTATATCTATATATATCTAGAGACACGTCACATTGACTGTTTTTCATCATGTAATGAATTTTAAATCAACAATGAAATAAATAACAAATTTGAACAACTTTGCAATATGAATGACCATTTTATATCAAATTTCTAGCTTTAATATTTACCGCTAATTTAAACCATATAATCCGAGACATGCACAAAATGTTGGAGAATTAACTTTTGCCCTTTTCTGCAAAAAAGCAGTCTTATAAATTCCTATTAATATTATATTTTCACCTGCACATAGTGTTATTATTATATCTCATATAAATAATTACTAGTAAAAAAGATTCTGATTGGCCGAGACAGTCACGTGACCGTCGTGCTTGCCCTGCAACAAAACGTCGTGTTTCACGATTGTGACGTCACAATTCAGCGACTGGGATGATTACTACTGAGTTAGATTGATTGTTTTGATTTTGAACGTGTAAAAAAATATTTAAAATAGTGTTTTCAAGGGTGGGGTTTGAATGTTACTAGTGTGTAAATCAAACTGACTTTGTCACGAAGGATTTTTGTTCTTATGAAGCGCGGCTAGTGGTGTAACTTACATCTGTTTCATATTGTTCTTCACATATGTTTACTTTATTACTATGATTTTTTTGTATTTCCTGCACTGTGCTTGATTCGGTATAATAAACAATTTATTGCATGAATGTTTGGGAGACATGAAGATTTCTTCGCCCATGAAAAATCATATACAGTATGATTTTTCATGGGCGAAGAAATCTTCATGTCTCCCTCACTATCATGCAATAAATGTATAATGTCTCCCAACTAATTCGGTACGCTAGAACATGTTCTGAGAACGATCAATGTTTAAACCTGGGCAGGGTACCCCCCCCCCCCCCTCCAAATGATGTACTAATGTCCATGGCATCTGATTCCACGATTGTTTCCCGGGGTCGCTGTTTTACACTGTTTACGATTCTTGTTACCTTCACCTTTATTCATTCTTCATAAAACCTTTTTTTCTACAACCTCTATTTTAAACATTGTCATCGACCTTTACTGGTAATGAAAATATCAATTAATGTGATGGATCCAAGGTAAATTATTCAATATCCGTTAATAAATTATATAAAATGCTACACGAAATTTACATTTCATCAAATAATAGAATACACCATTAATAATCACCTGAAATGTTTTTGAGATTTCACTTAAAGGAGGGACTACTATCATTGACTTAGTTTGTTTTATTACCATTCCTCTTTAGGACATGCTTCAAGCAAAAATTATGCATAGATGGGTACATATTTTTGAACTTATTCTGGTTGTTAATAAAATGATAAGAAATCGAATATTTTCTATTATATTGTGTGAAGAAAAGATTACTGAGATACTTGTGTCCTCATATTTCATTTTCATCACCTTTAACATTCTCTCGTAAATGAATCAATTCCCAAACCGTGACAATGAGTTTAGAATGTGTTATCAACTCACGTGATTTCTTATAAGATTATGTATAACATGTGGAATAGTAGGTTATCCAACTACCTGACGTGGTTTCTTTAAGCTAATAAGTTCCACAACAAGAAGTAAAAAAAAATTGCATAACGCAGTAATGATAAATCGTCTATCAAATATTCTTCATAATAATCATTTCCTAACTAAAATACTAGTACATGTAAATCCGATTTCCCTTGCTTGAAATAACAATCTTAACCTATTCAAGATTAAATACAAATGTGGAATAGTAGGTTGTCCAACTACCTGACGTGGTTTCTCAAAGCTGATAAGTTCCGTAACAAGAAGTAAAAAAAAAAATCACGACAAAGGATTTTACTGACACTTTTTTAGTTTAAATTCTTTTTGAATGTATTTCAAAATTTTTTTTTTTACAAAAAAATAATGAACTTTTTTTCCATACCAATTGCATAACGCAGTAATAATAAATCGTCCATCAAATATTCTTCATAAAAATCTTTTTCTAACTAAAATACTAGAACAGGTATATCTGATTTACTTTGCTTGAAATAACAAATTAACCTACAAATGTGGAAAGTAGGTTATCCAACTACCTGACGTGGTTTTTTTAAGGTAATAAGTTCCACAACAAGAAGTAAAAAAAATCATGAAAAAGGATTTTACTGACACTTTTTAGTTTAAAATCTTTTCGAATGTATTCAAAAAAAATTTTATACAAAAAAAAGAAGTGAACTTTTTTTCATACCAATTGCATAACGCAGTAATAATAAATCGTCTATCAAATATTTTTCATAAAAATCATTTCCAAACTAAAATACTAGTACATGTAAATCCGATTTCCGTTGCTTGAAATAACAATCTTAACCTATTCAAGATTAAATACAAATGTGGAATAGTAGGTTGTCCAACTACCTGACGTGGTTTCTTAAAGCTGATATGTTCCGTAACAAGAAGTTAAAAAAAAATCACGACAAAGGATTTTACTGACACTTTTTTAATTTAAAATCTTTTCGAATGTATTCCAATTTTTTTTTTTTTTTTTTTTTTACAAAAAAAATAAGTGAACTTTTTTCCATACCAATTGCATAACGCAGTAATAATAAATCGTATATCAAATATTCTTCATAAAAATCTTTTTCTAACTAAAATACTAGAACAGGTATATCTGATTTACTTTGCTTGAAATAACAAATTAACCTATTCAAAATTAAATACAAATGTGGAAAGTAGGTTATCCAACTACCTGACTTGATTTCTTTAAGCTAATAAGTTCCACAACAAGAAGTAAAAAAAAAAATCATGAAAAAGGGTTTTACTGGCACTTTCTTTGGTTTAAAATCGAATGTATTCAAAAAAAATTTATACAAAAAAAAAAAAAAAAAAAAAAAAAAAAAAAGAGTGAACTTTTTTCAATACCAATTGCATATCGCAGTAAAATATGTTATAAATCGTCTGTCAAATATTCTTCATAAAAATCATTTTCTAACTAAAATACTAGTAGTACATGTATATCCGATTTACGTTGCTTGAAAAAAAATCTTAACCTATTCAAAATTTAAAACAAATGTGTTCACTTAAAAAAAAAACCCAAAATATTTTATGTTTTCAACTCATTTAAAAAAACAAACATAGATTTGTATCAAAAACATAAATTTATAAACAAAAACTTAATTTCCTAAATGATAAGGATACGCAGACTGTAAATATTAGCAATTGAGATAAAATTCTGGGATAGGATCCGATTCTAATGATTTTGTATATTTAAAAAAAAAGGGTTAAGTCATGGAATAAAACGATGTATACATGTAGCACAGAATCTACAAATTGTTTAATCTATAAAGTTTCTAAACTTGATTGCTTAGAAATTTTACATCAAGTTTAAAATTTCTAAATAATACCGTATACAATTAAAAGCTTCCATTTTTATAGTTTCGAAGTTTTATAAAAATTCCATATAACATCATTTTAATTGATTGCAATGTATAATATGCTTTTTTTAATTTAAGGTAATTTCTGAGCAGCGTTTCTTGTAAGACTTATAATACTCTGGAGACCGTCCATATACCATCTAAAAAGTTTTAGCGATTATAAGTCTGTCAGCTAAATGTTCATAAATTCTTCAAATGGAAAACCGAAATCATTGCAAAACATTATTTCTTTTACAGGATAACATCACAGACTGTGTTATTATTTGTTATGGTCGTCTTTGGATTTGGTATAGTTACCGCGGCAAAATTTGAAGCTACAGAGTTATTAGCTCCTCCAGAAAGACCAACATCTATTTCTAGCATCGAGGAACTAAGGCGATATATTCAGGAATTGAATATGTATTATCTGATACTGGCTCGACCAAGGTACATATTTCCTTCTTATTGGCCATAATTTACATACAGAAATATATTTCCTTAATTACAAAATAGACCATTCCAAAGATATGTAGCATGGAATCTGTAATTGATTAAACAATGTATATCAAAAACAAGCTATCTAATTCTTATCTCAAGTCTATATGTAAAACTTTTAGTCTTTAGAAAGAGTTGACACAATCTTCCTACTTTGAAATATGCATATACATGTAAATTATTTCTTCAGAGAGACAAACAAAACTTTCCTAGTTTGAAATATACAATCTTCTTTTAAAAAATTTTACTTGTAGATATGGACGTTCTGTTTCAAATTCTAAGCCTGTCAAAACATGATCAGATATCATCCCATTTGAGAAGAGAAACGGCGCCTTCCCGGACATGTTTTTTCTTTTTCTTGTTGGTTGTTATTTACAGCACTTTGTAAATAAAATTAATCTCTTTTAAAATACTGCTTAATTTACGTCAATACTTTAAAGATGTAAATTTGTTTACATTCAATTTTCATATTACAAATACATAATTATAGTATAATTAATTAACACGTTAAGAAACCCCCGTGGTTTGTGTTTTGAAATGATTTGTGTGTGTTTTTAGGAAAACACAGGGATTGGATAAAAATTACATCCAATTACAAAACTATGTGGCGATGCTGTCTATCACATGATTTTTAGGACTTTCCATTTTCGCCCGTTTTCACGTCAGCTGTCCTATGTTATATGATAGCTTGACCGATATCATGCAAGAAAAAGTACAAAATAAAATGTGCAAAATACTGCAAACGTCTTTAATTTCACGTATTTAATATTTCCCAATTTTAATTATAGCTACATTTCCAGGAGGGGGAGTTAATTAATTACGTATTACTTATTTATTAATAACTTATGCAGCAATATACCTTCATCGCCTGCATACGGGGTTTATATCTCACAGTTGATTCGATACGCAAGAGCATGCTCTACGTATGAGCAATTTCTAAAGTGAGGTATTGACAAACAAGTTGATGAAACAAGAATATCAGCAGTCTTATTTAAAATCTAAAAAGTTCTATGGTCGATACAATGACCTTGTCAGGAAATACAATTTTTCATTAAGTCAAATGCTGACTGACGTTATTCATACTGATTGTTGGGCCATCATTTACACACTGAATTATCGACGGATTTTTCCGTTACTTCCCGATCATGACAAGGGTGTGACCGGCCTCCATGGCACCTGATCCCACCTCTGATCTTTAGAGGTCCGTGTTTGCTCTGCTCCAAAATTTGTATTGTTTAATGGACTTTTGAGCTTGAATACTGTTTGTTATCTCAAACATTTCGTTTCCCGTCATTAAATATTTGGAATTTCAAAGATTTTTCTTTAAAAACAACGAAAGTTATGATAGATCATTTTTAGCAAACGTACCCGCCGTTGTTATTCACTTTGTTATTCACTTTTGGTTTTCTAATGAATTTCCATAATTTATGACGAAAGAGGAAAGCAAGGTTTGCTACATTTAATATGTCAACTATATTCACGATTGCTCAATGATCGCCGAAAATTCTTTGATCCCGAAAACAGTGAAATTAAAACCACCAAAATGTATTCATTTTTGACAATAGTGGGTAATGTCCCTCCATATACTCCAGGTGGATGAGGAGCTCAGAGAATTGATCTTTAATTTATATTCGTTTTAATAATAATTTTGAACAGATAAATCTCATTTAAAACTCATCCATTAATTTCAAAATTGGACGAAAACAAAAAAGAAATAAACGAGTGCTAAGTGGTCTTTTAGACACGGTATGAAAACTTAAAAGCTTTTTTATTAACGACTTCAGGAGTTAATTTACATGTTGATTACTTATTTTTTAAGAATAAACGTGCAGCAATCTAAAGTTGATCATAATTTTGAAGCAAATATGAATCAGCGCTTGATGTTCAAAAATTTCAGGTTGCATATATTTAAAGAATAAAACTTCTAGATATTATTGTAGATTGTATTTGCAGTCAACTGCAATCGTGCATTTGAAAAAAATTGTTCGGTTAACTAGTAGGATATCGAACCAGTCTTTTCTCAGCCATGAATAAATTTCACTACTGGATAACATCAATTTTGTTTTGTGATTTTTTTTCACTTTGACGTTTCACGAATGATGTCATTTTAAAAAGTTATCTTGAATAAAATTTTTGCACTGAATATAATTAGTTTTCACCCTTTAATGAATCCAAATCTTCTCAACGTTTTCTTCAATACAAAAAGAAATTAAAAAGGTGAAGAAAACAAATAGTGATCGATCTAAAAAAATCTATATACAATAAAAATCTTTGAGCAAGGCATAAAACACAGACCCTTGGAAATTAATGAGGCGGGATCAGGTGCCTAGGAGGAGTAAAAGTCCACTATAGACCGGTCACACCCCGGTGTGAGCCTTAAGTATTGATCAGGTAGATGGAATATTCCGTAGTCAAAATTAGTATAAAAACTAAAGTCTAACAATTGGTATGAAACAAGTCAGCCAAAATATGACCCTCTGAAAGGTTATACGAGGGTTTATCCAAAAGTAATGGCACATCTGATATAAATCATAAATAATTTGAAAGTTTTCAAAAAAAAGTTTATATACTAATACGTCTATCTGTTTTGACATTTGTCTTAAAATTTCACTAAGATTTATACAATACTTTATAAAATATCAAAATAAAAACAAAGCTGGGTCTCGATTATCGCCGCACGGCAAGAATATACCGTCGTCATTATGACGTTTCTCTTCGACGCTCATTTTGAATCTGATGATGCATAAGATTTACGCAAAAAGAAATGAATTTAGAAATAACATTTGGAAAAAAGTTCAATTAATTTTAAAACTAGAACCTTTAGCAAAATAGAAATAATGATTATAGAAAAGAAGCACATGAGAGGTTAAAAAGATATGCAGATGATCTGAAAATGATTGAAAGTGAGTGCCGAAGAGTAACGTCATAATGACGTCGTTAATATTCTGACCGTGCGGCGATAGACAAAACATAACGTTGTGTTTATTTTAATATTTTTTAAAAACACTTTATATAATCGAATGAAATTTAAAGGCAAAAATCTAAATAGATTAGGATATTAGTATGTCAAATTGTGTTGATTACATTCGATTATTGAAGATTTTATAGCAGTATTGACATTTCTTTTGAATCAACGCTCGTATTTGCTTACAAGATGATTATAACGACCATAGAATTAACAAAACGCTGACTTTAAACGAGATTGTTGAAAACCTTGTTATATCAACTTATCTGTCAGTAGCATGCTTTAGTTTAAAATTTGATCGTACTCAGAGCATGCTTGGAGACATAAACACCATTTGCGGGTGATAGCGGAATATTACTACATAAATCAGGAAAGTTGAGCGTTTGTCATACAATTCAATCAAAGGTTGGCCCGTATCATCTATAGTCAGTACACATCCAAATATGTGTTACAGACTCTGCAATATTTTTTATTTCGAGTTAAGTGGATATTTTTAGTCGACTAGACATAAAAATGGAAGTATCCATTGTAAACTGATAAAACGTCGTTTATAAATTTCAAATTTTTAGATTTTTACTTTGAATATTCCAAATTGTTTTAATCTAAAAATTTAAAATTTTAAAATTGGAAATTTGGAAATTTAGATTTTTGAGCTTAAATATCAAATTTCAAAATACGAAATCAATTTGAGTTCTTAAAACTAAGAAATTTGAATTAAGATATTTAAATTCTAAAAATCTAAATCATTTTAAAAATTTAATTGTTAAGTGTTACACAGACATGAAAAGTTCTTGCAGTTAAATAACAAGTTTTCGAAGGTACTGACTATAGACTTTAGATTTCGAATATGAATATCAAGTTTTGGAATAAAAATCATTTCGCATATGAATCACAACCTTACGAATAATGAATAACAATCAATGATTATAAATCACAAGATTCAGAATATATAAATACATGTCTGTTGATAACATTCTACAGTTACTTAAAATGATTAACGAAACATACATGGATGTGTTGGAAAATCCAAATAACTCAACATAAAGCTGACATTTGATAATATATATACGTTTACCACAAGAACTATAAGGAATGTCAATAATATTACGTTTATATAAATCTTAGTTTAATACACAGTTGTGCCTTAATTTAGTAGTGCGTTTACCAAATAAAAAATAGGAAGGTGCTTTTGGAGCATAACTGAGTTGGCTTCACTTTTAATAGAAAAACGTTTCTTATGCACTATTTTAATCAAGTTTCTACGTTTGGATGTTCTCGAGATATTTCGTTCAACGAACGAGAACTCTTGCGGGAAAATGTATGAATCTGAGATGATTTTTCACCGATTTGATTTGAAAGCGAATTATGTAATGAATATTTACTATATTTATACTGTTCATTGATCATTACACCTACACAGTATTTTGTCAAAAGGTCTCATTTGCAGCAATTAGATTATTTACATGCCATTTATTGGTTGTGTCAATGACGTCTGAAGCTCTTAACACATGGTTAAATTCAAAGACACTTCATGCAACGATTCTTTTGATTTTCAGCATAAAAAAAATTTGCTCTCTCTCTCTCTCTCTCTCTATCTTTATGGGTCTGAACTCTACTTAGTGCGGGCAAGTCAGTGGCGTTTTAAGACCCATTATCATGATTTTTCTGTTTAGTTGTAATTACTGGAAAATTTGGATTATCTCCCTTTACAAAATTGGTTTATAGCTCATCTTCGTTATTTTGTGTCTGCTAAAATTGTATGCCATTGTTAATAATACATCTAAGAATTTCAAACAAATTATTAAACATCACAAATTAAAGATGGCAACACGCGATAAACTGTTTTACAGATTTTTATTCATTGAAGGAAGATAAGATAAGGTGTTCTAGTGATGAGAGGATTAAGGAAAGAAATAATCAAGCAATTTAATGGGTAACTGGACTATCAAAAATACTTATTGCATTAATATACATATATATATGTTGAGAATGTACACGTATTAAGTTCACCTATCATAACAATTGCATTAATGATCCACCCTTGATGCGTCAAGAAATCATGTCTAACTAGTTTTATTTCTAAAAAAAAGATATTTTTAAAATTAATTTATGAATGAATTAATTTAAAAACAAAAAAAAAAATTATTAATTTAGTTAATTGCAAATGACCAATTAATATAATGATTAGATTTAAATGTTAAATCAAAATTTAAAAAAGAGTTAAGAGTTAATGATTAATTATGAAAATATTTTTTAAAAAAAATGAAAGGAAATCGCGATCGAAACCTTGAACTTAGAAATATTGAAAAAAAGAAAGAAAATAGAGCCATAAAAGCAATAGAACTACATGTAAAATGAGGAATAAAATTAAAAATATGAAATTTGGACCGTGACTATTACACACTTTAAAACTAGATCATAAAGGAACTCATGCACTATTTACAAAAATCAATGATGTAAAAATAAGGTTTTATGCGACACAAAAGCGTTGATCCTTCAAGTGTAAACGAAGTCAAGGGTGGGGGGTTGGGGGAGGGGTTTTTCATTTAATCTTTCTTTGTATATGATACCTCGTCGTTGAAATCATCGCAGTTTTCTTTTCCGAAAATTATCTAAACATTATGTTCACTAATTAAATGTTCTAATCAGGTCCCAGGTAGATCACTTCAGTTAGTGTTTACATATTTACACAGGTAAAGTGTTTAGGTTCCAGACAACAGTGAGTAATAGCAGGGAAAGATATTTTCCACATCTTGCATTGTAACATTATTTCAAAGAGGGTAAAAATCAGTTAGAAAATCAATCCATTTTTTCCATCATCTCTATCACTCAAGTTATTTAAGGTTACATTTCAAAACTACACATTCACACGAACCATTCGACCCAGAACCCTTAAAGAGGCCCCAATCTATACATTTCTGAGTGACCGACATGTCAACAAAGTCAGGTTAACTAGGTCAAATTGGCCATGTGATTCTTTAAAGAATAAAATCCATAACAATAAGGTGTGTTTCATCGGCTTAATTATACATAATTTTATTTAAAAAAAAAATGAATGGGATTGGGCAGCATGCAAAGCCTATTTTAGCCCTCTCGCGAGATCCATCAGTTTATACAGGACTAGATGCATTAGGCTGTTAAATTAACATTTGGAAGGGCGACCGTGAGAATTGTGGGAGAAATTGCGAAATAGAAGAACTGGTCGTTCAAGTTTTTCGGGTGACTGACTCGGATGGGAAGGCAATCTTAAAAGACATAATGTGGGTATTAATTTGTATATGTGTGTGTGAGAGGAGGTGTTTGTGTGTTATCAACTACTAGTATCACATTTTGATAATCAATATTTATTGAAATTTGTTGTCATCATTAAACTGTTGATTTTTGTATGTCTTATGTAAAAACACCAGTTTGAACAAAGAAATCCATATATTTGGCATGTATATTAAAAGTTTACTTAGGAATTTTTACAGGAAGCAATAGGTATCCTCAATGAATGATAAAATCTTAAATATAGTATGCTTATAATTGTGCAGCATGATCATCTTAAATTGGAGGTATTAATCGTTTCGAATCATGCCATAATTGGGAGAGCCTGAGATTGATTATCAGAGTATAAAATCTGAAATTCTGGCCTTGTGGCTCGTCATTCTGCTTTTTTTTTTCGCACCTACAGCTGCCTTGGAGGATCGAAGTTTTTTTCAACTATGAATGAGTTCATGATTATCAAGTATAATTAGTGAGTAAAATTATTTTTATTGTCTTAATCGGGTAAAACTTCAGCGGTTAATCTCGGTCACTGAATTGTGCGTCTTTTTCACAATTTTTTGAAGCATGGGAGTAGTATTAAATATTTCGCGAATCTTGGTCTTGAAAGAACTCATTACATGTTCTACAAGGATGTAGTTGAAGAAAAGTTCATGGATTAAAATATATGGACACTGCATGGCGGATTTAGAGGGGGAGGGGCAATTTTTTGGTGTGACTGTGGACCCCTACCCCGACCTCAAATTGGTCGCCCCCCCCTTCAAGATTCCTGGATCCGCCACTGAAGGATATGAATATAGAGTAGTTGCTTTAGGCCCTGATGTAGCTGTATCAATGATTTGGGAGAACGAAAAAGTTCTTTGTACAGATCCCACGCAGTAATTGGAGATGTTGTATCGGTGATGTATCGCAGGTATAATAATATATCAATTCTATCCAGACTTAAACAAAAAATACCTTTCATGATAACTTCTAATCAAATTGAATGCTCAAAATGTTTATAGTTTAAATGAAAAAAAAAATGATTTTGCTCAGGAGCACACACTATTGTAACACAATGACAGCATAAATTTAAATATTAAGATTATTATTTATTGTTGTGAAATAATATTCAGTATATTTTCATAAATGTATTAACCTTAATCTTATTATCTACTACACCACTATATACACTGAGAGGGTCGGGAATAGAAACTAATGTGAACGTCTAATTAACCGGACAATGTGCAAGAATGTGCAGACCACTCTACTGACCAGCATCTGGTAATGATATGATATCTCCTACGCATCTAGTGGACTGGACATAGATCACACATGATCCTCTCTGATATGGAAAGACAATAATATGCTAATGAAAAACTTCTTTGGGAGCTCTTTTATGGGAGATAATGAAGACGAACTTAATACTCATTAAGATGTGATCTGATTCCTGTTTCCAAATATATAACACTCGTTCTGTACCCTCCAGTATAAAACCTGGTGAGCGCTTGGTATCAGGAGCCTTTTACCATCCTTGGCTCCGAGACCTTTGGTGAACGCTTGTTGCTTAGAGAGACTTTTGTTTGTTTGCCATTTTGGGTTGTAATAATAAAACAGTTATATAAACTTTATCAGTCTTCTTAATCACGAGTATTGTCACACTATGCTTTTTAAAGATTGTCACTCTTATAGTTTTAATTAACAATACGGCAGCATTTTCAAACAAAATGTAGATTTTTTATTTTGATTACAGATTGTTACAATGACATCGATAAGAACTTATATGACGGATCTGTTAATATCCGTGGCGGATATCAGTGTTGGAACCAATTTTTCTTACGTAGCTTTTCTGTAAGTAAATAATCGTTAGATTTTTATTTCCAATCTACTCATTTGTACAATTAAATTTAAGCAACCAATTCCATCTGTATATAAGTTTTATAAGTTTCATTATTATAATTTACATATATATAATTATATTTTTGAAAATATACATGTACAGTCAAACTTCGTTATCTCGAACCCGATGGGACCGAGAAAAAACTTCGAGATATCTGATGATACGAGATATCAAGGTAAAAATAGATAAAGAAAAAGCGATTGAGACTTCAAACTCACTTTGACATATCCATGGTATTTGAGATATCGACATACGAGTTAAGGAAGTTCAACTGTATATATTTCTGTCAATTTTTAGTGTTTACATCAGAAAATTAACCAGTTCAATATTCTCACCTTTTCAGGTACATGCAAGTAACTTTTACAGATTGACTTCCAATAATCGAGAACTTCGTAAATTGTATATTAATTTTAAGGTCATGTGATACCAAAAAATCGGGATAAAGCGTTTTTTTTTTTATCATATAGCTTTTTTTTTGGTTGTACATGTTGTTTTTAGATTCAAATTATTTAGAAGTTTAATATAGATACAAAAAGTAATGATTTTAGGAGAATGCAAAAATATGGATGGCTTGATTAGAAAACTGTGTTATGTGATTTAGCAATAACAAAGGCTGTAAAAAATCTTTTACAATTTTCTTTTAACATGTTTTTGAGCATCCTTTTTCCTGAAACAAATGGATGCTTTTACTGAAATTTTAAATGTGAAACATAATTTTATTTTAAATAATAAAGAGTAAAAATATATAGCAAATCTTATTATGATGTCATTCAATGATCAGTATAAAGCAAATTTTCAGTTAGAGCTTAAACCACCCTTAGAAAATATTTTGAATAAATAAACACCATCCGCTGTGTTTGCAGAATAGTTTAAACCATTTGTATAGTAATTATACGAAGCCAAATTAAAAATTTTTACAGCAAGATTAACCTTTTAGATAAATAGATTTTCGTGAGTATGATACCCGATCTAAAAATAATTATTCGAACAAAACTACATAATAGATTACCTATAGCGTTAATCATACGTTCGTTTAAATCTGCTCTACATGTAATGTATACAAACAATGATCGCTATACGACAAAGAAAATTCGGGTTCATTCCAACTATCGTCATGAACAGCAGAACCTTGAACAATATGTCAAATTAACGTCCAAACACCCCTCGTATAGACTACATCAAAATTTGTTAGAAGTAGGGCCCTTGGAGGCATTTTTTTTTCATGCACGTCAGAGCAGAGTTTTAGGTATATAGAAAAGATGATATGAAAACACTGGTTTCTCTCGACAAAATCATTTGACCAAAATAAATAAATAAATAAATAAATAAATAAATAAATAAATAAAGAGAGTAGATAAGAAACAATTTGAGGAGCTCGATGATTAGTATACATCAGGGATGGGGTCAATTACTTTAAAAAGTAATTAATTAAATTACAATTACTTTGACTTTTTTCTTCAATCAAATTACAATTAAATTACAGGCTTTCTGAGACGTGTAATTAATTAAATTACAATTACTTTGCAAAAGTAATTAATTAAATTACAAATTACATTTTTAATTTTTTTTTGAAAATTTTTATAACCCTTGTCAATGAATATACAGAACATCATTTATTTGTATACAAGCTCAGCCTCTGCACATAGAGTACAAGAAATAATATGCTATAGGCATTGTGAATCATTGTGGTTTAATTTATAACATTTATTTACAAAACATCAAAGAATCTCTTAAAGAACTATTCGAGAACAGATTGATGCAGTTTCCACCACACAAAACCTACGTGTACACAAATTGCATGGCTTATGATATTTGATTAAAAGTGGGTATTTTAATAGAGTAAAATGAGTCGCAACTGTAACCCCTCAAATTAAATATTTCCTTTGAAGGTAACCTGAACATCCTAAATTGCTATTTATGTTAAACAATTTTACTTCATAAATCAGAATTGTACAGATAGAAAATTCATTCATAAAAATCTGTTTGGATGTTAAAATAATTATCAAATTGAAAGTTTTTCTTTTCTAAAGCTAGCGGAGCATTTTAGATTGAAATAATTATCTCCATTGGCTTTGTCTTCTAAATCATGGAATGAATATCTCTTTAGAGGAGTTGATTTGTTTTGATTGCAATTTATAGTTGTGATCTGTAGGGCAATTATCACTCCCCAACAAGAGAGAACTTTATAATGACACACACTTTTTTTTTCTTTATCATTGATCAAACAACAAAGATTGAAATATAATAAATGTGTGTTTCATAGCTGAATAGACCTAAGAAGGGTGGATCAAAATTCAGATTTATAAACATAAATTAAAAAAATTCAAAATTAACATAATGATTACAAAGAACCAGATTATTATTATCAAGCCAATCATTTAATTATTTGTTTGTAAACATTAACTTCAGATTTTGTTTAATTGAAGGATTGAGGATATGTTTTACAATAAAATAAAAACCCAGTAAAATGGGGAGGTAGTGGTGACAATATATCATGAATGTGTATTATATAAAGTAATTGAATGTAATTGAAAAAGTAATTGAAATTACATGGTATTTTTTCAGTGTAATTAATTAAATTACAATTACAAGTAATTGAAAAAATGTTCAATTACAAATTACTTCCAATTACTTCAAAAAATGTAATTAATTACAGTCAATTACAATTACTTTTTTCAATTACCCCATCCCTGGTATACATGTATATAAATTGTGAAAAACGCTTTTTTTTCATCCAAAACATTAAAAAAGAAAAGAGCACACTTAAATTGCATTGTTAGTTTGTATTGTTCTCAACTTTTTTCCTCTTTCATTTAGAAAAGATTGTCCAACAGTTATACCACACCAAGAATTCAGGCTCTCCTTACTTCTACCAGCGGTAAATTTTTATCTATTCATTTAGCATATATTGTTTTCATATTTGATTTTCATTAGTTACAACCATAGAATTGAACTTTATATTCACGAATAAGTAAACAATTACGAAATCTATTATTCTTTTTTCATTTACAGATCAAATCTGTTCATTCATCGAATATGATGGAATGTTTTCCCCCCAATCTTCAATTTCTTTTTCTATGATAACAAACTATATCTTTGTTAAAATTATGTTGTAGATATGCAAAATATTTTTGTTAACATGCATGCAGCATAAAATTAGAAAGTACACAGTTTTATATGTACATATTGTGCCAAGATGGACATTTAATATGCAAAGTCAAATTTAACAATGTTATCATGCTTTATCAATTGATCATTAAAGTGAAACGCGATCTAATTATTTGTTTGTTAGCGACGCATACATGTTACGTGACATATTGACATAGCTAACTTACAAGTCTTTGTAACCAAAATAACTTGCAGATAGGGATCAGAAATATGACACTAATGAAAAGTGACCCGGCGCCCATTATTTCTGAAATAAATATAATAATATCTTCCATATGGCTGGACTGACTAAAAATTGTTGGAAAAATTGAAATACTGGTTAAAAAAAACTGTTTCAAATAAGATGTGTTTTTGAAGAATTTATGCGATTGATCGTTGCCAAATATCTAAGCTACATATATGATTTAGTTATTTGGGTTACGTAGACATGTAAATTAGCTTTGTCAACATGTCAAGTATATATAACTGCATATATAATTAAATATAATAATAAAGTTAGTTGCCCTAACGTAAATATTTCTACAGTAAATATGTTAGGAACTATAATTATTCATCATAATCTCGAGACATTTACAAAGTCCAAACATGAAAATCATTCATCTGTTTAACAATTTGAACAAGTCTTGAACGCAGAATGAAAATAACACAATCAAACCAGCTACATAATGCTATTTACTCTTCAAATTTCAGGCTATTTGCACATTGATTTTGGCGTTTTTAACTCGACGAACTAAGCAAAAACTGCACCTGTTAAATGGAAGACCAGGACTTGTATTGTGAGTATAATTTTCATAAAAGCAGATCATATTTTGTAAGTTTGAGAAACCACAAGAGATTCAGTTCAAACATACATACACAGGAAACTCAACCCAATCCTGAAGAAACAAAGCTAAGTAATCTAAATAGTGAAGATAACGAATACATGAAAAATCTCATAAATTCTGTAAACAATACAACATCGAGAAAAGACCCCAAGAGAACAGACCTTCGTCAAAATTTACGACCCTGTAATACTAGGGGGCAGAGTGGTACTCAGGAAAGCCACGGACAGAAAAGTGGGATGAACACCCCAAGCCCCCCCCCCCCCCCCCCCCATCTCCTAGACATCCAATTTAAATATCATGACTTTTTTTGACAAAGATGTTTAAGAGGTTGCATGTCTGTATTATACTCAAATACAGAGGCATAAAAGAAGAAGATGGTCGAAAGGTGAAAAAATAAATCTCAATTATAACAAATTTTTCTTTGATATATCATATAAAAATATACTATATTATTATTAAAAGTATACTTTATGTAAAATCTCCACAATATGCCAAAATCACACAAAGACTGAAATTATTTGCCTATATGAAATAGCATACACATATGGCGTCTAGATTGTACACCCGAATAGTGTGGAATTAAGATGCTAATCGTGGACATGCTCTGCCATATGGCGGACGAGAGCGCTGTCCAGCGTGGCTGTCTTGGCGCAAGCCAGCCGTTAAATGTGTAAAATGTACAAAACAGCAAATTACATACAATTACATTATATTAACAAGAGAACTATTTATCAATGATTTAATCATTTCTATGTATCGTCCAGGAGATAAATGATTACTCAAGTCTTTAACCCTGAAGTCCTTTGACATCCGTGTGTTCAAACTGACCGGAGGCACTTTGAGCATTGTCTACGAACTGTCCCGGATTAACACATACATTTTACACATAATTTCCTTGGTCACATTTGAACGTATTCTTAAGAGACAATGATTTTCTTTGAAAGTGCTAATTGTAACATAGTACACCTTGACTGCAAGACATTTGATACCACCTGTTCTTAAGTTAACGTGTTAATTATTATTCAATTATGTCAATTATGTCCTTCTGCTCAGAGTTACTCAGTATTACTTCTTATATTGTTGTTACAAGCAAATTCAAAGAATTGTGGTCCCCCCTTTCTGTGTCTTAGTGGATAACTTTCCAGGCACGTCAAATATCAAAATCGTAAAAAAAGCCTGGAAAACGTCAGTTTTCCAGGCAATTCAAATATCAAAATCGTAAAAAAAAGCCTGGAAAATATCAGATATTGCAGACTAAGTGGATGGAATGCCATTATTTATGGCTTATTGTAACTGTCTTGTTTGTGTGTCCTGTCTTGTCTGTGCATTATACAAAAGAGACGTAAATTATTGTAGTAATTATAACTATGGCAAAGATTATTGCTTCTCAAAACTACATGAAACTTCAAGATCAAGGTCATGAGGTCAAATATCATAATAAAATCCAAAAGGTCTTGTCACAAGTAATGAACATGTGAAAAAAAAAATCAAAAACCATAGAGCACAATCTTAAAGGTCTTGAAACGGGTAATGCACATGTCAAATGTAAAAGTCATATCTTCTCCAAATCAAATGTTATATGCAATGTTAAAATTTTTGAAAATTTTGTCAAACTTCAAGGTCAAGGTTATGGGATTAAAAATCATAGTACATTTGAAAATGCTAATCGTCACAAGTAATGCACATGTCAAATATGAATGCCATAATCTTCGTTCCTTCAGAAGTTAGCAACACTAATGAAATGTTTGAAATTTAGGTCAAACTTGAAGGTCAAGGTCACGGGGTAAAATATCATAGCACATTCGGAAAAATTTTGACACAGGTAATGCACTTGCCAAATATAAACGTCCTATCATATGTCATTAAAAAAAATCACAAAAGTTAAAATTTTTGAAAATTAGATCACACATGAAAGTCAAAGGGTCAAGAATCATAGCATGCTCGGAAACACTACTTATCAGAAATGCACATGTTAAATATGATAGCCCTCTCTATTCTCAACCAAAAGTTATAAGCAAAGATAAAAATTTTGAAGAGTATGTCAAACTTTGAGGTCAAGGTCACGGGGTCAAAAATCGTAGTATATTTGGAAAGGTCTTGTCACAAATAATACACATATCAAAATTGAAACCACTATCTCTTCTCATTCAAAAGTTATGACCAATTTAAAGTAATGTTAAAATTTTTGAAAAGTAGGTCAACCTTCCAGTTCAAGGTCACGGGGTCAAAAATCATAGTGTATTTGAAAAGGTCTTGACACAGGTAATGTACATGTGAAATATGAAAGCCCCATCTCTTCTCATTCAAAAGTTATGACCGAGATTAAAGTTTTTGTGACAGACAGACAGATAGACGGACAGACTGACAGATGGACAGACCGGCAGACAGACTGACATAAAGACGAATGAGATTTAATGTCCCCTCGCTTTCGCGAAGGCGGGGGACAATTAATTGGTTGTTTAATACAAGATCTTCAGTTGGAAACTGGACCTTGCACTGTCCACGCCGACTCCAGATCAAGTAGAAAACGCCAAGTTTTGGACAGTTAATAAATTATTAAACGAAGAACCAACTTGTGTATTTCAACCGGACAACACACACTAAAGAGGGCAAAAAAGATCATTTTTCTCAAACCATACCACAATTTTTCGATATGAGTTGGTTTTCGCTCCATATTTTTGAAAGTTTATTCTCAAAGTTTGCGTAAAAATATACATTTTTGGGTAAACAAAAACATGGAGTGAAGACCCAATATGCCTTAAAAATACACTTTTATGACACAGCATTCGCATCTTTCCGAGAAATACTTGAAGTCCATTTATTAAATGCCAACATTCATCAGGATCTGTGTAGCGTAGTGGTTAGCGTGTTAGTCTCAAAAGAAAATGATACTTAAGATTTTAATTGCTAGGGTTCGAACCCCACAAATACCACATTATTATTATTATAATTAATTTTTAGGTCACCTGAGTCACTCAGGTGACCTATTGCTATCCGTTTTTGTCTGTCGTCGTGCGTCGTCCGTCGTGCGTTAACTTTTGAACATTTTCAAATTCTTCTCTAGAACCGCTCAACCAATTTCAACCAATTTTGGCATATAGCATCTTTGGGTGAAGGGGAACAAAAATTTTGAATTTCATGGTCCCTGCCCCCCTGGGGCTTGAGGGGTGGAGCTAAAACCACCAAAATTGATGCAATCTTTAAAAATCTTCTTCTTTACTCCTGGACATCAAGCAGTCAAACTGTTGACATGATTGTAATAAGCATTGGGCCCTCTACCAAAATTGTGAAATTCATGGCCCCAGGGTCAGGGGTTCTGGTGCTAGGGTGGGGCTATATAGATCATATAGTGAAAATACATTATTTCTTTGAAAATCTTCTTCTCTGCTCCTGGGTATTATTTAAACAAACTAAATGCATGGTTATGACAAGCAATGATGCCTTTTCCAAAATTGTGAAATTCATGGCCCCAGGGTCAGGGGTTCTGGTATTAGGGTAGGGCTCTATTTATTATATAGTGAAAATGCACTAATTCTTTGAAAATCTTCTTCTCTGCTCCAGGGTGTTATTGAAACAAACTAAGTGCATGATAATGGTGCACAAGGATGATTTTTCCAAAATTTTGAAATTCATGGCCCCAGGGTCAGGGGTTCTGGTGGTTGGGCGGGGCTATATAGATCATATAGTGAAAGTGCATTATTTCTTTGAAAATCTTCTTCTCTTCTCCTGGGTATTATTTAAACAAACTAAGTGCATGGTTATGACAAGCAATGATGCCTTTTCCAAAATTGTGAAATTCGTGGCCCCAGGGTCAGGGGTTCTGGTATTAGGGTGGGGCTCTATAGATTATATAGTCAAAATGCATTAATTCTTTGAAAATCTTCTTCTCTGCTCCTTGGTGTTTTTTAAACAATCTAAGTGCATGATAATGGTGCACAAGGATGAATATTCCAAAATTGTGAATTCATGGCCTCAGGGTCAGGGGTTCTGGTGTAAAGGGGGGGGGGTATTGATTATATAGTGAAAATGCATTAATTCTTTGAAAATATTCTTCTCTGCTCCTGGGTATTATATAAACAAACTAAGTGCATGGTTATAATAAGCATTGATGCCTTATCCAAAATTGTGAATTTCATGGCCCCAGGGCCAGGGGTTCTGGTGCTGGGGGGGGGGGCTATATAGAGCATATAGTGAAAGTGCATTATTTCTTTGAAAATCTTCTTCTCTTCTCCAAGGTATTATTTAAACAAACTAAGTGCATGGTTATGACAAGCAATGATGCCCTTTCCGAAATTGTGAAATTCATGGCCCCAGGGTCAGGGGTTCTGGTGCTAGGGTGGGGCTATATAGATCATATAGTGAAAATACATTATTTCTTTGAAAATCTTCTTCTCTGCTCCTGGGTATTATTTAAACAAACTAAGTGCATGGTTATGAGAAGCAATGATGCCTTTTCCAAAATTGTAAAATTCATGGCCCCAGGGTCAGGGGTTCTGGTATTGGGTAGGGCTCTATTTATTATATAGTGAAAATGCATTAATTCTTTGAAAATCTTCTTCTCTGCTCCTGGGTGTTATTGAAACAAACTAAGTGCATGATAATGGTGCACAAGGATGATTTTTCCAAAATTTTGAAATTCTCGGCCCCAGGATCAGGGGTTCTGGTGTAAGGGGGGGGGGGGGCTCTATTGATTATACAGTGAAAGTGCATTATTTCTTTGAAAATCTTCTTCTCTGCTCCTGGATATTATATAAACAAACTAAGTGCATGGTTATAATAAGCATTGATGCCTTATCCAAAATTGTGAATTTCATGGCCCCAGGGTCAGGGGTTCTGGTGTAAGGGGGGCTCTATTGTTTATATAGTGAAAATGCATTAATTCTTTGAAAATCTTCTTCTCTATTCCTGGATATTATATAAACAAACTAAGTGCATGGTTATAATAAGCATTGATGCCTTTTCCAAAATTGTGAATTTCATGGCCCCTGGGTCAGGGGTTCTGGTGGTTGGGTGGGGCTCTATTGATTATATAGTGAAAGTGCATTATTTCTTTGAAAATCTTCTTCTCTTCTCCAAGGTATTATTTAAACAAACTAAGTGCATGGTTATGACAAGCAATGATGCCTTTTCCAAAATTGTGAATTTCATGGCCCCAGGGTCAGGGGTTCTGGTGGTAGGGTGGGGCTCTATTGATTATATAGTGAAAATGCATTAATTCTTTGAAAATCTTCTTCTCTGATCCTGGGTATTATTTAAACAAACTAAGTGCATAGTAATGGTGCACAAGGATGCTTTTTCCAAAATTGTGAAATTATGGCCCCAGGGTCAGGGGTTCTGGTGCTAGGACGGGGCTATATAAATCAGATAGTGAAAATGCATTTATTCTTTGAAAAATCTTCTTCTCTACTTCTGGATATTATTGAAACAAATTGAATACATAGTTATGATAAGCAAGGGTGACTCTACCAAAATTGTGAAATTCATGGCCCCAGGGTCAGGGGTTCTGGTGCTAGGACGGGCTATATAGATCATGTAGTGAAAGACTAGTGCATTATTTCTTTGAAAATCTTCTCTTCTCCTGGGTATTATTGAAACAAATTGAATACATAGTTATGATAAGCAAGGGCGACTCTACCAAAATTGTGAAATTCATGGCCCCCAATAAGGGGCTGTGGTGCTGGGGGGGGGGGGCTCTATTGATAATATAGTGAATCTGTAGTAAAAATACATTATTTCTTTGAAAATCTTCTCTGCACCTGGGCATATTAGAGGTAAAAACAGTAAAAGTTTTAATAAAGATTTTTGAACATCTGGACCATTTGTTCAAGTGTTCTGGTCCTGGCCAGGGCTCTATTAATTTGTATTCAACTGAGAGGAGTTATTCCCCTTTGCCATTTACTTTTGATAATTAATCACTGTGAATAATGTACTTGAAAGGTTAATAGAATAGGAGAATTATGCAAGATTTTTTATTGTATAATACAAAAAGTACTTTTATAGTTTAAATGATCAGGTAGACTTGTAAGTAATAGATAAATAAAAATGAGACAAAAATAACCTGTCTTATTCAATGTTCAACAAAGACCAAGAGAGTCCAATGTAAGAGATTTCATCAAGAAATTAAAATAGTACAGAATCCCTGATAATTTGTTAATATACTGTATGGTGATAGTGAAAATCTTCTTCTCTGCTCCTGGGGAACAGATTAGAACCTAATTTATGAACTGTTAATGAACAGTAGACTAATTATTTTGTTGATCCTGATCACCCTATTTTTCTTGCTTTGGGCAACAGCTTCACCTTTCAGTTCACTTTATACTCCATGGATCCTCTATATTGTTGTATTATACTCAGGTGACCGTTAAGGCCCTTGGGCCTCTTGTTATATATCTAAAGCTATAGGCATTCTGCATGCCTTGCTCACCCATCGTCTTTGTTGTATTTAAAATTATCTCAATGATATACTAATGAAATTTTGAGTAACATCTGTTCTCAGTTTATGGTTTTAAGTCCATGGAAACATAGGAACCCCTGGAAACACTAGAGGCGAGATCAGGTGCCTAAAAGTAGTAAGAATCCTTTCTTTATAGGTCACACCCGCTTTGGGTCCTTTATACTGACCTGTAATCTGTAGTCAAAATTAGTATGAAAACAATTACCTAACATTTCGTATGAAATATGACAAGCAAAATTGACCAAACGATACTCTGTATATGAGGGCATTATGACGATTATAGAACTTAATGAGACGAAGCAAAATTTGTAAAGCCCTCGATCGTTTTGTGACCAAGGAAATTATGTGTAAAAATGTTTATGTTTATCTGGGACAAATCGTAGACAATGATCAAAGTGCCTTCGGCCAGTTTGAACATACGGATGTCAAAGGACTTCAGGGTGAAAGACTTGAGTAAACATTTATCTCCTGGACGATACAAAGAATTGATTAAATAACTGATACATGTAAATAGCTCTCCTGTAAATATTATGTAATTGTATGTAATTTGCTGTTTTGTACATTTTACACAGTTAACGGCTGGCTTGCACTATGCTGGACAGCGCTCTCGCCCGCTATATGGCAGAGCCTTTCCACTTTGTCGCCCTAAACTGGAGTTCACCATCTTAATTCCACACTATTCGGGTGTACAATTTGGAAGTCAGTTACAATAACTTATTTGACGGTTTTCTGCCTCGGTTTAAGAATTGTTCGTACCTGGCACATATACTCTCTATGTCGGGTGCCTATGTACATACCGGAAACAATACTGATGAATAGACAGCTTATATTGATGATAAAGGAATATTCCTATGTTGATACATAATTCTGATGGAATTATGGAAATAAACGATGGACAAGCTGAAATCATCCCGTTCATCATATAAGTTAGTTGGTCAGTAAAACATCCAAATATGAAACAGATGTGTCAGACTCTGTGACATCTTTTATACTGAGCTCACTGATAATATCGATTCTAAATTTGTATGAAAATTTGTAATTGATATTACGTAGTCGACATGTCTTATATGTCAAATTGAAGGCCACAAAAAGAACTTTATTTACATGTAGATCTAGAATTTTTGATTAAATTCTGCTTCATAGGATTACGAAAAGGTTGGCCAATAAAGGAGCACTCTGTTACCAATAATCAATTAAGAACGAAATAATTTAAACACCGTTTATTTCTTTTAAGAAATGAAAAACAGAGAAAATAATAGGTCTGCAAAATCATTAAAAAAAGTGCATTTTTTGTTAAGAAAAAATGATAACAGGAATGGTCTCAAGCACACTTTTTTAGAGAAAATTAATTAAGGACGTTTTTGGTAAATTGGGATATGTAGACAGTGGATTTTGGACTGGATGGCTCAGTGATAAAAGGCTGAGTAGAATTGCAGGGTGTTCCGGATTAGTACTGACGATCCTTTTAAGACACTCAACAAAAGTTTATCTGAACAAGGTTGACCAAAGGATGACTGCATTTAACGCCGGTTTTTGGGTCTCTTTCGGTCGCTTCTGTTGCTTTCATATCTTAACTTACTATTTGTTACAGAATCCTATCAATTTGCACCAAATTTAAATGTTAAAATGATTTTAGACTGTGATACAATGAAATAATTCTATATTTTTTTGTCCTTTTTGCTTTCCAAATATAGAGAATTTACTTTTACCTGCTCTTGATTGAACATTAGGTATTCCTGAGAAGTGGAGCTAACATTGTAAGAATGGGTCTAAAATTAGAATAGATAAATTTAACAATGACATGCATTAAAAATACATGATCACTCTTTTCCACGTCCCTCTTTATCCTGTATGGCACAAATATACTTTTTTACCAAGCTTTCAAAACGAAATTAACAATATGAGCACGTCCATATAAGTAAAGAATATTTTAAATCGATGCCTGACAATTTAACGTATTCGAACACAATATCCTAGTTGGCATAAAACATGCTACCTTATAAGTCACGTGACGAAATTTAGTATTCACAGAGTTTCCTGAGGTAAGAAATCACGTGGTGAATTACAATATTCAACATGTCACAACCCTTGTTCACAATAGAGAGAACGAATGTAAGAGGATCGAAGCAGTTTTTTTCTCTTTTTAAACATTAGCGCATGTTTGTCTATTAATCTCCTTTTAATACAACATTATAAATGCAAATATATAACTACTGTTAAACAGACAAAGGCTGACTATGTATAAAGTCAGTGAAAAAAGTGTGCGTCCTCATTATCGTACGGAGATTCGATAAATTGCGCTGACTCCTGCCTTTGAAAAAGTATTCGTACTTAATTTTATTTAATATAATTACGTAAAGTTGTAGATTGGATATTACCAATCCTGCAGTTAAAAGAAAAATACTAAAAGTTTATTTTGTCACAATTTTCGCATGTCCTTAAGTGCAGTCATCCTTTAAAAGTAAAGAGGATTAAACCAATATTTACAATGTAAATGTGTTTCTGGACGGGGAAGCGAAGCCGTAACCCTTGCATTACTAATCAAGTGCTCTATCACTGAGCCATCTTTGTAAAAGATGCATTTGAAAAACTTGCACATTACATTTTTTTTAAAATTCCAAACAATAAGAAAAATTAGATTTGACAGGTTTTGACAGGTTTCCGTCAGTAGAGATTTGGACTTTTACACGCTAACTAAACGCAAATTATTTTAAGGAAAAAGACCCAGGAAATGATGGAAAGTCTTTCTTTTCAGCCCCATGGATATTCTAAAGAGGTCTCACAGGTTTTCCTATGCTGCAGCATTTGGGACTCTTGCCCGTCTTTGCTCCGATATAGTGTTTGAAGCTAAATATGCATTCAACTACGACGGTCCCACATACTTGAAAGGTCTGTTGGTTTGTACATTAATATTCAGTATGTAATCTTTATATGAATTTAAACTGCAACTGTAAACTTTTGAAAAACGTGTTTTTCTTTAATTTTACACAGTTTCATATATCCGGGTTTTTAAGATACTTAGTCTTCTGGCATTTAAAGATTTAGGACCAAATAAGGAAAATGTAAAATTGAAAATTTTTCTAGATATTCTTGAAATTACAAAAAGTGCAGACTATATAATCTAGCGGATAAACCATGACCACATACATTATATCAACATTCATTTGTTATGATGGCACAAAATAACTCTCAAATTGTAATATTAAAGTTTCCGGGTTGATGGTTCATGCCCAACATGCTACATGTAAGTTGGACATGTAGTAAATTTTATTGAATAAGTTTCTTTAGACATATAGAAACAGATTTTGTACGTTTATTCCAATTCAAATATCCGGTAGAGAGTCTCTCAAGAATCTTTGTTTATGAGTTTAAAAATTACAATTTTGAAAAACAGAACACATTTTCTATAGTACCTGGAATAAGCTTTATGAGGCATAAACATGTATTTAATTTTAAAATTTATATCTACTTATACGGATTCTTGCATACCACAAAGGGCACTAAGTTTATCACATGCTTTATTTCTTACATACCACAAAGGGCACTAAGTTTATCACATGCTTAATTATGATATCTTCTTTACTACTGACAATTTACCGGACAAACTTTTTGTGTGATCATGATGAGCAATGGGCGGAAACAATTTTTTTTTTAAAAATCCATCTTCCTAGGACCCGACTGACTTGTGGGACTTACGCGTAGACGAACAGATATATCAAAATCTAAGGCAAATTGTATTCCTATTATATGTATGTATTTATCTGCAAATGAAACTAAGTTCCCCTCTGCAAAATACATGTATTTGATCTTTAGCTGGACAAGAAATAGGAGGCGCTCATACAGAATAACAGATCTTGCATAGCACCTAAGGCCAGAGCAATCTAACTAGTTCAGTTCAACATTTTAAGGACTTTAGAAAGAAAGAGGTATCGAAAGGGGAGGGGGCATTAATTATTTACAATTTATTAAATTGATGGAATGGCTATAACTCTGGCAAGCTCATTACTGTATAAAGAAACTAAAACGGATTTTACCATGCTTTTGTAGCAAGAAACATATTATAAGCTCGAATTTGAGTATGAAATGGTTGTTTACATTTAGAGGGTATATCAACACACTAATAATGTTACATTTAAGGTCCATAGAATTTTATTGTAAACATGTTAAAATTTTCTACAAACTCATCAATTTATGCACAACCCTAAGAATTAACCTGTGTGATAATAAAATGCAATACGAAGGATATTTTATGTTTCTTTCAGTGTTCATTGCACTTACCTCGATGTTAATATATGGTCTTGGTTACTATCCTTTGTTTGCCGGAATCACAGCAGAGAGTCCCATAGGATACTTAATTGCTACATTGTTTGCATGGACGTTCACAGCTAATTTTTTCGCCAACTCTTTCTGTGAACAGAATTTGGATGTACGTATTTGTTTGCGTGTATATATTTGAGAAAGAAAATCTTGATGCTGTCAGTCATTTCAAAAGGCACTCCTAAATTTGAAAATATTAAGGTACTTTTAAATAAGCCTTTTGAAACTGTTCTATGTTACTGAAAGTTATGTTACTTTATATTTGTTTCAGGTTTCCTATTTTATTCTGATTGTCATGTTGTTACCAGAAATCGTCTGCTACCTGTATCTTAGCTTCAGTCTTCCCGCCAGATTCGTCTTATCTATTGTTAAACCAAAGAAAAAAACCAAACTTGCTGTTGACTTTGAAAGCAGTGAAGATCTATATGAATCAATCCTAAAATCCTACCAAGGCAACCATGTTCGAAAATTGTTCAGAAAACCAGAGCCTCCTTCCCCGTTAGTTTATTTGAACATTTTACTTTTAAAAATACATGTAGTATCATAGATTTACGTATTTAATAGAAAATTTACGATTAATACGAAATATTAGAAGTATTGTCTTGAATCCCTCTACCTATTGACTTTTTAATACTTCGAAAAGTAGGATCTTGGCAAAGTATGTCACGTTTATTTATTAGGGATGGCAACGAATATTCGAACATTCGAATATTCATGCGATGAGCTGATATTCGAATATAAATTTAAGATTCAAATATTCGGTGTTTTTCAGATTTCATAAAAAGAAGTACTGTGATTAATAAATTTTGATTAGAACAGCGCTGGAATTATCCCTGTTTAATTTACTAGCGATCAATTTTTTCACTACTTTCTTATCTTATAAATCTACTAGATTACATTACAAAAATGCTTTATGTATAATACATAACGTACTTTCGTAGTTTTTATTAGTTAGATACGATCAGATCTAGAATCGAGGACAAAAATGAAATCTATAAATGTCTAAAAGGCGTGAAGAGCATACTTATCAAAATAAAATTAATTGATCATTGAATGAATGTCCGATAGAATTTATCTGTAATTAATATTGTAAAGGGCTTGATTTCAGAATAAATGTGTAAATTACTTAATTATCTCGGGTTGTACATAATCCTGAATTTTATATTCATTATTGGGAAATTAGTAAATTACCTAGGAAAATTGTCTATGGAAATATTTGCTTACATTGTATCAAAGATTATAATCTCTTATCAGGCAGATATAATTGTAATTCATTACAAGTATTGAAATCTGAACAGTCACCGTTATGACTATCTTGCCTTTTGTAAGACGACTGGTTCCTCAGTTGGAGCTACTATAAATACACGTTTCATTTGTTAAAATTATACTTTTCTACATTTAAATCAATTATTTATTTCAAACATTGACAAATATCAAATGGAATTTCTTATTGTACACCGACAAAAGTCTTCATACAATTTTACTTCCAATATAAGTATAGCTACGCTAAACCTTTCATGAGAGTAGGATGATGCATATTTAAAATAAAAGATTTATTTATTTTATCGAATATTCGAATATATGCGAATACGTTCATTGAATATTCGAATATGAATTATAGACAAAATTGACATCCCTATTATTTATATATATTTTGCTTGTAGAAATGAATGTTTAAAAGAGAAAAATATACAGTAAAGCAATGTTCTCCTATGAAAACATTTTTAAAGAAGAGTTTTATTTGTAAAGTTTACTTTTCTTTGAGTCGGACACAAGTTTTCTCCTCCTACACATAATCATTAAATTTTATTTTCCAATGCAGACCGCCTGAAGGGAAAAAGAACAAAATAATCTCTCTCCTGAAAACACTATCTCAGAAAATATTCTACAGACGTAAGAAAGGTAAATTTACTCTTGTTTGTTAATATAATTAGGTATTTTTACAGAACATTACAAATACAAACATTATTACTTTCACGAATAAAGTTTGTAAGTAACTGTAAAAGATAATGAAAAGATCGTAGTAAAAAGGATTAGAAAGTCAAAAGTTTAACATTTGAATGCTGGAGTTATCCTTTTTATACAGCCTTAACTTACATCTTAAAAGAAATTCCTATGTAAGTGTGAAAAATATTAGATTGGCATCAGTTCCCATAAAAGAAACAGTGTAAAATTTTATTTTGTTCAATAGATTATGTGGATATTGTTTCTGAATATGTTACATTGTGAAAGGAATGTATTGATATTTTTTGTCGGGACCTCGGTAACAAATATGTTGCACTCAAATTTTTATTTTGGGTATTTCTAATATTATATGATATTAATTTTACAGTCTCGTAAAAAGAACATACCAAATATTTTGTTCTTCCGATCTTTTAAGGTTAAAGCTCTTTCATGAACATTCTTGAGATGTTTTTTCTATCATCTCAAACTAAGTAGATTGTCCGTATCACATTACTATTATCGTCCTCAAGCAAATGTACTTGATGTGTCTAGTACCCTTTAGTTATTTCTGAAAGAAAATAATTTTTTTTTATTTTTCAGGATTCCGATATTCAGCTAGGATGATGTCAGTAATATCTGTAGGATTTGTATTACTCTATACAGTAAGTTAAGATTTATCAACTCAATTCAATAAATTTTATAAATTCTCTAGTTATTTCTTCACCACTTCTTTTCCTACATTGTCTGCCCGAGTTTCAAAGCATATTTGATTGATTTTTGATAGATTTATGTGTTAAATTTCTTTTATCCATAATAAGGGATAACTTTCATTTCTTTTTTCTTTGTTTTCTTTTTAGCGACCGTTAATGCTGATTGAACGTTTGCAAACTGAGTTTTGCCGGCGAGGCGTAAGCGGAGACGGTAAAACGGATGTTTGTGACCGTCAAATCAGCATTAACGGTTGCAAATAACAAATAAAAAGATAGTTATTCCCATTCTAATGCCATTTATGCATTTTATTTTATGTTTACCTCTTATTGTGTAATGTTTTGTGAAATGAAATATGTCATGAAGGGTTGTTTTTTGCGTCGTTCTTTATGACGTCACAATAAAAGGTTTTCACTCTCGTTTGTGCTTATTCTAGGAGGTTCGATCCAGAGCTTTTAAGCAGATTTTTGTCTGGACCTTTATTTCTAAAATTCTGCATCGTATTTAAGTTCTTGCATTAAATTTGGATTCTAGAATGCAAATTAAACTATACTCAATGAAAAAAAAAACGCGATTAAATTCCATTCCAATAGGATTAAGCCTGGAACTATATTTTTTGGCGGAAGGTTTATTCAAGCTGGTTGCACACAGAGCTATTTTGTGCAGTGAAATGTTTAATGCTGGTTATGAAATATCTATTTAATTAATTTTTTAATTTTATCATCATATTGTGTCCAATATAGTGAATTCTGAGAGTCAAGGAAAAAAATTGAGCCAGTTTTAAAGATATATACGGTATATAAACGCGATTTTTTATGTGAAACAAAATGATTAAATGATTTGAAAAACATGATGTAAAAAATAATTACTTTCCCCAAAGTTTTACTAAATAACTCGTTGTAATTACAAAACAATTGAGCAAGATCTGCAATTAAGAATTCAGCCTATTCATGAATATTGATGAGGGAAGTGCGTAAACAGTATATAAACACGCATGTCCGCGGGCGGGAAATCATAGACAACGAGATACGTTGCATTTTGACTACGATTTTGAAAAAAAGTTAATATCTGTCATTGCAGAGTAGATGGTTAATACTGATAAGTATTTTTAAGCATAAAACGTATGCCATCCATGTCAAAAGTTATTTTGTATACCCAACTGCCTACCTCGTTTTCTTGACGCCATTTTTGTTTATCAATCTAAAAGTAGCGACGGTGTCACATGATGTATGAATTTGAATTGAGGCATTACATTCCTAGTAGGATAATAAATAATTATGATTTGAGATCTTTATAATGCGTTCATTTCCAATTGTGTAATTTACAATATTTTCGTAACTTTATTTGGTAAACAAAATAAATAAATTTCCAACTTTATTTTTAACTGACGCAAGTTATAGCGTGTATATCTTTAACTTAAAAAACTTCAATGACGTCACCCATTGTTTTTAGTCAACGTATATTTTACCGATTCAACCATCACTAGTTGGATATTTTAAAGATCCAACTGGCCATCAGTTGGATATTCAAATATCCAACTGCCTATCTGTTGGATATTTAAATATCCAACTGTGCATACAAACATAATTAAGCAATGAACAAAAGAGATAAAAGAGTTAAAAATGTATTTCCAATGCACATAAAAAATAATTACTCCGAATTTGTCACACTATTATAAGTGATATCATATGCACACGGAATTAATCACTTCGCATTTTTCACACCATTAGAATCGTGTTAAAAATGTACTTCCAATGCTCACAAAATTTACAATTCCTCCGAATTTTGCACACTTTTAGACTCTTGTCGGCAATAAAATATCCAATACCTGTCCGATGGTAATTTTAACAAAATGTTTCCGGTCTTAAATTTTGAAAGCATCACTTTATGACACGCTTATAAATACATTTTCACCTTGAACCTTAAACCACATCATTTCCTGTTGCTGAACATTATTTTAAGGGTCCTTTATCAGCAAATCCCCTCAGTTTTTTTTCTAGGTTCATCTCTGTTCTCATACTTTTCCAGCGTACTCCCAAAACAATTTAATAAATCGACAGCCCATCTATTTTTTGGTCACCTTTTTTATTGCAGATCTTGATATGGAATATTTTTAAAGCAGATTCTGCATAACACCGACAATCTTTTCATCTGATTTAGCACTACTAGAAGTATTGTCCGAATGGAATTCCGTAAGATTCCAACACTTTTCCTCAACAAATCATCATCTTAAATGCAATGTTAGATTTCCAACCTTTTATCAAACAAAACTCTGTAGTTTTCTTCTGATTTCAGGTCAAAAGTATTCAAAACACTATCTGAACCTCTCTAAATTTATTTTGGATTTAAAACTATTCTTCATCTGATTTCATGACTGTTCAGTACAATGGAAAGGTTTGAAATGACATTAGCACCATGCAGTTGCAGGCTCAGTAGTCCATGAATAAAAGGGGTGTTCGATTAGGCTATTGAATTTGTCACTGTTGGATATCTGAATGGGCTAGATCCCATTGTATTACAGCAAGGTTGGATATATGAATGGCTAAATGTTTCTTTGGGGCCCAAAGTGGGGAAGTTTTTTAAGTAAGATAAATAACTCGATAGTGTTGAATAGTTTTGAGAAAACATCCCCTCCTCGGGCATTCGGCCCTCGGAGGGAATGTTTTCTCTAAACTATTCAACACCATCTCGTTATTTATCCATTACATAAAAGTAACTCTTTTTTTAGTAATATCTAAAAATTTATATCATAGACCCAAACTTTTGATTTTCTTTTCTGAAAATATAAGATAATTTTGACCAATCTGCTTAAATTCAGCAAAAGTTTAAGACTTTAAATTGAGTTTTTGCTTTTTAAATTTTTAATGCCAGAAAAATGATTTTTTTTTTTTTTTTGAGTGCAGAAAAGTCAAATATTTTATTATGCGAAGCAATTTAAAACTTTTTCTTTATTGTTACAACTTTAATGTGTCATTTTAAGATAGAATAATACATGTAGTGTCTTTTGTCCCATGATTTATTTAGATAAAAAAAATATAAGAGGGAAAACTTGGAAAACGTGATTTATGATAAGATACAATTTCAGTGCAAATGGTTATATTAAATGTACCGTGGCGCCAAAAAAGCATATTGACCCCCTTTTTTGTTTTCAATTTTAATTAAGCTATGTGTGTAAATACTAAAAAAGTCTTAAGACTTTAAACATCAGGATCCAACCCTGTAAACTACCCCAAACATCAGTGCAGTAGCCAATTAAAATGCATTATACAAAACAGTTGCATTAGAATTCTATCTTAGAGGCTTTTTTAAAATATTGTCTTTTTTGAATTTCAAAAAAGGTTTTTTTAGAGTTATTCCTTGGACTCTACCAAGTCTTCGAATTTTTGGAGGATGGATTGATTGCTCAATTTAATGTCATAGGATGGGATCCACAACCAGGAGAAACGGAGGGTGTAGGAATTATACGAGACGGATTATACTTTGCTTATTATTTCGTCATATCATTTGGAGGTGAGTAATATACCTTGCTTACATCCTTGCTAACATATTCCCTGAACAAAATTGTTTATAAATTATCAAAGCAAATCAGAAATAGTTGGATAAAATGTTAGTCTGTGTTTTCTATTTAATAATGATTTGACCTGTTGCTAAGGGGTGTGGTGGACAGTACTTTGTTAGTGTTCCAGTTGCAACATAATTTATGATTACCTATTTCTCGAGCTCCATACTTAGTATAAATATTTGTCATTATACATTTTCTTATATTACTGATACAAAATTGTTATATTATTTTTCTCTAACAAATCCAAAGCAAAGTTATTTCTCCTCCTTTATTAGTCCCCTACCGGTGAGACCGGAGGGGACTATAGGTTTCCTCTGAGTCTGTCCGTCTGTCTGTCTGTCAGTCTGTCCCACTTGGTTTTCCGCACTTTTCTTCTTGCAGAAATTGAGCTGATTTTGGTCTGTGACTTAACCTTGATGAGTTATAGATCAAGTTTGCATTTCGTCCCGCTTCATTGATTTTTGACGGAATTATGGCATTTTATAATTTTTAACGGGAACCAGATTACACTTGCCGGTAGGGGACTAGTATTGCTAATGCAATACTCTCAGTGCTTGTTATTACGAAAGCCTATTAGGATCAAACTACGGTAAAAAAAAAAATTAAAAAGCTTTATAACGCCTTTTCAAAAGGCGTTATAACGCGAAAAAAGGCGTAATAACGCCTTTTGAAAAGGCGTTATAACGCGGAAAAAGGCATAATAACGCAAATAAAGGCGTAATTATAGAGCCGCCTTTCCAAAAGGCGTTTTAACGCGAAAAAGGTGTTATTACGCCTTTCCATAAGGCGTTATAACGCCTTTTTTCGCGTTATAACGCCTTTTGAAAAGGCGTTATTTTTTTCTAAACGCTTGGAGATATTGAGCTGATTTTTGGTCTGTGACTTTACCTTGATGAGTTATAGACCAAGTTTGCATTTCGGTTCGCTTCATTGATTTTTGAAGGAATTATGACATTTTCATTTTTTAACGGGAACCAGATAACACTTGCCGGTAGGGGACTAGTATTGCTAATGCAATACTCTCAGAATACTTGTTTTGTACTTGTTTTTATAAATAAAAAATTAAAATAATGATGATTTGAATTTTGTTTTAGGTTGTTTCCTTGCATCTCTGACGGTTGCGTTTCTTATCAACACGGTCTTTCTGTTTCATTATTTGACATCTTATAGGTACTATATAGACACATTATTAATTGATGAAATAGAAATATGTTTTTTGCCCAACATATTGCTTTAAAAATTATCCTGTATAAAACTCAATTAGAAACTGAAATAAAAAAAACACAAAAAATTCTATTTGTTTAATGGAAATACAAAAACTGAGATATTACAATTCAAAAATATGTGTTTATTGTAGGAAGTATTTACTTTCGTTGTATAAAGGAAAACCTAAACATCTAACACCTAAAAGTGAAAAATCCAATGCAAGTCTTATGGTGGGTTTAATTCTGCTTTTTTAACTCTCCTTCTGTACACAATTCAAGTTATAAATCCGTATTAATGCTTCTTTTGCAAATATCTATTCTGACACTTACCATTTCTTTTATTATTACTTAGCTTTTCTTCCCAATTTCTAGCTTCTTTGTTTTCATGTTTTCAAAACAAAAGTCTATATTGAAAGCATTTCACTTCACATACTCACACTTATATAGAAAATGACCGAAACTTGTAATTTCAGGTTGGAAGCGTGCGGTATGCTGGTTATCAGGTGGGATACATAGGATGGGGTAGGTTGTTATGGAATAATTTTCCGTTAAATAGACTTCAGAGCAACAATATGTCAATTTTTTAAAAAAAATAGTACTGTGAATGAAATTGAAGTTTATTGAAAATAATTACAAAAATATGAGAAATGTAATAAAGCCACATATTAAAAATAAACTTTAAAGTCACTGTGTTATATGCAATCATATAAACTTTTTAATACAGACAACAACAGCACCCCCCCCCCCCCCCACCACCACCACAAAAAGTCCAATCTCGAGGACGCTGGTATATAATTTATCACTTTTTATTTTATTTTTCTTATATAATTTCAGGATTTTTCATCCAATTTCTGGTTCTCTTGCTCGTTTCAATTACAATAGCAACAATAATAACTATATGGGACCTTATTAGTGACTTCATTATATCATGGATCATGGCACTTTGGTAAGTAGTTACCAAACATGTGATTCTAGAGATGTTGCTCCAACAACATTATACCTGATTTTCTGTATGAAAAAGTGATAAAGTATGTTTTAAAAGGATGCCTTTGTACAAGATAAAAGCAAATTGGAAATTTCATTTAATTTGTGCTTTGGTTGATTGTCTTACAGGCCTGTGTTACTGACGTCATTGGTGCTAAACTTTGTGCAGCTTTTGCTATCTAAGTTCCTCTTCCTACAAGAAAATGGCAACATATTAGCTATGGAGAATAGGTATGATAGCGTAAATAGTATAACATTTATCTTTGTGAATGAAATGCTTCTCAGCGGGCAGTCATATTTGTATATCTGAATTTTTTTAATGAATATTTTGTGATATACACATACAAGAATAGGCATATACACAAAACAACATGAATGAAAGTTAAAATAAAAAAATAATTAGAGGGTATTTTAGTAAAAAAATACTTTTGCTTTTTAAGACCCAATAACTACGTACATGTATATTGCAATAAATCCTGATGAGCAACTCAAGATACACTATCAAATGATCTGCATAAAAAAACCAAAATCACAATTTCACATCAGAGCTGATTTTCTAAATGATTAGTTAGTAAGATAAAAAAAGATTTGGTACACAAACTTTACATGTTTGTATTTGTAGACGACTGTTCTTCATTTTTACCTACTTCATGTTCTTCTATAACGTCTTCATTGGTCTCATCTCCTGCTTAATGAGGATCATTAAGTCCATCATTCTAGGCGCCCTCTTCCTCCCACGTCTTGACCATAGCGTGCTGCCCAGAAAATTCCAGCAATTTGACCCAGGTAAAATTCACATTTGTTCCCGTAGCATAGAAAATACTGCATAGAAGGCACTGTGGTATTTCAGTGTGGCAACTTTCACATATCCGATTCTTTTATTTTCTTTTTCATTTTTCAAATTATATTTATTCTGCAGGGTTTGATGCATACTGTGGTTTTATGCATATTGAGAGTACACACACAAATCCGGTTGCTATGGTTTTCATCAGTATATTGCAAGCAGAATCACTGACGTCATTAAAAAGAAAGAAAATGAATGACATTGATGCGATACCTATGGGTAAGTCCCAATTCGTTGGTTCAATTGTTACAAAACTGAATTAAAGCATTTATCAAAATATGTGTAATCATATTTACATACACTGAATATGCTTTATATATATCTGAGCAAATCAATATATTAATGCAGTAGTCTTTATCTTAAGTGTCAAAAGTCAAATGTTTCATGGCTCTCTCATCAATGGAACGTACGTGTGATAATATTTGACGTACTTTCACCCACTGTATACAAATAATAAATAAATAATAAATATATAAAAACAAATTACAGATGCAGTCATTGCAGAAAAACCATAATCCGATTAAATGTAATATGTATTTTTCTCTACATTGTAGAAACTGCATTTTATTGTTTAAATAGACCTGAAAATATTAATAAGATATTCTTGCTGTATTATAATAGTGATTTCATGCTTTTATAGCTGCAATTTATTTCTATATAATGTAATTGATAAACTCGTCCAAGATTTATAAATGATAAACTCGTCCAAGATTTATAAATCATTTTCAATACTGTAGAACAAACCACATACATTTAAGAAGATGTTTTTCAATAACAGAACTGCATTTTCAAAATCATTGGCATTTGAAAACAAAATATGCTGAAAACTAAACTGAACGTTTAGCGGTATTTCACAATCGTGATCATTTAATTTGTTTGTCCTTTCTGTATGTTCGCTAAATGTCTGTCCGATTGTGTCAGCAGTTGCAATGACTTGCTATTTATGTAGTTGATACTTTACACACAGAAAATGAGAAAATCATTTTACGGATGATGACATAGGATTTTATAAATGAAACATAATATATTTCCGTAATAAATGCGACATTCTGACTTCAATCTCCCAAGTAAGTAAATAAAATTTCATTATGATAACCTTACCAAGAATGATGTTGATTTTGATATTTGCACTGGCGATTCAAAGACTTCAAATTTTGAACTGGTCACCCTACTTGGGTAACAAAACTCTCATGATTTGGACTTACATTTCGAAATTTATTTTATTTCTTGTTGACCATGGCATTGAACTTTGAGCTTGAATGAAGCTACCATACAAATACAAACTTATTTTATTCTCTAAATGTTAGTTACTACAACTCAGATTGTTGACTTTGTCCAACAGGTTAACTTTATTTTATCGTTTGATTTGTAGGGCATACTTCTTTTTATATTTTACTTTGCTTTATATACATGTTAATTTAGGAGCGATCTCAATTAAATTTTACTAGAGAAATATGACGTCTTAAACAAAAAGTACTGCAACTCTTAATTAATCAGGATATTTGTATAATCTGCATTTGTAAAATTAGAAAAGTTGTTCGAACTACAGATCCCAGCGCAGAACCTCATAAATCATCAATTGTTTATTTAAAAGTATGTCATGATTGTTTTATGTAAGCTTTTTCTTAAATATGTATACTAAAGATTTTTTTTTACAAGCAAGCAAAAGTGTTTTTTTTTAATTTTAAGTTTACAGTATTGCATATTTGTTAGACATTTTCATATCTCTGAAGTCATGAAATGGGTTACATATTGAAAAAATCCAAAAATTTTGTTTCATTCCTTTATATCTTAACTGCAGTAAAAGGTGAGTGCATTCTATATATAGATAACTTCTTCTGAACGTCTGTAGTTGGACTAGCTTCCTTCAAACTTGGAACAATGCAGTGACCGACTCATTTGGATCCTATCTCGTGAATGTACAACATTGTTTAGTTGCTAGAAAAATAGCAACATGTTAATTGAATGTTTGTTTTGTTTCGGAACTTCTCATCTCTGTCAGTTATACCTTAGAGTTAGTTATCACTGTGGAAAATATAGAAATTGTATTACAACAATAGTTGTGAAATGCATGCATGTATAATACCTATTACTTAGGGAAAATATAGATTAGTATCATTAATTATGTTATGCATGCAAGGTAGATTATATAATTATAGTAGTAGTAAATATGCATGTATATACTTATTGCTAGAATAACACTATCTGCAAGGCAATTCGAATTTATGAGTACGTTTTATTACGTTTTCACCAGTGAAATACTGTGATTTATTTATTGAATAAAAATGATATTCTCTCACAGTGTGAAAGGATACCATAATGATACTCTCACAGTGTGAAAGGATACAAAAGTAAATAAGTAAAAAAAATTTTTTGGCCTGAAATAAGATAAAGTTAGTAATTAAACCATCTTAATAGAGACTCAAACTGCATATTTCTTCACAAATATGTTGCTAAAATCCATGTGACAATGTTTTCAATCTCACAACTGCTAAGCAATGACGTCTCAACTGCTGAACTATGGCGTCACAGCCCATGACACTGTGTTTTAAAAGAAAAACAAAGGAAAAGGGAAAATCAAAGAAAATGTAATAATCAGAAAATTCCATGTTTTGTAATTGGATATGTAATTTATTTCACTCATGGGACAGTATTTTTTGACATTTTTACTCGTGCTTCGCTCTCGTGAAAATATAAAAAAAATCCTGTCCCACTCGTGGAATAAATTCAATATCCAACTACAAAACATTGAATATCCTCTATTTATTGTTGTTATTGTAATCGTTATCTGTACTGGGTGCATTTTATAGATCAAGGTGTTTAACAACTGATGTGTCACTATTTATTGAAACTTTCCATTTACCATTGATTTTATTTCATCTATGCCAAAAATGTAAGCCAACAAGACCAAAATGTTTGCAAAGAATTTATTTATCTTGGAACTGTAAGTCGTACGGAGGATTGTATACTTAATGGCTCTCTAGAAGAGCTCCGTTTATCGTATTTTTGGTGTACAATGCATACTACTCATTTACATATGGAATAAACAAGTTAGATTTAAGTAAAGGCTATACAATAAATTGTGACAAAATCCTTGAATTTTATAAAATAAATTGTAATTTAAACATAAACTTTAATAACTTCAGTCCAACAAGTTAGATTTAAGTAAAGGTCAAAAAAACATCACAGAATGGATGAAAAGTTAATTAATATTAATGTTATGATAATTAATTTTTTTTTAGCAATGTTTAGTTACTATTCCTGTTGTGACATCCCAAGATAGATAAGCTTCCTGGTAGCTTACAACGATAACCAGATTTGTTTATTCTTCCGGAAAAGCCTTATACCTAGGTCGCATTTAAGCCGATGGTAAGACGACCAAATTTTCTCGTATCGTCGGCTGAAAAACATGATCGGCCGACATTAGTATAGGGCGACGCGGAGCAGTCACATTAATTTCTAGAAATACTGATGACTTTAAAAGTTTAGATATTTATAAGTCGGTCAATCGTCGCCCGATCATCGAGCAATGAGCCACAGTTTGATTTTCATTTACGAAAACCCAATACGACCGACTTAACAACCGGTCTGCGGATGGTCGGATGATGATCCAGGTTTGGTCGACGGACTATTCAAGGACTGTTTTAATTGAAGAAATCGGCCACCAAGGCAGAAAATATTATAACGGCTTGACGGACACAAACTTGGTCGGCCGACAAAAAAAGGGTCAAAATCGGGCAAGATTTGCCGACTGGCGTCCGAAGAATCAAATTTTTGCCTAAAAATCCGTTGGTCGTATTTGGAAATGTGACTGGGGTTTTACTCTTGAAAGGAGTTTTACTCTTGACCATCGGCTTATCCTGAAAGGATTATAGGTCAATGCACTCTATCATAAGTACACTGTAAATAGTTTATTAATTTTGTTTTCATAATTAAATAGTTATCTCAAACCCTGTAGGTTTACAAAAAGCTTTTTTAGATTGAATTTTCAGATCAAAATCCATTTATGATGTAACATTCATATGTATTTTCTTCTTTATAGACGAAAAAGAGGAAATGATACAGAAAAAACGACGAAAGGCGAGGTGGAAGTGGCTACTTGCTTTCACCCTGGTAAATAACCCCGAACTCTCGCTACAACGAAGACTCACTCTGGCAAAAGAGCGCAACGAAAATGTCAAGGAAATTCTTTTCTCTTCGTATGCGGTACCTATTGAGCACGGAAGTATTGACACTAAATTTTAAAAGAAATGAAAAGAAAAAGAAGTTTACATATATATATATATATATATATATATATATATATATATATATATATATATATATATATATATATATATAATCAATTGTTTTACTGCTTAGTCTATTTGCAAGTCATACGGGATGTATAATTTTATGCATTGTGGCCTTGTTTGTATTAAAAAATCGATTCTCATTTTAGAAAAAAAAATGCACTAATAATTTACTTATTTCTTAAATGTTTATAAATGCGTAATCAGTAGGTTGTGATTTTTATGAAAAAGGCGTTTGCAATTGTTTCAGAACATTTTTTTTTTTATTTTATTGTTTATTTTTGTGGAAAACGAGAAATTTCTACACTTATTTTTGTGGTTATTTTATTTCAAAGTATTGTGTTTTACTTGTGTGTACATCTCTTTATTATTTCTTGTGAAATCCAATGATTTATACATCATGAAATACTTTAATCTTTAATTTTAAGAAATAGATCTGATTGACTTATTACAGAGCTTGTCCATGTCAGAAAACATATATTTACTCTGATATAATAGATATACATATAACTGTGATAGAAATTAGACAATTTGTAAATTAACTTTTTTTTTAAATTTTTTATATATATATTTATTATGTGTATTTAATTGGCCAATAAATATATTTTAAATTTTACGTTGATCAATCGTTTCTAAAGTAGGATGAGTTAGAGAATTATATTTAGTAAGTAGTGATTAACAAATTAATATTCATAAAAGTTTATCCTCAAAACTTTTTGTGTTATACTTTATGTTGTTCTGTTATGTGATCTGAGTCATATATTACAAGCAATTCCCAGTAATCGTCTTGTGCTATGCACTGTTCGACATTTGTGGATATCCCTTCATCCCTTGTAAAAATCATTTTCATTTAATTTAAGCTTTACAGTTACAGTTATATATCCCAGTGAGCTTGAAATAAAAGATATCACAGAGTCTGACACATCTGTTTCATATTTCGATATTTTACTAGAAAAAGACGTCAATGGTAATCTAACAACAAAGCTTTATTATTAACGTGATGACTTTAACTTTTCAATCAACTTCCCTTACTTATGCAGCAATATACCCTTATCACCTGCATATAGGGTGTATACCTCCCAGTTGATTCTATACGCAAGAACATGCTCTACATATGAACAATTTCTAATACGAGATAAGTTATTGACAAACAAGTTGATGAAACAAGAATATCAACAGTCTCCTTTAAAGTCATTATTTCGTAAGTTCTATTGTCGATACAATGACCTTGTCAGCAAATACAATCTAACATTAAGTAATATGGTGACTGACATTTTTCATACTAATTTTTAGACCATTTTACACACTGAATTGTCGAATGATTTTTCCGTTATTTTCCGAACATGACAAGAAGCACACGGCGGGTTTGACCGGTCGGCAGATGATGCTCACTCCTCCATGGCATCTGATCCCACCTCTAATGTTTTTGGAGGTTGGTGTTCACTCTGCTTCCGATTTGTATTGTTTTAATGGAGTTTGAGCTTGAATACTGTTCGTTATCTCCATATTTCATTACAGGGAAACAAAATATTAGAATTTTGCAGTCCATGTCATCCATTGTCTCTGGGATGAATCCAAAATAGGAGGAAAAATGTCAAAGTCTGGGGCCAATGTATGACAACAATAATAGAGACAACCGACCTTTGAAGTTTGGAAAATCTGAAGCGTATCAAAACCTTTATGCAACGAAGACCATACCTTTTGTCTCCCACTTTCGTGAAAGCGCATGGACATCAAGTCTCGTTCGTCTGTCAGTCCGTCGTCTGTATGACTGTCACAAAATCTTTTAACCTTTGCCATAGCTTTAATGTAAAAAAAAACTAGGACTCTATATGACATTGAAGTTTGACCTATTTTCTCCCTTATTTTAAAACTGGCAATAAATTTTGTACCTGAAGAGACAGAGCTTTCATTTTTATGTCCCTGGATCGAAAGATCCCGGGGTTATATTGTTTTTGTCCTGTCTGTTTGTTTGTCTGTTTGTCTGTCTGTCTGTTGTCAACTTTAACCTTGCCCATAACTTTTGATTGGTTGGAGCTATGACTTTAATATTTCACATGTGTATTCCTTGTGACAAGACCTTTCTTTGGGTAACATCACATTTGACCTTTTGATCTTGACCTTGGAGTTTGACCCACTTTTGCAAAATTTTATGAAACTTTAACCTTGGCCATAACTTCTGAAAAGTTGGTGCTTGGGGTTTCAATCTTCACATGTGTAATCTTTGTGACAAGGCCTTCCTTTGGATACAAACAACTTTGACCTTTTGACCTTGACCTTGGAGTTTGACCTACTTTTGAAAAACTTTAACCTTGGCCATAACTTTTGAACGGTTGGTGCTTGGGGTTTCAAACTTCACATATGTAATCCTTGTGACATCACTTCCTTTGGATACCAAGCACTTTGACCCTTTGACCTTGTCAAAGGAGTTTGACCTACTTTTGAAAAACTTTAACCTTAGCAATAATTTTTGAATTGTTGGAGCTAGGGCTTTCATACTTCACATATGTAACCCTTGTGACAAGACCTTTCTTTAGATATCAACCACTTTGACCCTTTGACCTTGACATAGGAGTTTGACCTACTTTCGAAAAACTTTAACCTTGGCCATAACCTTTGAATGGTTGGTGCTAGGGCTTTCATACTTTACATATGTAATCCTTGTGACAAGACCTTCCTTTGGATACCAACAACTTTGACCTTGACCTTGATGTTTTACTTACTTTTAAAAAACTTTAACCTTCGCCATAACTTTTGAACAGTTGCAGCTAGGGCTTTCAAATTTAACATTTTTTATCTTTTGGCCTGGATTTTTTTATACTTGCATTTGAGAAACTTTAACCTTCGCCATAAGCTGCCATACGGGGGCATCAGTGTTTCACAAACACATCTTGTTTAACATATGCATTACCTGTGACAATAATCTTTCCAATAGATAATGATTTTTTTTTTACTCATGACATTGACCTTGAATTTTTTTTCTTCGGAAATTCTAACGTTGGCCGTAGATTTTGCACATGACAAGACAGGGATTTCATATTTTTTTTTACAATGTGCATTACTTGTAACATATTTCGCAATGTATTTTGATTTTTGGGCTCATGACCTACACCAGTTTTACTTTCAAGAACCTGAATATTGGCCGTACCTTTTGCACCAGAACATATTGCTTAAAAATATATAACATTGTTCTGTATGATGACAAACAAACCAGGCCAGACAAGATTGTGGCAATATGCAACAGGTCAGTGCAGCCCAATCAATTAGTTTATTTGTTTGTTTGTTTATTTGTTTATCGTCCCTTTCGAGAATGTTTCACTCATATTGAGACGCTACCACTTACCGGTAGAGGGCTGTAAATTTATACTACCTATACCTAAACCTATACTCGCCACCTCAGGGCCACTGAGGGATATTTTTCATGCCAGCACCTTCTGCGACACGGGAACTTGATTTATACGGTCTCATCCGAAGGACCGGTCTTCACGTTCCGCAGTGGGATTCGAACTCGAGACAGAAATATCAACTCTTTACCCTGCGACTCTAGAGCAAACGCTCTAACCATTGCGCCACGAGGGCGACCCAAATCAATTAGACTTTGGAAGCGGGAAACCACAATTCTCTGAATTTGCTTGTTTAAACTTAACATCAAAATATCTTGTAAATATAACTAGGCGTCTGTGTAGAATACTCGAATCTATCGAAATTTTCATTCACAGACTCGTCACTGTTTCGAGTGCTAGATTATTATTCTCACCAATGCTTTTGACCTGTCACTACAATGATTCAAGGTCATTAGTCAAAATTAAAGCCAGGAGGGAGAGAATGAAATTATTTAAAGGCAATAAACATATAGTAATAAAAATAAAAAAAACTTAAATTATTTAAAGGCAATAAACATAAAATAAACAAAGAATTCTAGTACACGAATGGAGATCACTTTTGAAAAAAAAAATCATTGCTAACAAAGAGAGAGTTTTATACATATGTAGCCTTATAGACTCGGTTTTCATTCATTTTAACAAGATTACTGGTTAAAAATATTTTTATACCTCCCGCTTGAAAAACAGGGGTATGTAGTGATGGAGGTGTCTGTCTGTACGTATGCATGTCTGTAACACTTGAAGGGACCTATCTCTAATACATAACTCATCCTATATCACTGAATAAAATAAAATGGGATTTTCACAGAATCTTTATCACAGAGTGCCATTGAGCTCGTTCTATTTTACATTTCGATCGGACAAACATTTGGAATTTCTAACATAAACATTACCATTCTTTCTGTTACACTGAGGGTACCCATCTCTTATCCATAACTCCTCTTATGCCACTGAATAAAATGTGATGAGACTTTCACAGAATCTTTATTACGAAGTGTTTGGTCGCGCGCGTGGCGCAGTGGTTAGAGCGTCTGCTCTAGAGTCGCGGCGTAAGGAGTTGATCCTTAGGTCGCGGGTTCGAATCCCACTGTGGGACATGGAGACCGATTCTTCGGATGAGACCGTATAAACCGAGGTCCCGTGTCACAGTAGGTGCTGGCACGAAAAAGATCCTCACTGCTGAATGGCTATAAGTGCCGAGTATAGGACAAAATTTGCAGCTCTCCACCGGCAAGTGGTGGCGTCTCCATATGAGTGAAAAATTCTCGAGAGGGACGTTAAACAATATACAAACAAACGAAGTGTTTGTGGACATCCTATTTTACATTTCGATCGGACAGATATTACATGTAAGGGTTTTCCATCGCAAAACGTGGGCACTGCCATTCTTTCTAAAATATTGGGTACCAATCTCTCACCGCAACTCCTCGTAAACCACTGAATAAAATTTAATGAGACTTTCACAGAAGCTTTATTATACAGTGTCATTTTATGCCTCCTCTTTTACAGGTAGTTTTGGGTTTTCCATAGCAAAACATAGACGCTGTCATTTGTTCTGTATTATTGAAGGGAGGGGGGTAACCCATCTCTTATCAGCAACTTCCTATACCACTGAATAAAATTTAATGAGACTTTCACATAATCTTTATTACATAGCGTCATTTGCACCTCCTAATTTACATTTCGATCAGACAAATATTTGAGGTTTCCCAGTTCAAAAAATGGACTTTGTAATTATACTCATATGGGAGCGGGAGTATCATTTTGTGAGTTCAGTGCTAACAGTAACTTTAGTTTAATAAAAGTATCACTTTGTTCCAGAAGAACATGACAATTACCGTATCTGGATATGGCAAAAAAGGCTTATGTTTTCTATGTTTCATTTCATAACTTGTGTATTTTATAGAATATTTATGATAGAGGTTTCAATAGAAAGTAATAACGATTATTGCTTGTAAGGCAGAGAAAATTGAAAGAATAAACTGGAGAATCATGTGTTTAAGATTATCTCCCCTTTTTTCTGAAAAAATACATGTATTTGAAAATAACTGAATTTAATTCTTGCGGTTTCACTTGATAAAATGTACCTCTTTTGATAAAATAGTTGAGTATTCGAAGTCAGTTTGCACCTGAAATTCTTTTACCCTGTACAGTGTTTCTTTAAAAACTCTCCTCATTATTTGTAATTGTTCAAAGTATTCAAAATATCAGTGGAATCAAAATGTAATATGCAAAAAAGGGACGTTTAACGCTCCCATTTGCAGTTGAAGCTTCTTTTCCAGGATGAACATGTACAAATGACACTTTTGTGATGGAACTGACGAAACATTTTGATATGGAAGACATCAAGTATAGATATTATCTTTATGAAGGAGATATAGTTAGATGTCCACAGGACAATACCATCATCCATGACATTTTTTGTATAAAAGAATTTAAGAAGAAAAGTCCTTAATGTGGTCTTTAACTATCATCAACTCCTTATCTATGCTAATATCAGATAGGTCCATGCATATGACATGGACTAAATCAGATATTCACTACATGTCTATGAAATTATATCAACTTGATAAAATATGGACATATTCTTCGCAAGATAGTTTTACAACACCCCCATACATTCTACGCACAACTTTGACTCCCTACTAGGGCCTCGAGGAGCCTTTATGAACTGACACACAACCAGATGACTAGACAGACAGACAGATAGACAGACAGACCAATGTTGAAAATATTTAAGACCTTTAACTTAGACTGTATTATTAATGTTTATTCCCATAGCCCTCGTATGTACTTTCGTAAACCACTCAGGCGGACCAAATTCAAATAATCTTCTTAACCTTTTTACAATGATCAAATTTCAATATTTAAAACGAATACAGAAGCATTGGTCTTAATGCCTTAATCTGCATATCGTATCAATGTATGATGTGATCCTAACTTTTGGGTGTGTTTTATGTTTGACACGGTCAAACAAATTGAGTAAATTTGTCGATTAAAATTGCTCGTTTATATTCTACAAATATTATTGACTAAGACTGAGAGAACGTCAGGAACTACATTCCAATAGTAAGTATATTATCTCAATATCAACTTTGATATATTATCAAATTTCAATCTGAGTGCAAAGAAATAAATTTGTTTAAAGTGAAATAATATTACATTATTATTCGTTTTTTCTAAAAGAATTTTTCTTTTTCAAGATATTAAATGACCTAAATATTTTGAAAAAGAAATTTCTTGACAATTGAAATGGTGTAATTTAAATCTGAATTAACAGAAAATATTCTTGCCATGCCTGACACCTCAAACATTGTTGTAATTAGATCCACTTGCGTCAGTCACCAGTGTTTTCAAACAACTAAATATGCATGTGTGGATGTTGTGAATCTTTAAGTTATTGAGAAAGAAAAATGTATTTAAAGTACCAAGCTATTACATATTTCAGTTTTTACAGTCAACAAAATTAGGGTATAAACTTTTCGAAATGAAGTGCAAGACTCTGATATATATGGTTGTCTGGTTGCAGAAAATCGCCATCTCATCAATATTGATGGTGAATTTTGACATCATGTATAATTATTGATTTTACTGATTATTATTGATTAAATTGTGAATTTTGTTTTCGTCATTTCAATAAATGACAATTTTCAATTCAGTAAAACTTGTATCTTCAATCAACCATCAAACAGGGCATATCATACAAAAATTGTCAATTAATCTGTTTTCCTAGTTGCAGAAAGCCGCCATGGCATCAATGATATCCCCTTTAGGGGATCTGCTGGTGGCTTTTGCGAGTATCGAAGTAGGAACCAATTTTACTTACATATCTTATGTGTAAGTATATATTATTATATCAGTTGTTATCTATGAGGTATGTGATTCATTTTGTTTTTCAGTGTGTTTCGCCCGAGATAAACAAAGGTATTTGATAAAAATAAACAAGTATATCAAAGACTTTACCACTAGTTGAACTTTTCTGGTGATTTTCAGTTTGCCTCTTTCATAACTTTAAATATATCCCGCTTTTTAGGGAAGAATGTCCGGTGCTTTATTCCCATCAAGAATTCAGGCTATCTTTACTACTTCCAGCGGTAATTGTCCTTTTCACTTTTTACAGAAAAGAAATAATCAAAATTCAGAATTATCGATTATATTCTGATAAAATAGAATTTTCTTTCAACTACAATGTTATCAATTATGACACTCTTGCAGTTCAAATGAATTACAGATGATTGAAGATTAACATGTTTTGTAAACCTGACATAAATATGCCAATGTTATACAGAATTTATCAATTCCAGGCCATTGCTACATTAGTGTTGGCATTTTTGACACATAGAACTAAGCAAAAACTGCACGTGTTAAATGGACGACCAGGACTTATTTTGTAAGTAAATCAGACAACAAATGAATAACTTGGGGAATTTGTTGTTATTTTGTCGGCATACCGATATTTATCCTCTTTTTAGACAATGTGTGAATGATGCTGTTTTAATAAAGTGCATATTTTCAAACGTACAAATGACACATATGGCAGCAAGTTGGAATTCCAAAACTGATTTAATAAAATCTCTTCTTTTCAGCCCAATGGACATTCTCAAAAGGTCTCACAGGTTTTCCTATGCTGCAGCATTTGGGACTCTTGCACGTCTCTGTTCTGATATTGTATTCGATGCTAAATATGCATTCAACTATAATGGTCCGATATACCTTAAAGGTTTGTTGTGAAAAAAAATTAAATGAACATTTTTTTGGGAAATACTTGTTTTTATATTTTTGTATCAAATAATGGTCTTTTCTAAACATTTTGCAACATATATTGGGTACTGGAATTTGGGGCATTAGCATTCAAAAGGGTTATGGTGCTAAAGGGTTATCTTGCTGACTTACCCATGTTCGTTCACTTTAAGATCTAATTTTCTTTTCCTTCTTTCTGTTTTGGATGGCTACCTGGTATCCATCCGAAAATGAAATGAAAATTAAAGCAGAGGATGCTCACTCCTCCTTGGCACCTGATCCCACTTCTGATGTTTTGGAGGCCCATGTTTGCTCTCCTACTATTTTGTAATGTTTAATGGACTTTTGAGCTTAAATACTGTTCGTTATCTCCATATAGTTCATTAGTCCAAGTTAAATCATGTCCCGGGCTGGCAATTCCAAAAAAATGCTTCATAACTATTATTAATACAAAGCATACTTACGTGTTGAATTCTGCCAAAGTCATGAAACAAAGTTAACTTAGATCATTGGAAGGTGAATTATGAAATCCTTGCAGAGCTTAAACTCCATATGAACAAATGGTTAGAAGTTGTCTTAGCAATAATGAGTTGCCAAATCTGAATTATGTATTTTTAAATTAGATGTTAGTGTCTAGAAAAGAGATGATATTCTGGGAAAGGACATGATATTAGATATACAATTTGGTTTTGAACTTTACGTAAAAGTAGTTTAGGTACAGAAATGTTAAAATTCTCATGTGCAAATTTAGTAAACATTCCGTTTATACTTAAGTAATGTACCTATGTTTACTTATGGTATATGTATAAATTCTAATCAAATTTAATTACTTATTTTTTGCTTTTTGTCTTTTTAAATCTGTGGTATAGAAAACATTATACAGTATTTTTCTTTTTTCAGTGTTTGTTGCACTTACCTCGATGTTCATATATGGTCTTGGCTACTATCCCTTGTTTGCCGGAATCACTGCAGAGAGTCCTGTGGGATATTTTATTGCTACATTGTTTGCATGGATTTTCACAGTTGATTTTTTCATCACTTCCTTTTGTAAACAACCATTCAACGTAAGTACTCTTTATTTTAGAAAGAAACTCCAAATAAATGTATATGGGGAAATAAATATTTTTGTCTTAGATATATAAGATGCAAGCAAACAACTGATTACGTATGTATAATAAAGTTATTTGCCTTAAATAATAAAAGTCAATGTTATTTTCTAATACATGTACTTTTAGACATTTAAATTTCCTTTTCAGATTTCCTATTTGGTCCTTATTATCGAGCTGCTGCCGGAAATTATCTGCTATTTGTACCTTACCTTTAGTCTACCCGCCAGATTTATCCTATCCATTGTAAAACCTAAGAAAAAGCTAAAACTTGCTGTAGACTTTGAGAGCAGTGATGATCTGTATGAATCAATTAGGAAATCATACCAGGGCAGTCACGTTAGGAAACTGTTCACTAAACAAGACCCTCCTCCACCGTGAGTTTTACTTATTATTATTTTTTTTTTGTATTAATGTACCGGTATTTCATGTGAATTTAACCGGCTACATTTCAGGTGTCTAGGTAGAATTTTTTTCTCGATTTTATAATGTTAATGGATATCAATTTTCTCTTTGAAAAGCAATGTTTTCTTTAATATAACATATCGGATTGAAAGAAATCCTTCCATACGTTCAGTATAAAGTAACTAGTTACTTTAAAAAAAAAATCTTATTTTTCAATTTAGACCCCCTGAAGATATGAAGAATAAAATTATTTTTCGTCTGAAATATCTATCCGAAAAAATATTCTACAGAAGGGAGAGAGGTGAGCATATATAGTAAAAATATATGTTGTCAAAATAATGTTTTTCAAACATTTTACAGTTTTTTGGTTAGCATAAAATAAATTCCTAATTATTTGTGATTCAATCATTTTCATGTATTCAAAATTGGTATTACTGTATTTTTTGTTTTCCTGAAAATAAATACTTAAAAAAAAATCTTTTTCAGGATTCAAGTACTCAGCCAGAATGATTTCTTTAATGGCTGTAGGATTTGTGCTCTTGTATAAGGTGATTTTTTTACTGTATACAGGGTTATTTTTACCACGTGTTATTTTCACCCTTTCACACTTGCACACAATTTTGCCCCGTTTTAAATTCGCTTAGTCACAGTTCTGCTTAAGGAATTATACTGTTTTCTTTGAATTCGTCCCATTTTAAATTCGCCCACTTGTGCCTAGGGCGAAAAGGGCGATAATAAAACGGAGGCAAAAATTTCCCTGTATGCAATATTTCATCAGCTTAAAAACTAGCCAGATGTTCACATGCCTTTATCGAAATTCAAGGTTTACTTCCTTTATTAATTTGTATTATATAATGTAATGTAGCATTTACTATATTGTATTCGGAATATTGTAACCCTTTTCAATATAAAAGCCATTCATTTACAAAAATCTCTGTAAATTATTTTAAGTACATTATCTTGGTTTATTGGTTTCAAATCTTGAAATGTATTTAAAATGCTTTATTCTATAGTTAGTAGCTTACCTTACTTCGTAAAATCCGTTATTTCTTTCAATTTGCGGCCCTAGTTTATTGATATATTTGCAAATATGAAGATTGTATATATCGAGCAAGATGCAACAATTCAAATATATGAAACTATAATTAATTTTCTTTGGCATTTTTATTAGTTTTTTTTTTATTTTCAGGTAATTCAGTTATGCTCACATTACTTGAGATTTTCTTAATAAAAAAATGTATGCATTATTTTCACTTAGATTTCTCTAGAGTCATTAGTTGTAGTCTACGAGATCTTCGATTACTTAGAGAACGGTTTGATCGCACAATTTGAATCTATTGGATGGACCGCCCAACCTGGAGAAGCAGCTTCAATAGAAACAATAAGAGAGGGATTGTACATCGCTTATTACTTTGTCAGATCTTTCAGAGGTGAGTCACTTTAAGCTGAAATAAGACTAGTGACATACCAATACTTAATTAAGCATATTTCTGTGTTAGATAAATATACTCATTAAACATATGGAGGAAACTATATTTTCTGAAGACTGAATATATTTACATGCTAATTAAGCACAATTGTGACTTACAAAACGAGCAATCAGTAAATGAATTGATTACGAGTTACTACAAAATTTTTATGCCTGGAAAAGACCCAAATTTCTACTTTCTCTCTGGAAAACAGCACTATTTATTCATGCATTTCACAAAATACAAAGCCCACATCATTTTCTACAATTTCCATGCTCATTTTATAAACAATTGTGTTATAAACGTAGGATTTTAGTTTTATCCATACTATTATATTTACATTCAGTGTAATTTTTTTATGAAATTAATTGGAAACCTACAACATTCAATACCCTATAATACACGAGAAACCTTGTCACTGCGCGGTAGAATACACGGTAGGAACTATATGCATTTTCAATACTCTAGGAACACTCGAATGTATATTGTTTAGCCAAATTTAATTAAAAACAATTACCCAATTAATTTATTCTAAAATTGTAACAATTGTACTTTTAAAATTATTTTTTATTTTTTCCCTTGCAATATTTATTTGCGTTATTTAATTTTCCAAAGTCACAACGGCTTTTACGTGTATTAAGAACACCAGTTCTGAGAGGCGCTAAATTCATATTAAAGATAAATGAATTTAGCAATTAATAAGAGGAAAATTAGAAAACGTAAATATAAGCATTGAATTCTTATTTTTGGATGTCGTCGGTCCTATAATAGCATCTGTCCGTGCCGACAAAGTATATCATACCCCGTGGTATTCAATTTGTCGGATCGGCCAGGTGCTGTTATATATAGGACCAATGACATAAAAAAATAAGAATTCAATGCTTAACTGAATACAACTTTCACCTGGATTTTATGGCCCAAGACAACAGACACCGAGGTGTCCAAACATAGTATCACGTGTTAGCCATTTTAAAGTTTAAAATGTAGAGATTGTCTGCAAAATTCAGCTCTTTCAATTGGGATTGTTTTGTACACGTGATTAATTCGTACCCGTAAAAAACCTGTGTTGAAAAGTTGGATAAACAGTAGCGCAGTTCAATTTATTGGGGGTTTTTTCTGTTTCAGGTTGTGCAATATCCTCTCTGTCAGTTGCTTTCCTCATTAACTTCGTTTTTCTGTTTCATTATTTGACGTCTTACAGGTAATATTCTTACTTGTTGCTGACTATCTTCATAGTTTTCATAAATTAATTAAGGAATGATTTTAATGGCTACCCAATTTATACGGTATAAACTTTGGTTGGGACAGTTTACATTTTATAAACCGCGAAGCGGTATTTAAAAAAGCGCAACACAGTTTATGATATTAAGTGTTTTTTTTTAATCAAAACAACCATGGAGCATTACAACCATAATTAAATTATTAGAATATATATAAGTAATAAGGAATAAATATCTCCACATGTTTGTTGTATGCATTCTTCCTTTCCTAAGGATCTTGTGCATAAAAGATGTGCTGAAAATCATGGCGATTTTTTAGTTCAGAAGATTTCTATTTATTTTGTAGACAAAATTTACTTTCATTATATAAAGGGCAATCCAGGCATCTTACACCAAGGACTGAAAAATCCAATGCAAGCCTCATGGTGGGTGCCACACACACACACACACTCTCTCTCTCTCTTTTGAGAAAAACTTACTGGAAATACTGAAGTAATAAATTTTATTGCATTCATCTTTGAGAAAAGAAACTTTCATCAAGTGTTTTTTCCCTTTTATCCTTTCACCACAAGAAATGGAGAAAAATGCTTGATTGATATATGAAATAGCATATACTATAATTAAACACCATCACGCGAACTTTTTCTTCTAATGAAATAAATTAATTTCAGGTTGGAAGCATGCGTTATGCTGGTTATCAAGTAGGATATATTGCATGGGGTAGGTTGATCAGGTAAATGTATCAGAAAACTGATTCATTTGACATGAAATTGTCTTCATCGTGAAAAATTGGGTAGACTAAATACACTGATTTGAAAATGAACAGCTTATTGGTAAAGATGATAATTTTTTTTAATCCAAACTTTTGCTTAGTTTTCAAACTTAATTGAGACATACGTGTATTCCTGCATGTATGATAAGCATGTTTGGAATAATATGTCAGTGCAGTGAATTACTTTGTAAAATTTCTTTAAAAGGATTTTTCATCCAGCTGCTCTTGCTTTTGATTGTGTCTGTTGGAATTGCTACAGTAATAACTATATGGGATATCCTTGGTGACTTCCTTGTATCACAGATTATGAGAGTTTGGTACGTACATGTATAGTCCAAACATACAGGTCCTTGTCGTTTCGTAAATTTACCCAGGCATTAATTAATTTGTCAAATGTTAAAAAAATACACTTAGAATATTTCTTTATGTACTTAAAAGGTTTTTAGAGGCTTTATTCGAAGAGAAAATATTTAAAAATGTGCTTTATGTTAATTTTCCAGGCCAGTGTTACTGACGTCGGTGCTGTTAAACATCGTGCAACTGTTGTTATCCAAGTTCTTATTTCTACAGGAAAATGGCAATATATTAGCTATGGATAATAGGTACCTCAAAGACAAAAACTAATTGCCGCTACTCGTCTTTCATTGCAAAAGTCTATACATATACATTTATTGAATTTCGTGCGACTGTACAAATTACATTTTAATTTGCAAGAAATACAATGTTTGTAATAATTAATGAACATTATATACATGATAATTTGCACAAAATAACATACAGTGTATATGATGAACAAAACTTTCTGAAAAAAAACAACCTTTTTTTTGCAGACGGCTGTTCTTCGTTGTTACCTATTTTCTGTTCTTCTACAACATCTTCATTGGTATCTTCTCCTGTCTTATGAGAATTCTGAAGTCCATAATTCTAGGTTCACTTTTCCTTCCACGTCTAGACCATAGCGTGCTACCCAGAAAATTCCAACAATTTGACCCGGGTAAGAAAATTTCAGCAGCTAGACCCTGATAATGGCATCCTTATCCATTAATATGTCAGTATTGAAATTGTGTCTTATTTACTGTATCTATGTTACTTCTAATTTATACACAGTTGCCCGCGTTGTACAGTGGGTAGAGCGTTTGCTCTAGAGTCGCGGAGTAAGTAGTTGATCTTTATGTCGCGGGTTCGACAGTAGGTGCTGGCACAAAAAGATCCCTCACTGCTCAATTGTCCTAAGTGCCGAGTATAGGTCTAAAATGGTGGCGTACCAATATGAGTGAATATTTCTCGAAATTGACGTTACACAAATAAACAAACAAAAATATGCGTATGTTGATGCAATTTACCAATCAGCGTGCCTTATTTTACTGATATTTTAGAGTATTGAAAAGATATTTTAGAATTTGTTACTTTTAAATGTGTTTCTAGGACCTCTTGAAAAGTTAATAAAACCCATCAATACATGTAGTTATTATTCTTATATTTGCATATTATTTTCTTATATGCAGGTTTTGATGCTTATTGTGGTTTTATTCATGTGGAAAGTACACACACAAACCCTGTTGCTATGGTTTTCATTAGCATTTTGCAAGCAGAATCATTGACAACGCTGAAAAGAAGTAAACTAAATGCAGTTGACTGTACCCCGATTGGTAAGTCGAGTATATTTGAAATAATAATCTGGGACAAATTGAGCAAATTGCATCAATTGTACGGATATTTTACATTTTTGTCTTCAATTAATTGCCTCCAAGATAATTCATGAATAGCAAGATTCAATATAATTAAAAGGGGTATATTACATTAAAAACATAATTTCAAGAGTTACAGCTACAATCTTTTTCACCTCTTTTTCTCTTGTCAACTCAGAGTAAGTTATGAGTGTTCATTTAATTATATTTTTTCACTTTCAGAAATAGGTATGCTGTCCAAAGTATGTTAAGGAGCATCACAGAGTATTTAAAATATATTTCAATATTTTTCAGCTCTTTAAGTCCACTGCAATTTGTGTCTAACTTTTTTTTCAGTTTGGTCACCTTAAACGTTCAACATGAAATCATACACAATCCAATGCACAACTTCACACCAATAATGATCTTATTCTTAGAATGTAAAAAACCAGAAGTCTCTGTTGAGTCTAGCTCTACTGATTTTTACTTATGAAAGATAGAGAAAAAAGCACTTATAACATACCGGTATGACTTAACTATGGCAACAGCAATAAATAAATTAATAATCCTTGCTTTAGTCTCTTTTTGTGACGTCTTGGGGAAAAAAAATCAGAGAATTTTCTGTGTTTTGTTACTATGGCAACATTGTTTATTTATATAAAAAAACCACCGTAAAGAATTATGTATCTTAGTAAAGTCTATTTGTAAACAAAGTGTTATTGAAATCAGACCAAAACTGTAGGAAGAGTAGCATTTTGAAAGGAATTCTTTGAAATTTTATTTTTAGTAATCACGACACCATTCTTTGAAATGAAATACTGATAAACGGAGTTACGTGTCTGACTCTAGTCTACTTGTTTAAAAAGTTTTATTGGAATCAGATTAAACCTATAGATAGGAAAAGTAGTATTTTGAAAGAATTTGATAGATTTTTTAAATCTTTTCATGTAGTAGCCTTGGCAACACCTTTCATCAAAAACCAATATAAAGAAACATGTATCTGAACGTAGTCTACTTCTGTACCCTGTTATATTGAAGTCGGACTAAAACTGTAGGAGAAGTAGCATTTTTAAAGAATTTTACAGAAATATCTATTTTATAGTAACTATGATAAAACCATTCCCCGGAATCAAAAACCGATAAACGGAATTATGTTTCTCACCCTAGTCTACTTATGTACCCAGTTACATGTATATTGAAATGGAATTAAAATTGTAGGAAGAGTAGAGTTATGAAAAAAAAATCACAGAATTTCTATTTCTAGTTACCATGGCAACACCGTCATCAAAGTCAAAAACCGATAAAAAAAAATATGTATTTTTGTGTAAACTACTTGTGTACCAAATTATATTGAAATGCGACCAAAACTCTAGGAGGAGTAGCATTTTGATATATTTTTTTTTTTTTACAGAAAACAGACAGTCATTTGAAGGACACATTACCATCGCATTTATAAGAACTTCAGGGAGCCTATTTTACAAAAGAACTAACGACTACGATTAAAAACTTGAGTTGATTTTAAAATCTTTTGTTTTTGTTAAAAATTGTTTGCATTAAAATATTTTTCTAAATTCTTTACAAAAAGATTAAAACCATTTTCAAAGTAATGCAAAAAGGAAAGTCATTTGCATAATACCATTTTGATCTTAGTTGTAAGTTCTTTTGTAAAACGGGGCCCTTAACTCTGACCAGTAGAGCTAATATGAACTTTACTAAAGGATTACACATAAAAAAGTTAATTCTTATAATAAAGGTGACTTTATTGAGGTTTACATAAGGTTTCCCTTTTAAAGAATATGCAAAGGTATTCTGTGAGTTTAATTTGCATGGTACGTACATTATCATGAAGATTCATTCAATATCTTTGTAGATGAAAAACAGGAAATGAAAGAACAGAACCAACGGAAGGCGAAATGGAAATGGCTTCTTGCGTTCACTCTTGTAAATAATCCAGAACTCTCGCTACAACGAAGACTCACTCTGGCAAAGGAACGCAATGAAAATGTCAAGGAAATTCTCTTCTCGCAGTATGCAATGCCAATGGAAAACGGAAATACTGAATCCAAAATTTAGAAAAGATATGTGGCAATCGCATTTATACATTATTGCATCTAGATGTATTTCGGTGTTATTTGTTTTTCATTTACTATTGCTAAAATTGATATTAATATTTGGAAAGCAATTTTGTGATAAAACTATATGTATAATGTTTTAAGTAGTAGATACGGAAATTCCATATAGGAACATTTTACTTGATATTTTAACTTAAAATTATAAGTAAATCATGAAAGCATTGATTTATTTTATGTTTTATTGGTTTTATAACGAAAACACACTGCCAAAAATATACACTTTGATGCAAAGCTTAATTTTGTGCAATTCAACAACAACAGATTCCAATAATCAAGTGTTTACTACAAGGAAACAATTTAGTAAAGAAAGGCTTACTGATTGCAACATACTTTTATATTAGAAAAAAAGCTTCTGTTTTCTGATTATCGTTCCATTTTAAGTATATAAGTAGTAAACTATTCGATACACATTTATACGCACAGTGCATTAATAAAACAAAAGGCTCATGGGCCTTGATTGTCACTGGAGTAATACACTCTTTAAAAAAAATTAAAATTTGGAAGACCAAATTAATACTCTCTTGGTAAGTATATGTTATTACATGTATATGTACAAAACTTGTTTGGACACACTGCGTATACATGTACATTTTTTGTTATTGTGTTTACTACACATATCTAAAGACAAAATATATTATTGAACATATTTTCAGCATATACATACATGTAATAAAGAACATGGCCGTAGAGACCGGGGGGGGGGGGGGCATGCTCATCAATAATTTTGCCGATATATAGATAACTATAGAAAACATAGCTACTATATGCTTGTGCCCCCTCAATAAAAACGTCACATGATCTTTTTTTTTTGGCTTGTCAAGGAATTTTGGTAGTTGATAAGGCCCCCTCAACTGAACATGTATGGCTGTGCCCCCCCCCCCCCAAACTGAAATTGCTTCCTACGAAATAAGCATTTAAAACAATCTTTTGAGTTCTCATGAATCAAGCGGATATGACGGGTCAGCAGGGGATGTTTACTCCTCCTAGGCACCTGATCCCACCTCTGGTGTTTCTAGGGGTCCATGTTTTTGCCCTCTTCACAATTCGTTTTGTTTACTGTATTTGTATGACTGATCACTGTTCGTTATCTACACATTTTGACTTGTTTGCCGATTTTCGAAGAAATCGTACATCATCATTAAAGTTGTCTATTAGTGTTCCTTAAGATACTCTACGATTTCTGCTAAAGCTTTCTGGGAGCTGGAAAAGAGATCTGGCAGACTCACAAAGCCATGATCCATACCCTTCCAATGGCGATGTCTAACATTTATTCCAAGTCGGTGAAGTCTGTTAACTAAAAAGAAACTGTCATCCCTTAGAGGATCCATTTCTGCCGACAAAATGTATGATTCAGGAAACCTCTTCAAAACATTGTCGTCTACTAAAAGAGGCGAAAACAGCGGATCTAGAAAGTACTTGTTTAATTTCTTTGCTAAAGTTGGATTTACTAGTTTTGGTTTGGATGAATTATCAACCCCCTCACGAAGCTGAGGTGGCAAAGTGTCGATCTTTACCCAGATGGTCTTTTCTTTGACCTCATTTGTCCAGTGACAGTTCTCCAAGAGTTCATCAACATTTACAATTTCCATTCCTAAAGCATAAGCTACGTAAAATTTCATCATTAGTTCAGAAGAAAGAATGGTCGGAACATTTGATCCCCTGTATTTTTGGAAAGATGGCGTTCTGAAATTCACTGCTTGTAATGCAGGATATATGAGAACCAAGTTCCTGATTTTTGGAAGGTTTTCTCTTTCTATTGAGGACGACAGTAATTTTATCATCATAGCCATAGCTAAATTTCCACCAGCACTGTCTCCTTTTCAGAAAAATATTAAAAAATAAAATATCTTGAAAGGTCAAGAAAGCACACCGAGTATCCTCCACGGAAGATTCCGAGTTTCGCGATGTGGAAAAATGATTTTTGAAAAAAAGGTAAATATGCAAATATTATCAAAAATACATATCGTATTTGAAAAAAACTGATTTAAAATTTGAAATATGTGACAAACATTTAAATTGCAACGGTACAAACATAGGTGTTTGGGTTCTAAAATTGGCATTAGATATGAGCAATTTATTCGCAGTTTGATAATAATGTTATATAACTACAGTGTACATTGGAATTCTTTGCTACCACAATGCCTTAACTTTTACTTCAATTTGCTTAAATTTTTGATCATTTTAAAAAGTTCAATACAAAGGTTATTACTAATATTTTATACTCATTCTTTTTTTGCGAAGAATTTAGATTTCACACTTCCCAAAATCGGACTCCTCTGCGGACAATGATTCGGACATCAAATGTAAAGAAAAGAAAGCTCTAAGCATCCAATTGCATACATGCAAAATAAATAAATAAATAAATATAAATAAATGAATGAATAAATAAATAAGTAAATAAATATAAATTACTGATTTTTTTTCTAAATATACCTTTGATACCTTTTCGTATTTGTTTATTAAAATTGCCATACGTACCCATCAACGTGACATAGTTCTGGTTTATTCCAAGGGTTTCTGTGTTTTCTAAGACATAACGGGTGACAGCAAAACAATCGTCTGGTGCAGCCGGAAATGGATTTTTTGGAGCGAGGCGATAGCTGTTAAAGATTTTGAATATATTGAAATGTTGTTTGTTTAAACTGTCATAAGTCTATTCCATTTATTGTTTAATTTTTAGATACAAATATGACAGAACGTTGCAATTTTAATCAATAAACGTTATCGTAAATAATTGAAGGCAGTCCGATATATTTAAAAACATCGAACAATCCTTTAGCGGAATGCTTTGTTCCTACTTAACATAGCCTATCTCATCAGTGTGATTTCATTATGGTTATACGTAATAATAGTCAGAGAATCATAATTACGTACAAAATGGTCATGATCAGATGAATAGATTTTACAATACCTGTCCACAAAATTTCATTTTTTTTTTACTTTATATTTCACTAAAAATTGTCTTTTTGCCAAAAGTTATTGGAACGTTATTTGTACCTCAATTTTTATGGATATCATAAAATGTTGAATTGTTTGTAGTTTTTACACATGAATTCAAAATAATTTTATCTGTAGGCTTTGTGGAAACATCACACATCGAATGCAAATTTAAAATTTTATGTCATACATTTGTTAAGAAGTTATAGTATTTTGAGGTTAGAAATTTTTGACTTCTTTATTTTATGAATTATTCTGATTGATCAATGTGTCATACTTTTCTTCGCATTTTTGAAAAAACAAAAAAACAAAAACGTATCATGCTTTTTCCTTTGTATTATAGCAAACACTCAGTAGAGTTCTTCATGTGTTTAGCCAGTTTGTACAAAACGTGCAGTTAGTGATACAAGCAAGAAATATGAAGAATAAATCGAAATCGTTTGTTTACAAGACATATATTTAATATAAGTTGTTTTTCTACGATATTTTAATGTTGCAAAGACAGGCACATATTCTTGAAATCGTAACACTTAATATAAAGGCAAAACAATAATTATCTATAAAATATAATAATTTAAGTACTAGTTGTAACCGTTTTATTTGAACTTCAGATGTGTATGCTTACCGAACTGATACAATGACCATTTTCCTTAATCGTACCAAAATCCTGAGCACTGAGTCATATCCCTCTAGGAAAAAAATTAAAATAAAGAAGTTAGTATATTTCCACACATCACTTTCTCTTTACTGAGAATCACTTTCTCTTCATTGAATGACAAATATATACTGTAGTTTATAGTACTATAAACTATGGAAATAAACTCTTAGCAATACATGCATATGCAAGTACAAGGGTCGTTCAATAAGTAATGCAAAATGCAATCTAAAAATAAGAAAAACACAAGAAGCAGTTTCTTTATATTTTTAATTCCTCAAAGTATTCCCTGTTAACCTTTATACAAGTCTAAAATCTATGTACTCAAGATCGGAACAACCCTTTTTAAGGATGCTCAAAAGACACTGATGAATAGCACTTTCTATGACATACCTAAAATTGTAAATTCTTCCTTTGATTGCTTTCTTGGGTTTTTGGAATAAAGAGATCTCACGATGAATGAGATCTATCGAATACGAAGGATGGCTAAGCTCTGTTAACGTTCCTTTCTTCAAACTCTCCTTTATACATGTATTTTTATGCTTACAGTGCAGGAAACTAATTTTGTTACAGCATCGATGCTGATTTGAATGCTTCCTTTGCTTGCTGATTTGAATGCTTCCCTTGCTTGCTGATTTAATGCTAGTAATCATTATCCTGATGCTGTTTTATAATTAGGTCAATGCTACCGGAAGTAGTATCATGCTACCGGAAGTAGATAATGAATTTCAGCATTGCCGTTTAAAGCAATAAAAGTGCCTTTTACAATTATTTGATCATAATATCCCACTATGTATCAATAATGTGAATACTTTAACGAATATTCTTTCTTTCTTTTTTAATTTTTTACTGAATTAAAACTCATTGATTTTCTGATGCTAGTAGGATAATGCTGATTTTATGTAGGTCAATGCTGGTTTTATCCTTTGCTTGCTGATGCTGATCCTGGTAATGCTGTTTTTTAAATGCTGATGCTGATGCTAGCTCGATCCTGATGCTACTAATGCTTATGCTGATGCTGGTTTATGTAACAAAATTAGTTCCCTGCACTGTATTTGCAGCAGCATTGTCGGACAAAAGAAAATTAACTCAGGGACCGGTATTCGAACTTCCCTCATAGAAAAGCTGTTGAACTTTCCTCATTGCAATTTTGACATAAGAAAATACCATAGATGGTCGTTCCTTTGGGTGCAAGTTCGCGTATTATTAGATCTTATGACTTAAGAGAAAGCCTGTATACAATGAAATACATGTTGATCTCTGGATTCTCTTTGCAATAATAAGACGACAGCTTTCTCTCCGATTCCACTTTTTATTAAGGTCTTCCGTTTCAGTCGGAAGACCTTATAGTGATTGTACGGTTTATTAAGGTCTTCCGTCTTCACGGAAGACCTTATAGTGATTCTACTGTTTCTTCTTCTTATTAAGGTCTTCCGTCTTCACGGAAGACCTTATAGTGATTCTACTGTTTCTTCTTCTTCTTCTTCTTCTTCTTATTAAGGTCTTCCGTCTTCACGGAAGACCTTATAGTGATTCTACTGTTTCTTCTTATTATTAAGGTCTTCCGTCTTCACGGAAGACCTTATAGTGATTCTACTGTTTCTTATTATTATTATTATTATTATTATTATTCTTATTTTTTTTCCAAAATTTTGTGCACGCGATTTCTCAGCAACTATTCAGTGGTTTTCAATGAAATTTTCAGGAATAATGCGCATCTATAGGAACTTGATACATCTTGGAGGAATTTTGAAAATTGGCTTCCGGTGCCAAGTTATGGACAATTTTCTGATTTTAAAATGAAATTTTGTCGCCCCTTTTTCTCAAAAATGGCTAAAGATATGAACTGGAGACTTGTTGGAGACGATAGAGCATGACTTATAGGTGAACAGAATCACCTTTTCGTTCGTCGTCGGCACTTCCGGTCGCTTACGGAAGTGATCAAAGAAATCGTAAAATTTCAACTTTCTTTTTTTAAATCAATTCTTATATCATATTATTGCATCTCTTTTGTAGTTTCGAAATATGTTGGTCCGACCGGAAACAAAAACGTCAACTTCCGGTTATAAGAGAAAAACTACATAATTTGAGTATTTTTCTTTCCCATTAATATCCTTTGTAGATAGAGTATTTGAAATGAATTTTAATTATGTTATTTAGACTGGAAATATCTAGAGTAACGTCAAATATCTTTGTAAAATTCACTTCCGGTCGCGCGTTTTTCTGTCCTCAAATTGAGAAGTTGTCTGAGCAAGATCTCGGAAACGGTGAGAGATTAAGGCACCAAACTTATTTGAGCAACAGACCTTAAGATGTAGGCAAAACTATTTGGGTTCAGAGCGTCAGCAGTCACTTCCGTTCGTCACAGGAAGTGATCAAAGAAATCGAAAATTTCAATTTTTCTTTTTTTAATTAAAAATTGCATCACTTTATTGCACCTTTTTCGCAGATTTAAAAGATGTTGGTCCCACCGGAAACAAAAACGACAACTTCCGGTTATAAGAGAAAAACTACATAATTTGAGTATTTTTCTTCCCCATAAATATTCTTTGTAGATTTAGTTTTTGAAATGAATCTTAATTATGCCATTCAGAGTGCAAATGTCTAGAGTAGCCGTAAATATATTTCAAAAATTCACTTCCGGTTGCGTGTTTTCCTGTCCTTAAAATGAGAAGATTTCTGCGCGAGATCTCAAAAACAGGTAAAAGATTAAAACACCAAACTTTTATGAGGAATAGACCTTGAGGAGTAGGCAAAACCATTTGGGTTAAACGCGTCAGTCGTCACTTCCACTTGCTACAGGAAGTGATCAAAGAAATCAAAAAATTTAACTTTTCTTTTTTAAATTAAAACTTGCATCACTTTATTGCATCTCTTTCGCTATTTTGAAATATGTATGATTCAACCGGAAACAAATATGTCAACTTCCGGTTTTAGGAGATAAACTACGTTATTTTTATATTTAACTTTCTCATAAATATTACTTATCGATAAAGTACTTGAATTAATTTTATGTATGTTGTAGATACTGCAAATGTCTAGAGAAAAGTCAGAGATTTTCATAAAATTCGCTGACGACCAGAGTTAAATCTTCAGTGTCTGAATTTCATATATCACTTTTTCAGCTTGAATTTTCTTCAGAATCGGACGGAAGACCTCTCATTGCTCGCAATGAGTTTCTAGTTATTATTATTATTATTCTTATTTTTTTTCCTAAATTTTGTGCACGCGATTTCTCAGCAACTATTCAGTGGTTTTCAATGAAATTTTCAGGAATAATGCGCATCTATAGGAACTTGATACATCTTGGAGGAATTTTGAAAATTGGCTTCCGGTGCCAAGTTATGGACAATTTTCTGATTTTAAAATGAAATTTTGTCGCCCCTTTTTCTCAAAAATGGCTAAAGATATGAACTGGAGACTTGTTGGAGTCGATAGAGCATGACTTATAGGTGAACAGAATCACCTTTTCGTTCGTCGTCGGCACTTCCGGTCGCTTACGGAAGTGATCAAAGAAATCGTAAAATTTCAACTTTCTTTTTTTAAATCAATTCTTATATCATATTATTGCATCTCTTTTGTAGTTTCGAAATATGTTGGTCCGACCGGAAACAAAAACGTCAACTTCCGGTTATAAGAGAAAAACTACATAATTTGAGTATTTTTCTTTCCCATTAATATCCTTTGTAGATAGAGTATTTGAAATGAATTTTAATTATGTTATTTAGACTGAAAATATCTAGAGTAACGTCAAATATCTTTGTAAAATTCACTTCCGGTCGCGCGTTTTTCTGTCCTCAAATTGAGAAGTTGTCTGAGCAAGATCTCGGAAACGGTGAGAGATTAAGGCACCAAACTTATTTGAGCAACAGACCTTAAGATGTAGGCAAAACTATTTGGGTTCAGAGCGTCAGCCGTCACTTCCGTTCGTCACAGGAAGTGATCAAAGAAATCGAAAATTTCAATTTTTCTTTTTTTAATTAAAAATTGCATCACTTTATTGCACCTTTTTTGCAGATTTAAAAGATGTTGGTCCCACCGGAAACAAAAACGACAACTTCCGGTTATAAGAGAAAAACTACATAATTTGAGTATTTTTCTTTCCCATAAATATTCTTTGTAGATTTAGTTTTTGAAATGAATCTTAATTATGTCATTCAGAGTGCAAATGTCTAGAGTAGCCGTAAATATATTTCAAAAATTCACTTCCGGTTGCGTGTTTTCCTGTCCTTAAAATGAGAAGATTTCTGCGCGAGATCTCAAAAACAGGTAAAAGATTAAAACACCAAACTTTTATGAGGAATAGACCTTGAGGAGTAGGCAAAACCATTTGGGTTAAACGCGTCAGTCGTCACTTCCACTTGCTACAGGAAGTGATCAAAGAAATCAAAAAATTTAACTTTTCTTTTTTAAATTAAAACTTGCATCACTTTATTGCATCTCTTTCGCTATTTTGAAATATGTATGATTCAACCGGAAACAAATATGTCAACTTCCGGTTTTAGGAGATAAACTACGTTATTTTTATATTTAACTTTCTCATAAATATTACTTATCGATAAAGTACTTGAATTAATTTTATGTATGTTGTAGATACTGCAAATGTCTAGAGAAAAGTCAGAGATTTTCATAAAATTCACTTCCGGTCGCGTGTTTACCTGTCCTCAAAATTAGAATTTGTTCTCACAATATTGCTCGGCAACAAAGAAGGACTGAAGTCTAAAGCTTTCAGGACTGATAGTCAGTTATCAGTTTATTTGAATCGTGAGATAATCTTGTATCGCCGTTTTTTCCAATTGTGACAGGAAGTGATGCAAAAAGATGAATGGTGAATGGTTAGCAAGCTGGATTTTTTCGCTGACGACCAGGGTTAAATCTTCAGTGTCTGAATTTCATATATCACTTTTTCAGCTTGAATTTTCTTTTTTTTTTCAGAATAGGACGGAAGACCTCTCATTGCTCGCAATGTGTTTCTAGTTATTATTATTATTTTCCCCACAATTTTGTGCAGGCGATTTCTCAAAAACTATTCAGTGGTTTTAAATGAAACTTTCAGGAATTATGTGCCGTCAAATGGACTTTGTTCATCAGAAGGAAAATTTGGAAAACTCGCTTCTGGTGCCAAGTTATTGACAGTTTTCTGATTTTAAAATGAAATTTTGTCCCCCCTTTTCTTCAAAAATGGTTTAAGATATGAACTGGAGACTTGTTAGAGATGATAGGTTATGTCTTCTAGATGAGGGGAATCACCTTTTTGTGCGTCGTCAGTACTTCCGGTCGTTACCGGATGCGAATTTAAAAAAGTCGTATTTTTAAATTTTTTTGTTTTTCTATATTTTTCTTTTATTTTAATAAGGTTAATAGAGGCTCTTCTGAAAATGCTTAATATATAATTTATTTTAGAATTGATCAATCCAAACTCTAGATATTCGCATTTCTAAATTTGAAGCGGGTCCAAAATGGCGGCTGTCTCCGTAAACTCTGATAAGTAGGTCAGAATTTATGGAGTCAGCCGAGCGTTTGTTTGAATGAAAGTTCCATAGGATCAAAGAAATGTGAAGGAATTGTTGGATTGTCACATCACAATTACGTTGCAATTCTGTTTCGAACTAGAGTTTTAATCCGGGGTTTCCTCAAACGTCTACTATAATTGTTCTTGTCTGTATCTCAAAGTAGAAAAACGACATGACTACAAGTAAAAATACGATAACTACAACCTTTTGTTTTACACCACGGAAAAACTTATCCTAAACCATGGTTATAAGTAATAGCTTTTCAAGAAACTTGCCTGACTAAAGCAATCAATATATAGTAATTATTACGTGGCCATTGTTTTTTCCCCATGCAGGCTTGTGTCATATTAAATGAACAGAAAAGACAAAAATAAGAAAACCATTTTTTTAAAGATTGTTTAATGAAAATGATTTAAATATTTTTTTCCTAAAAGTTGTTGTTATTGAACATAAATGGTATCAGATTCCTTGACCGTCGCAGGACGAGACATGTTTTTGGACGAAACATTCCAGTCTTTTCATGAATGTGTAACTAATCGGGATAGTCCACTTTGAGGGTAAACAGGAAAATAAAACTAGTAGAAAATCTTACCTAAATCACTGCTTTAGTGTTACTTATCCATACGATATATAATAAGTACAATATGATAAGTATACTTTCTCAAGCTCGATATTCAGGTTATAAGAACATACATTTTGAAATTTCATTGAAGCTATCACCATTCAATAGAAATACATTCCAAAGGATATGCGCGAATATTTACCCATGACGTTTCGCGCGAAATAATGAATCGTGATCAACCTTTCGTAGTAGCCAAATGGTCTGATGCAGAAGTATATAGAAGTGCAGAAAAAGATTACATGGACATGCCTGTATATGGAATTACATGAAATAAAAAGTTGAATACATAAAGAATAAAAGAAAGTAAACAGTATCATCAGAGAATGGCTAAAGATATCAACATGAAACTTGCTGAGGTGATAGAGCATCAAATGTAGATATATGGATCGACCATTAATTTTCGTCGTTCTTACTTCCGGTCGCAAACGGAAGTGAATTCAAAAATGTTAAATTTGCAACTTTTTTTGTTTTTCAATATTTTTCTCTGGGATTTACAGTGTTAATAGAGAGTCTTCTAGGAGTTTTATGTATGTTTTCATCTTTTTGATTGAAAAAGTTTTTTTTTTTATAAAATTCACTTCCAGTCGAGTGATTACCTGTCCTCAAAATTAGAATTTGTTCTCACAATATTGCTTGGCAACAGTAAACGACTGAAGTCTAAAACTTTCAGGTCTGATAGTCAGTCATCAGTTTATTTAAATCGCGAGAAAATCTTGTATCGCCGTACTTCCGGTCGTGACAGGAAGTGATCCAAAAAAGTGAATGGTTAATGGTTAGCTTTCTTGGACTTTCACAGCTGAATTTCTTTTATTACTTTTTCAAAGTGAATTTTTGTTTTTATTTTCAGAATCGGACGGAAGACCTCTCATTGCTCGCAATGAGTTTCTAGTTATCATTATTCTTATTTTTTAGACAAATTTTGTGCACGCGATATCTCGAGAACTATTCAGTGGTTTTTCATCAAACTTTCAGAGGTAATGCGCTATAAAATGCCATTGTTACATTTGGAAGACTTTTTGAATAATTCGCTTCCGGTTCCGAGTTATGGACATTTTTCTGATTTTAAAATGAAATTTTGTCGCCCCTTTTTTTCAAGAATGGTTAAAGATATGAACTGGAGACTTGTTAGAGAGTATAGGGCATGTCTTTTAGATATGTGGAATCTCCTTTTCGTGCGTCGTCATTACTTCCGGTCGCTACCGGAAGCGAATTAAAAAAAAATCATTTTTTTCAACTTTTTTGTTTCTCAATATTTTTCTATGATTTTACAAGGAATAATAAAGATGTTTATCAAATTATGTAATATATAATTTGTTTTAAAAAATGTCCACCGGAAGTAGTTTTAAAAGTAGATTTTTTTTTATAAAGTTTGTGCACACAATATCTAGAGAACTGTTCAGTGGTTTTTCGTCAATCTTTCAGGGATAATATGCTGTAAAAAGCAATTGTTACACTTGAAAAAAGTTTTGAAAAATTCGCTTCCGGTTCCAAGATATGGACATTTTTCTGATTTTAAAATGTGATTTTGTCGCCCCTTTTTTCAAAAATGGTAAAAGATATGAACTGGAGACTTGTTAGAGAGCATAGGGCGTGTCTTTTAAATATGCGGAATCTCCTTTTCGTGCGTCGTCACTAAATCCGGTCGCTACCGGAAGCGAATAAAAGAGTCGAATTTTTCAACTTTTTTGTTTTTCAATATATTTCGATGATATTGGTAGGGTTAATAGAGACTCTTTTCGGAATGTATAATTTATAATTTGTTTGAAAATTGATAATAAATATTAGAATTATTTTTTAAATATTTTTTTGGACAGATATTATGCACGCGATATCTCGAGAACTCGTCAGTGGTTTTTCGGCAAACTTTCAAGGATAATGCGTTTTAAAAAGCCATTGTTACATTTGAAAGAATTTTGGAAAAATTCACTTCCGGTTCCATGTTCCGGGTAATGTCCTGCTTTTTAAATGGAATTTTTTCCGCGGCAGATCTACAGAACAGCTGAAGATATGAACTGGAGACTTTTTGAAGAGCATAGAACATGACTTCTAGATTTGCGGATTTTTCTTTTTGTGCGTCGTCAATAGGGTCGGTCGCTACCGGAAGCGAATCAAAAAAGTCGATTATTTCAACTTTTTTGTCTCTCAGTATTTTTTAAATGATATTACTAGGGATGATGGAGACTCTTATAAAAATTGTCCCACTAGCGTAATGGTTAGCGTGTTCAATTTTCACGCGGGCGACCTAAACTCAATCCCCAAAATGTCTGGATTTTTTTGTGCCATTTTTCAGCTGAAATATAATACTGTATCTTTGAAATGATACCTGGTATAATTTTCTGTTCGAATTACGCAATATATTTTTACAAACAATTTACGTTTTATAGTGTTAAATGTATGAAGGAGTTAAAAGGAATGCACAACGTAATACATATAGTGTTATGAGTGAGGAATCAACTTCTCCAATAACGGAGATTTTAAAATGTAACTTTTTCCGTGAGTGTTCTCAAGAATGGCTAAAGATATGAGCTGGAGACTTGTAAGAGATAATAGAACATGATTACTAGATTGGCGAAGTGGCCTTTTTGTACGTCGTCGCTACTTCCGGTCGCTACCAGAAGCCAATTTTAAAAAAATCGATTTTTTCAACTTCAATATTTTTCTTTAATATTTGTAGTGTTAAGAGAGCCTCTTTTCAAAACACTAAATATGTAATTTGTTTTCGAATTCATAAATCCAAACTGTAGATATTCGTCATTTTCACTTTGAAGCGGGAGTCCAAATGGCGTAATTGTTAGCGCGTTGGATTTTCACGCTGACAACCAGGGATAAATCTCCAGGGTGTCTGATTTTTTTTTTTTTATCACTTTACTATTTTATTTTCAAAATCGGAAGGAAGACCTCTCATTGCTCGCAATGAGTTTCTAGTTATTATTAAGGTCTTCCGTTTCAGACGGAAGACCTTATAGTGATTCTACTGTTTCTTTTTATTATTATTTTTTTTTTCCCCTTTTCTTGTCGGAGCGATTTCTCAGAGATGGCTGGACGGATTTTCTTGAAATTTTCAGGAATGATAGAGAATGAAAATACCCCCAGGGGTTTTTTTCATTTTTTCAAAATTCACTTCCGGTCGTCAGATATCTCCGATTTCCGTCTTTTTAAAAAATATTTTGTCCCAGTCATATCTCAAAAACGGTAAGAGATTAAGACACCAAACTCTAATGGTTAATAGATCTTGAGGAGTAGGCAAAACCATTTGGGATAAGAGCGTCAGCCGTCACTTCCGGTTGTCACAGGAAGTGATAATAGAAATCGAAAATTTCAACTTTTCTTTTTTGAATCTTTTTTTGCATCACGTTATTGCATTTCATTTGTAGTTTTGAAATATGTCAGTCCCACCGGAAACAAAAACGACAACTTCCGGTTATAAGAGAAAAACTACATAATTTGGGTATTTTTCTTTCCCATAAATATTTTTTATAGATGACGTATTTGAACTGATTTTTACTTATGTTATTAGGACTGCAAATGTCTAGAGTAACGTCAAAAATCTTTGTAAAATTCACTTCCGGTCGCGCGTTTAGGTGTCCGTAAAATGAGAAATTTTCGGAGTGAGACCTCAGAAACGGTAAGAGATTTTGACACCAAACTTTTATGAGTAATAGACCTTGAGGAGTAGACAAAATCATTTGGGTTAAGAGCGTCAATCGTCACTTCCGGTCGTCACAGGAAGTGATCAAAGAAATCGAAAATTTCAACTATTCTCTTTTGGAATAAGACTTGCATCATATAATTGTATCTTTTTCACAGTTTTGATATGTGTTGGTTCCACCCGAAACAAAAAACAACAACTTCCGGTTATAAGAGAAAAACTACATCATAGGGTTTTTGGATTTTCCCATACATATCGCTTATAGATAGAGTTCTTTAAATGATTTTTATATATGTTATTGAGACTGCAGATGTCTAAATTGACGTCAAACATCTTAGTATAATTCACTTCCGGTTGCGTATTTTCCTGCCCTCAAATTGAGATTTTATTCACCTAATTGCTCAGCACCAGTAAACGACTGAAGTCTAAAACTTTCAGGACTGATAGTCAGTCACCAGTTTTTCTACATCATGTGAAAATCGTACGTTGCCGTCAGTTTCCGTCGTGACCGGAAGCGATGCAAAAAAAGTGAATTTTCCAAGTTTTGTTTTCTTTTTACAGAAATGTTTGGCTAATGCAGATGTTAGATAGACTAAAACCATGCAAATCATTTTCACTGGGAGTGCCGGCCTAAAAACCGGACGTTGTTTCAAACATGAGTAGTTTTTCATGGAAACTTTTAGGGATGATCAGTTGTGAATAATTTAGGTGTAGAATGAACATTTTATTTGTTTGGAGTAATTTCAGTCTTGATGAAGTAAAAAAAAAAACATAGAAAGTAAATTTATTTCCGGGATTTTCTCATGACCTTGACCTTTGATCTTAACCTTTGATCTTGACCTTGAACTTCGATGACCTTGACTTTTGACCAAAAGGTCAGAATCAATAATAAATTTACTCCTCTTTCTCCCCTCCCCTTCCCCAAAAAAATCAAAAAAAAAAAAAAATCAGATTAATATCAGCCTAGAATATTTCTCTAGAACTCATACAACACCTCGGATCGACATAAAATTTCGGGGTTTTGCAGAAGATACCTGAAAGAAAGTTTCCTGAAAATTTGACAGTGAATCTCTGAAGTATATAGAAATTATGAATGTTAACGGCAAACACTACATCTTTTTTTCGTATCTGAAATTTAGGTGCTGATGAACATAAAAATTAATTAAAGCTTTTCTCGCTTATTTCTTCAGTTGTTATGAATAGCACTCGATTCTCTTGATATGATATGATATTTTAACACCAAGCATTCTTGCTTTCTCTAGTATGTGGAATTTATTTCAATTTTATTTAGAATTAATATTAATCGAATGAATGTCGAAAACAGCGATTTTTTCCCAGCAAATAAATTTTCACTCTCTCATTGGCACATTTTTCTTTCTAAAATGCATATCTGAAATTTTGATTCATGCTACTTACATTTAATTCAATCCACACAGAGATGCTTACCTATTATTTCAGGATATTCAGTCACATCCGAACCCGATCCGACATTTTCATATATTTGTAAACAAAGTCTCGACACTGCAGTTCTAATGCATCATAGGCTCTGAATGATTAATTCAATGCATTCCAAATATAGACCAACTCAAATAATTTTTTAAGCCGACAATCTGCATTTGCATTATACACCAATCGTGTTTCTCAATCTATTCAATACTGATCACTACATTCCATAACAAACAAAAGAACACGTGCTTTTATTCCTATTTATTCTTAAACAATTAATTTACTACCTCCATCTTCATCGGAATACGTGGTCTAGTGGTTAGCGCACAGGTCTTATAACCCGAAGGTTTTGAGTTCGATCCATGCTGGGAGAACTTTTTTTTTTTTTTTTTTTTTTTTTTTTTTTGCATTTTCTGCTTTTTTTTCAGAACAGTTGACAAAAGAATCAAGAAAACGGAAGACCTGTTATTGCCTAGGCAATAAGTATCTAGTTATTATTATTTTTTTTTTCCCTTTTCGTGTCCCCCTCGATTTCTCAGAGATGGCTAGACGGATTTTCTTGAAATTTTCAGGGATGATAGACAATGAAAATACCCTTAGGAGTTTTTTTCATTTTTCCAAAATTCACTTCCGGTCGTCAGATATGTCCGATTTCCGTTTTTTTCAAAAATATTTTGTCCCAGTCATATCTCAGAAACGGTTAGAGATTAAGACACCAAACTTACACGAGTAATAGATCTTGAAGAGTAGGCAAAACCATTTGGGTTAAGAGCGTCAACCGTCACTTCCGGTCGTCACAGGAAGTGGTCATAAAAATCGAAATTTTCAACTTTTCTTTTTTGACACTTTTTTTGCATCACATTATTGCATCTCATTTGTAGTTTCGAAATATGTTGGTCCCACCGGAAACATAAACGTCAACTTCCGGTTAAGAGAGAAAAACTACATAATTCGAGTATTATACTTCCCCATAAATATCGCTTATAGATTAAGTATTTGAAATGATTTTTATATATGTTGTTAAAACTGCAAATGTCTAGAGTAACGTCAAATATCTTCGTAAAATTCACTTCCCGTCGCGTGTTTTACTGTCCGTAAAATGAGAATTTGTCTGAGCCAGATCTCAGAAATGGTAAGAGATTAAGACACCAGACTTTTATGAGTAATAGATCTAGACAAGTAGGCAAAACCATTTGGGTCAAGAACGTCAGCCGTCACTTCCGGTCGTCAGAAGAAGTGATCATAGAAATCGAAAATTTCAACTTTTCGTTTTTGAATCTTTTCTTGCATCACTTTATTGCATCTTATTTGTCGTTTCGAAATATGTCAGTCCCACCGGAAACAAAAACGACAACTTCCGGTTATAAGAGAAAAACCACATAATTTGAGTATTATACTTTCCCATAAATATCTTTTATGGATAAGGAATTTGAAATGATTTTTAGATACTTTATTCAGACTGCAAATGTCTAGAGTAATTTCAGATATCTTTGTAAAATTCACTTCCGGTCGCGTGTTTTCTTGTCCTCAAAATTAAAAGTTATTTCAGCGAGATCTTGGAAACAGTAAGAGATTAAGACACCAAACTTATAAGAATAATAGATCTTGAGGAGTAGACAAAACATATATAGTTAAACGTGTCAACCGTCACTTCCGGTCGTCACAGGAAGTGATAAAATATCAAAAAATTTAAGCTTTCTTTTTAAAATTAAAACTTGCATCACTTTATTGCAACTCTTTTGATGTTTTGTGATATGTTAAATTCCAACGGAAACAAAAACCTAACTTTCCGGTTTTAAGAGATCAACTATGTTATTTTTATTTTAACTGTATCATAAATATTACTTAGAGATAAAGTATTTGAAATGTTTTTATATATGTTGTAGTTACTACAAATGTCTAGAGAAATTTCAGAGATTTTTATACAATTCACTTCCTGTCGCATGTTTTCCTGTACTCAAAATTAGAATGTGCTCTCAAAATTGCTTGACAACAAGTAAAAGACTGAAAACTAAAACTTTCAGGACTGATAGTCAATCATCAGTTCAAATGCATCGTGTAAAATCATGTGTCTCCATTACTTCCGATTGTGACAGGAAGTGATACAAAAAAGTGAATTTCTGCAAGTTGTTTTCTTTTTACAATAGTTTTAGGATAATACCGAAGTTAGAAAAAGACATGTCCATGCAAATTATTTCCGCTAGAAGTACCGGCCAAAAAACCGTTAAAAAAACTGTGTTACATAGGCGACTCCCAACAGGAAGTGGTATAACGGAAGACCTTCTCATTACTAGTAATGAGTTTCTAGTTATTGCTCTTCCTGTTATGCAATAAAAAGTGCATCAATGTTTTGATACTCACCAACTAAGTTTATTGTATGTGCCTTCTTTTTAATAATTTTATTTTTTTAATAGACCATTGACGCATTTAACGCGTTTCTCTTAGACATCTGTAAGGAAATAAGGCACCCATCTGATAAGGAAATAAGGCACCCATCTGATAAGGAAATAAGGCACCCATCTGATAAAGAAATATTTTTGATTCAATTTCCTTTGTCAGAACTCTTAAGACTGTGATGATGAAATATTTAGTATCTTATCAACGTCTTTCACGGTAAATCTGGCATTTACAGATATATCATGTTGCTCAAAGCAATGATATTTTTTGATGTGCTTACAGATTTTGATTGGCTAGTCAACTACGATCTTGTAACACTCCTTTTGCGTTTTTGGATTTCTTAATCCATCTGAACACTGTACAGTGTGAAAGGCATGTCTTTCCAGATATCAAAACCACATCTTTCATAGTGGTTCTTCGGTGATTTTTGTTATAAAGCGCGGTTTTTCATTTTCATTTTTTTGGCAAAGACCATTTTTATACAGTTTTTAGCTCATTCTACTGACCATGCTTACTTTAAAAGTGAATTTCTTTGTGGAGACTGTAGGAAAAAAATATGCAGTTGTCGATGGTAATGAATTCTTAAATAAGTGTATTACTTTAAAAAAAATTAAGTGCTTCTACATTTATTATGACAAACCGTTTGTGGCATTACTTATTGAAGGACCCTGGAACTGAACAAAACAACAAAAAAATTGGCTAACCGAAACTTTTGCAAGATTTTACATTTCCACCTTGGCTGCAATGGAGATACATGTATAAGAGAGAAATTAATAAACGACATTAAAACCATGTAAATGCATTCATCATGTAAACATACAACTGTATAACAATAGCAAAAATAGATTTTATCGCATGTTAATTTCATTTTTCATCGTATCTCATTATTGACTTATGGCTTACCCCATACTTCCCAGCACCACCCTCCTCCATGAAAATATATCACCCCAGGAAGTTTCTCATCGCTGGTATTTGTTTTTGTGGGCCGAAAAATTCGGACTGGAATGCCTCCTAACACAGTGTTTTCTGTCTGGATGTAAGATACATGTATGTTTTACATGTAAATCGCAAAATAATTTTTCACCTAGTTGTTAAAATTAATTAAAAAAAATGTTACAATATAATAATATATCTTGATCAATACTTTAAAGTAAAACATGACGGACGTGCGCAACATGGTCCTTCAGGGTATTCCACAAAGGAAAGATATTCTCTGGACCCATGAACGGAGGAATACGAAGAAATCTCGATGATATTCTATTTACATGCAGTTATCAGGTGTGTGTAGCACTTAATAGTTCAGAATTTTTGAAAAAAAAAAGACCTAGAGAGTTTTGCTTCCAATATCTTAATTTGAGAAATATGAATGAAATATATAGAGATAACAAACAGTATTCAAGCTCAAATGTCCATTAAACAATGCAAAATAGGAGCAGAGCAAACATAGACCTCCAAAACATCAGAGGTGGAATCAGGTGCCATGGAGGAGTGAGCATCCCCTGCCGACCGGTCACACCCACCGTGTGGTCTTTGTCATGATCGGAAAATAACGGAAAAATCCGTCGACAATTCAGTGTGTAAATAATGGCCTAACAATTAGTATGAAAAACGTCACTCAGCATTTGACTCAATGATAAATTGTATTTGCTGACAAGGTCATTGTATCGACCATAGAACTTACGAAATGATGACTTTAAATGAGACTGCTGATATTCTTGTTTCATCAACTTGTTTGTCAATAATTTACCTCGTTTTAGAAATTGTACATACGTAGAGCATGCTCTTGCGTATCGAATTAACTGAGAGATATAAACTCCGTATGCAGGTGATGAAGGTAAATTGCTGCATAAGTAAGGAAAGTTGACGATTGAAAAGTTAAAGTCATCACGTTTATCATAAAGCTTGGTTGTTAGATTACCATTAACGTCTTTTTCAAGTAAAATATCCAAATATGAAACAGATGTGTCAGACTCTGTAGTATCTTTTATCTGAAGCTCACCGGGATATATCGTATTGACATAAGAATGGAAATAACCATTGTTAATTGACAATACGTCGTCAATATATCTAAATGTCGAGTTGAAGGCCACAGCAAGTGTCTTCTTCTTTTCACGTATAAGATTTTGGATAAATTCTGCTTCATGTGAATACAAAAAAAGGTCCGCTAATAACGGGGAGCAATTGGTACCCATGGAAATTCCAATAGATTGTTGGAAGACCTGGTCTCCAAAAACCACATAGTTATTGTCAATCAGAAACTCAAGTACCTTTTTATGTCAACTTCAGAGTACTTGTGTGTACAATCAGAATGTTTTTAACAAAATAATTTTGCAAATGACCAATGACAAGGTAAGTAAATTTACGAATTTCATTTTTATTGAAAAAGCAGCTGTCAATGATATCAAAAAGCCTGGACTTTAATTTATCATGGGGAATGGTTGTGTATAAAGTTGAAAAGTCGTAAGTTTTTAAGCTGTCGATTTTGGTAAATTCTTGTGATTTCAAATTTTCCAAAAGTTCCTTAGAATTTTTAAGAATCCACATCTGATTTAAACCACTTCTCGAATATATTGTTGCACAGTACTCTTGAAGTTTCTCCTTCACTACTGTTAATATCTTAGTGAGGAGTAAAGAAAGAGGCTTGGTTCAACATTTACTGGAACCCGCTATGTATCTTTGTTTTTAAGGATTTTTATGAAGTTTCGGAATCCAATATAGATATGGTAATTCAAATTCATTTTGGTTGTTTGGGATATTAAAGATATTCAAAACTGACAAATGATTTTGAAGAATCTATAGAAAGGGAACTATGAGTATAAGTTGGATTACCACTTGTAGAATTAAATCCAAGTTCCTCTAAAATACATTTAATATAATGAGCCTTACAAACAAAGACAATGTTGTTACCTGCTTTGTCAGCAGGGACCAATACGTACTGATCATGTAATCTATCTAATTCTTTTTTCACTTCTGGATTATTGAATACAGAAGGATAGATGGTTCTCATGTTGTCCCTCAATCTTTTAATGCGCGATTTTAACATACATCTGATACATTTAATCCATTCTGACAAAGTGTCAAGATCTTCTTTTTAATGTCTGGCCCATCGCCTGGCGTAGTCCTCTACAGAATCCATAATATTTATGAAATTCTGACGCCAGTTGAAGGATCAGGGTGCCCTATATTTAGGACCTTTTAGAATTAATGATCTATGGTCCTCATTATTTACTATATTTCCGTCACCAGTAATAACGTGTCCAGCAGGACTATAGTTATAGGGTGAAGAAGAACATGAACACGATGGAAGATTATGTTTAAGATATTCGATATCCAGGCCCTGTAAAGTTTTCTTGCAATTAAAAAGTTTGGAAGCAATAGTCGATGTATATTTGTAGGAAATACAAGGTGTAGACTTTAACTTGAAATATGGTGGAATACAAGACTGGACCCTTTTGTGATTAAGAATATTACTTATATTAACCGCGTCAATTCCTTTGTTGGCATATTGAAGTTTAAGGAAAAAACTGATTGTTTTAGCTCCATTTTCTTCAGTAAAACGTGGGGGTTTAAAAAGCCTATGATTTGCAATATCCATAATCACAGATCCGAGCCTATATTCTGGTGTCGAGGAATCAAAAAAGGGACTTTCCTTGACATTTTCAAGAAGACTATTTAAAAGTTTCAAAGGGACAGAGTAGAGTTTGGTGCGAATATAAAGACCTAACTGTTGATTTACGTAAGGTAGTAATGAATCAAAAGAGACATCATATATTAAAGTTTTATTGTAAGACCGATGCCCATGACTACGCTTACGTCTCTGTGTATGGTTAAAAAGTCCTCTCACATTTACATTGTTACACTGTGGACTGGAAAGATTTCCAAAACTATCGACATTGTCATTACATCCATAGGAAAAGGCTGTCCCTAGTTTTCTAATCCAAAATTCTTCTCGTTGTCTACGGAAAGATGTACTCAGTGATTGGCTGTTTGTGTGGTGGTAAGTGTTTTCTAGAATTCTAACTTTCATTGACAAAATAGAATGATCAGGTAAATTAAAATGCTTGTATAAAAGCTGCTGACCCACATTATTTATATGAAATCTATGATCTGATATTCTTTTATGAAGTGATCCCTTGGTTTCACCAACATAAACAAGTCCACAAAGATTACATTCTATTCCGTAGACAACATTAGAATATTTGCAGTTAAAATTTTCCCAAGTTTTGGTATAGAAGCTCTGTTCAGTAAGATTACTGGTGAAAGAAGTATTAGTTACCAAAATGTCACAGGTTTTACAGTTTTTCATTTACAATTTTGAAATTTGTATTTTTGTAATAAAATTCAAAAGGAGATGAGAGAACATGGCGTGCAGAATGCCTATTGCTTCAGATATGTTAAAAATCACATTCAATTTGTAAATTTAGTAGTTAGAGTAAAGTTCTCTTTAATGCAATTTGTGAAATAATGATAAACAAAACTTTTCTGAAGAAAATTTTCTCGGCAAAAATTATTCTGTTATTAAGGAGGCTGGGGGGTCAACAAATTAACCATCAGATATAACTTTAATTTTTAGGTATATGATATCTTAAGCTGTCAACTTTCATTTGGCAAAGAAAAATTTCAAAAATTTTAGTTTTAAAATTTGATCATTTTTGTATATTTTTATATGGAGCTCTTCTTCTAAAGGAGATCAATATAGTCTGAAAATGACCACAACCCCCCAGCCTTCTTAAAAAATAATGGGGTTCGAACCCTAGCAATAGAAATTCTTGGTATCATTTTCCTTTGAGACTAAGGCGCTAATCAGCTCCTGATGAATATTGGCATTTAAATCATGTTTGTGGTATGACCCTTCACTAATTGGACTTCAAGTATTCCTCGGAAGATGCGAATGTTGTGACATAAAAGTGTATTATTGAGGTATAGTGGGTCTTTGCTCCATGTTTTGTTAACCATAAAATGTATATTTTTACGTAAACTTTGGGGATAAACTTTCAAAAAATGGAGCCAAGACCCACTCATATCGACAAATTGTGTTATAGTATGAGATATTTCAAAGGAAAATAATTTCAATCTCTGTGAGATATTTGAAAATTGTGGAGATTTAACATAAAGACATAAATACTTTAGTGTAAGATGAAATATCAAAGAAAATTTTCTTATAATTGAGATTTAATTTCCACCTTCATGTTTGTCGCACTATAGGCACTTCGCTCAAATTTTGATTTTTTTTTTAAATTGTAATTTTTAAATTCTATATCATAGAAGAAACTTGAATTGTTAAATGTTTCTCAGACCCTACAGCAATGAAGTGCAGTATAATTTTAAGTACAACATATATATATGTACATGTACAACTTACGATTACAGTGTCCCCTGGATGTGACCGAGGTGGTGGTTCCAGTTGTAGTAACAGCATTTCATGACCTTTTCCCAACCACATTCGTAACTTCGTCTGCCGTATAAAATGGTTCTATTTACTGGTAATCAAAATGCTTTTGTTACAAATCAAAATTAGTACCTTTAGACAGTGGATACTACATATGCATAGAATTTAATTGTTCTATCCATCTCTCTTTCTTTCCCTCCTGCTTAGTATATATAATTGGAAAGGATGGCAGTTTATCAAATAACGAACAGTCGCCCATGTGGCGCAGTGGTTAGAGCGTTTGCTCTAGAATCGCGGAGTAAAGAGTTGATCCTTACGTCGCGGGTTTAAGTCCCACTGTGGGACGTGGAGACCGGTCCTTTGGAGGAGACCGTAGAAACTGAGGTTCCGTGTCGCAGTCGGTGCTGGCACGAAAAAGATCCCTCACTGCTCAATGGCCCTAAGTACCGAGTATAGGTAAAAAATTTGCAGCTCTCCACCGGCAAGTGGTGGCGTCTCCATATGAGTGAAAAATTCTCGAGGGGGACGTTAAACAACAAACAAACAAATAATAACGAACAAATTTTTCATTTCACAAAAATACGTTTCATACAGTGTTGCAAATTATGAAATATCAGATACACAATTGTTGCATGATTAGGACCAGGTGGTAGCTCTTTTGTGGGTATTTTTGTTAATTAATTACTGTAGACAGCCTTATTAACCTACATGTAGCAAATTTAGAGTTTTGCTTTGTATAGTATTGGACACTGAACCTAAAACCATTGAAAATGAAATGAGAATTAAAGCAACGAACGGTGATCGAAGATAATTCTTAATGAAATTCGCAGCCATTATCAAACAATCAGTTATTTAAAAGGGAACAAAAGAAGAGATACTTGAATTCAAAACATATAGCGAAATCAATTATATTTCTTAACAAAAATTTTAAAATAAGCATACATAACAAGAGGCCCATGGGCCACATCGCTCACCTGAGCACACATTGGCTAGGAAAAAAAGCAAAAATCAGTACAGTATTGAAAAGTTTACAGGGAGAGGGGTGTTGAATTTTAAACAAACTGATGATGCTTTCATATCAATATAACAAATGGCTTTGTTGTTCTTGAGCAGCAGATTTTTTTCCCATATATTCATTTGTAAAAATTTGATCCCCCATTGTGGCCCCACCCTACCCATGGGGGGCCTCATTTGAACAAATTTCATTCTACACTACCCAAAGATGCCTCCATATCAATTTGACTAATCATGGCTTTTCTGTTCTTGACTTGGATCCTTCATTGTGGCCCCACCCTACCCCCGGGGGTTACGATTTGAGCAAATTTGAATCTTCACTACCTGAGGATGCTTCCATATAAATATGACCAATCATGGCTTTACTGTTTTTAAGAAGAAGATTTTTAGAGATATTTTCCTATATATTTCTATGTAAAACTTGGATCCTTCATTGTGGCCCCACCCTACCCCCGGGGGTTATGATTTGAGCAAATTTGAATCTTCACTACCTGAGGATGCTTCCATATAAATATGACTAATCATGGCTTTACTGTTCTTAAGAAGAAGATTTTTAACGATATTTTCCCATATATTCCTATGTAAAACTTGGATCCTTCATTGTGGCCCCACCCTACCCCCGGGGGTTACGATTTGAGCAAATTTGAATCTTCACTACCTGAGGATGCTTCCATATAAATATGACTAATCATGGCTTTACTGTTCTTAAGAAGAAGATTTTTAACGATATTTTCCTATATATTTCTATGTAAAACTTGGATCCCCCATTGTGGCCCCACCCTACCCCCGGGGGTCATGATTTGAACAAACTTGAATCTACACTACCTGAGGATGCTTCCATATAAATATGACCAATCTTGGCTTTACTGTTCTGAAGAAGAAGATTTTTTAAAGATATTTTCCTATATATTTCTATGTAAAACTTGGATCCCCCATTGTGGCCCCACCCTACCCCCGGGGGTCATGATTTGAACAAACTTGAATCTACACTACCTGAGGATGTTTCCACATAATTTTCATCTTTCCTGGCCCAGTGGTTCTTGAGAAGAAGATTTTTAAATGATGCCATTATTTTTTCACTAATTCCTAATTATCTCCCCTTGAAAGAGGGCGTGGCCCTTCATTTGAACAAACTTGAATCCCCTTTACCCAAGGATGCTTTGTGGCAAGTTTGGTTGAATTTGGCCCAGTGGTTCTTGAGAAGAAGTTGAAAATGTGAAAAGTTTACAGACAGACAGACGGACAGACAGACGGACAGACGGACGCCGGACAAAATGTGATCAGAAAAGCTCACTTGAGCTTTCAGCTCAGGTGAGCTAAAAATGTCAACAGTATATATATATATATATCTTACCACTCTTCCTAAGATCCACCATATTAACAGTAAAATCCGCCTCTTTGTTTTTTCCTCAGCTTGCGGTGGCATTGGAATAATGAAAAATCTGTACGTCAGAATTGCTATTATTCCAACACCAAAAACGAGACTTCCCTCCAAAAGGTAGGCCATACTGACTTGTATAAATACCTACATGTCCCATGGAATAATAATGAAAAAAAAATTACAATATTGTATATGTTATTTTGTAATAATAAAATGCTTAATGATACTATGATGAATGTTTGTTCACACGAACGTTATCATCGATCGATACAGAATATGAAATTTCTGACAGACAATTTCAAAACGAATTGGCCGCCATACAACTGTCTAGCCAACCCAATTTATTGATAATCCGATATTCCTGATTTTATATTTTTCACATGTCTTTTAAATGAGTAGTAAGAGTTTGGGGGAATTTCGTATTACTCAATTGATTAATCTCAATTGAAAGTGTAAATATATAGATTAGACCTAGATTAAGATTTTGTCACACGTACCAGTATGTAGCTAAAAGGGATTCCTCACATTTATATACAGATATACATGACTTATGCAGTCGAAAGCAGGAAGCATTTAATGCTCGCGATGCAGTTGCGAAAATTACTGAAAATTAGGTTACTTATGAAAATGTGCATGACTGTAAAGTCATATTTCTTACCTGTATCGTTAAGAAGTGGGTGTACAGTAAAGAAGTTGTTATCAGGCTGGTGTCATTTGTACAGTAAAGAAGTTGTTATCAGGCTGGTGTCATTTAAACAGGGTAAAGGTTCAGTAAATGACGACATTTCTTGTCGTGTTTCAGAATGACTGACGTGTTGAAATTTAATTGATGAAAAATATATGTTTAACAATACTTTTTTTTTAAATCTTACATGATAACTTATTTCCATAACACCAGAAAATGAGTTTAATAAAATAAAAGTCGGAAGATTATCCATAAAATTGTATGGCGGGCTCTTTGGGTGTATCACAACACTTTAATCTTTTTTGACATCACAGACGTTCTACATCTTCAATAGGAATGGAACTATAAAACTTTCATGATTATCTTGTTATGGTAATTAAAAATTACTTTGTTCAAAATCCTTCTGATTGTACACCCAAGTACTCTGTATTCGATATTTAAAAAAAGGTGCTGCATGCATGGTGTTCCCCATTGAAATAATATCTATTAGTCTATTAATTGTAGCAATCCCATGGAATCCATATCTATCTCTTTTTTTTCTCTCTCTCTATTTATCTTTTTATTTATTTACTTGAATTTTACACTTTGACAGAGCAGCAAAATGATGTGTAATAGTGTACTGTCATTTTGCCTATATGGAATATTAATATCTAATATACCATATCCCAAGAAATCCCTTCCGATTTTTCTTTGAGCTGAATCAAAACAGATTTACCTGTATTTTTTTTTAAATGTTGGCTAAGTTGGAAGACACCGCTGAACGCAATACAAGTGCTATTAACGCTAATCACCGATATTTCCCTAAGAATGAGTCGAGACAATTGATGGCAGAATCCTAGAGAGGTGGATCTAAAAAAAAAAATACTTTTACAAATATTTTCTTCGGATGTCATTGATAAGTATAGCATTCATTTCCTTTAATATGATCGATTATTTTGCTAACATATATATGTATTCTTCTACTTTTTTTGCATGTGGAAATTATTTCAATTTTATCTATAATTAATTAAATTAATATTGAAATTTAGCGATTTTTTTTATGATAGCCTTAAAATAATTCTGAATCTAAGGAGAACCCATAGTATGCAAGTCCCTCTCAGACACCGCGAGTTATTTATGCATATTTCAGGTATCACATCGGTAATGACCAATCAAAATGAACTTAGGTCAATTGTATGAGGCGCCGTTTTGGTATTTACTGCCAAAAAGTGATATCACCTATTCAGAAGCTGAATAGGTGATATCACTTATTCGAATAGGTGATATCACCAATTGAATAGGTGATATCACCAATTGAATAGGTGATATCACCTATTCGAATAGGTGATATCACCTATTCGAATAGGTGATATCACTTTTTGGCAGTAAATACCAAAACAGCGCCTCATACAATTGTAGTCCCCCCCCCCCCCCCCAAAAAAAAAAATGAAAGGCCTCATATTGGTTCTCCATCCTCGCAAACCAGGGGTCCCGAGTCAACACGTTGCCGTTGGACCCCGGGGTCCAACGACAACGTGTTGACTCAGGACCTCTGGCTTGCGAGTATGATTGTTCTCTGAAAATAGAGTTTTAAACCTATATTAATTTTAAATTTGTAAAAGTTTGGACCCTTCCCTCAACACTGCTGAATCATTTGTCTCACATCACTCTCATGGGTAATGTAAAGATTATGCGTTAATTGCGCTTTCATTGAATTCGGTCTAAAGCTACACCGCAGGGGCGGATCCAGCAACTTTTGAAAGGGGGGGGGGTTCCAGGTCGGTGCCCCCAACATTCATGCATAGAATTACGCCACAGACACTTCAAAGCCGTAGCAATTGTTTATCAAAAGGGTCAACCTCCGAACAGAGTTGACAAGTTAAAAAAAAAACAACAACCAAATTCTTACATCCTATTTCGGGGTAAGGGGGGGGGGGGGTCCTCTTACTTTTCCGCACTTTTTTGGTTTCAAATGCTTGAAATGCGTATTTTGAACTTCCAGCAACAAAATGGGGGAGCATCCAAATCAAAACCTGCATATTAAAACTACAGCAAAAAGATTATTCTCAGAAAAAGTGAACCCACTCCCCCCGCATACTACTGAGGCATTTTACACCTTTCTCTTCATAGATTAAAATATCACCATAATAGTCTCTTATGTATGCTCCCTTTCATGACTTTTTATTCATACTTTTTAAAGTTAGTTACTTCAGAAGATGGTCCAAAAATGGCATGGAATCTTCCAATGATATCAAAGTGAAATCTTGCATGTTACTTGTGGGTAGTCAGGGCCCGGGGCCAAGGTTCTGGAGGTACGTGGAGGATGGAATACGGGACACTTTATCTAGCGAGCAGAAAGGGCAGAGATTGAACTACTTATCTTATTCAAAATATTAGACGTTAAATTATCTATATTACAGAAATCTCTCTCTCTCTGCAAAAATAAAGGGGGGGTTCCAACCCCGGAACCCCCCCTCTGGATCCGCCAATGCACCGGAGAAAATCCACAGAATTTCGAGGTATATTTGAATTTCTTCCCATGCAAGTAGAAACATTTTTTATTTCGATCGGGATCGTGTACACTCGAAAATGAAAGTAAGAACATTTCAGTCTTTTGTTACACATTACTTGAACAAATACTACAGAATGACTGCTAATAGTACAGAAGATGACGATTGGCTATTTGATTCGGTTACTAGGTAAGGTCCATTTTTGGCTATGACATAACACAGCGACTGTATTCTATGACACCGCACATTTTCTGAAGCAACAGCTGACCAAGATTATTTTGTTTAAATAAAAGGATAAATCAGTAAATGCCGTCTATAACAGACTGTGTAGCTGTATATTTATATGTTTGTTAATTTTATATCTTTTAGATACAAACATTTGCACATGTATGATCTCCAATACCCAGTGACAGCTTTAGCATGGATTGACACAAACGGTTTGTAATGTACAGTTTTAATTTACTGTTTGCTCTGTGCTGATCAATTATACGAGTTCTCTTATCAGCTTCAGCTCAAGACATCAGATCAGACAATAAATAAAGTGATAAATTTTTCATTCAGCTGATTATCTATACGCTTGTACCAGTATTTTCATCATAATTGTATATTTGTTTTTTTAGAACATTATCAGTTGAGTAAACATGGTAAATCCTTTAACATGTTTAAAAACATCCATTACGTGCTAAACAAACATGCAGGGCTAAACAAACATGCAGGTTCATGCAGGTATCTGTAAAGGATTCCTGGGGCCTGGATTCAACCCCTGACTTTGCTTCATCACAGTTTTTCCAATCTCTTACAGTTTCCATAAAATCATGATAAAATTACTTGGAAGGTTATATAACAGTTTTATATACATGTATTACAGGTGTCTGTGTTGCAACAAGAGGAATGTCTAAACATGAAGTAACAGAGCTTAGCCTCCCAGATAAGCTGTGTACTACTGAAGATATGGTAATTTTTTTAATTATATTTAAAATTGAATATAGTTATTAAGCAGACAAATCAACATTTAGAACCAAAGAAAATATTAGGAGTATACTATGTTTTCCAGATATGCAATTACATAAACCAAATTAACCCCCCCCCCCCCCCCCCCCGAAAAAAAAAAAAAAAAGATTAAGAAGATAAAAAAATATTTTAATTTCTTTTTCAGATAATATTGCCGAAAGACAAGTTAATTTACAAACTCTTAATTTCTACATGAAAGTGCTTGTAACTAAAAAATTTATTTTCACAATGATTATTAGGCATTGTCAAAGAACAGAGATTTCCAGGTTCTTACGGGAGGTTTCAGTTCCACAGAGATCAGGGACATCAAGCACATCCCAGGAACAAGGTTATCATTTAAGTACACCCTTCCAAATTTTACAAGAACATTGTTCTTAAAATTTAAAGGTTATTGGATGAAAAGAATATAATTATATGGATCAGTGTTTCATAACTGATTTATGGTGAATAACGTTGCATTGTAATTCTTCTGGATAAGTTTTACTTTTGATTCTAATTAGCAATATCAGAGGTGCCTTCAATAGCATAGCTGCTACGTAGCCTCTACATAAAGCTACGCTCTTGAACGGAAAGCTAGCCTAGCCGCTATGTAGGGAGAGCTAGCATAAATATTTGATGCTAAGTAACAAATCCAAGTTGGCCTCCTTAGTTACAACTTCACAGCACATATGATATTAACTAAATGGGGAATAATTTTATACATCTTAGCATATTAAATGTCTATTTACATGTATATTTTCGCTTGAAATAAACTTTTTTTTCCTCCAAAAATAAGTTTATACTCATATATTTATATTCGAAATTTAACACTTAGCGGCTAGGTTAGCTGTCCGTTCAATAGAGATAGATATCTACAACCTAGTTGCTAGGTTAGCCGCTACGATCTTGAACCCAGCCCAGCTGTAATTTTTAATGACAGATTAATATGCACAAGTGCAGTCAATGTTGAAGGCCAGTTGGTTGTGTGGAAGTTGGGATCTCGGGATACAGGTACATAAATATTTAAAACACATTGTTTAAGGATTTGTATTTGGAAATACAAATTAAGCAATTGATGATGGGCCAAGAGCATATTAGCTCACCTAAAACCAATTAAATGCTATTAAATGTTATTTTTGCTCATTATTTAGTCATTGCCTGTATAATGGTGGGTAAATGAAGAAAGGCTTTAGAAATTAAAAAAAAAGGTCATCATAACATTCTCCCTGGTTGAATTGGGTAAATAACATCAATTTTATACAGCAATGATGAAAATGTACATCTTGATTAATGAGTTCTCAACTGTACGTAGCTTTTAAGATAATTTTTGCTTGACATTGTTTTCAGACTATAATGAAATATTCATTTCAAACCTGATTCACCCACTTAGTGCACACATGTGGCTCTTTTGTCCTCTCTTTATCACATTTAAAGCAATGGAAAAATAGATTTCTGCTGTTTTTTTTAAATAATTGTTGGTATTATTAATGTCCAAGATATAATAAGATCGCTCCAAGGGTTTCAGAAAAAAATATTATAAATATGAACTGTCAATATTTTGGGAAAAATTGATTTTTTTTGGAAATTATCTTGGAAGGTATATTTATGTTGTTGGTATTTCAGATCTGATAAAAATAGACAGAAAGCTGAAGAATGTAAAACCAAGAGGGTTTGTATTTTTAAACTGTATTTTTTTAAAAAAAAATAATTTTGATTCCTAATTCCTAATTTATATTTATTGTGATACATGTACCCTTGCTTGTCATCTCAAAAGATGAAATTTTGTATACATGCATATAACGGTATCTACTAGTATGTATAAATATTTATGAATTCAAGTATATGTTTGCTAGTTTTAAAAGATTTGTACTTAAATATCACTGACTTTCATGTATTTATTGTTCACTGAATTAACAGATCATGGTCATTGATAGCAGTACAAGAACAGGATCATGTGACCTTTGGTTCTCATGGGGATAACCTTTGTTGCACAGATATCATGACCCAATCTGTTGTGCAAGACACTAGTGGTATAACTTTTATTTGATTATATTATAAAGGATTTTTAAAAGTTTCTCTTTGTACTCAGAAAAGATAAGTTGAGAACAATGTTTGTTTTGCTGCAACATGGGAGATCCAGTATGGATGAAGGTATGTGGGGTTGGGGTCTTAGTGCTAATCCTGATCCGATCTTTCCATTTTTCCATTCCTATAACATGCAATGTGCAATGAGCTCTTATTACGTAATAATGAGTTTTACACATTTGATATCCTATCATTGAAGCATTTATGTAGAATGAAGGCTCTGTTAAAATTATGAAGCTTCTTTAAGTCTGAATCTATATTTGATACCCTTGTCATACTTTTTACAAGACGTGATGTATTTTCCAAAAAAAAAAAAAAAAAAAAAAACCATTAAAATATCATAAAAACAATAAGGAGAAATAGTGCATTAGTATTCATAAAACCATTACCTCTTCACTTGTAAATGCTTCAGTGATAGGATATCAAATGTGTTCTATGTAGGAAAGACAGAATAACACTGAATCTTGATTCAGTACCCTGGCCCGGTTTGGAATGAATCAACTAATTATTGTTTTCAATGATTAAGCCACAATGTATACAGGATAGCTTGAATAAAAATATCTCCAATTAAAGGTAACAAGCATTTGTTTATAGTACTATGTTGTATTGTAAAGATTAAAGCATTCAAAAGTTTATTTTAATATTCTTTAGAATTTTCTAATGCTGACAAAATCACAAGCATCAGAAACATGGACTCTCATACTGTGTATTGTTGCTTAATCAATGGACAGTTACTTAAATGGGACAGGAGGGAGAAATTTCCAGTTGTTCTTGACACTAATTGTGTACAATCTGCCAGGTGGACTCTAGATCTCAGTGGAAATGATGTAGTTCAGATATCATGTAATGGTCATGTTTATTTCCTTGATGCCAGAAAACCTGACCAGGTGATAAACTCCAACAATATTGGCCTAACTTCTAGTAATGTAGAGAGTCTCAGAATTTGCTTAAAGGTAAGTTTATGTTAAGTTTTTTGGGACTTCTTTGGGAAAACAAATGCAAGTAAGATATTGAAAGCAGTCAATTACTAAAATGTACATCAAATAATCTCTCATAGACTTTCAGTAAGAACTGCGAAACGATAATAATAAAAATGTTCTGCCACCTACTTCCAAGTCATTTTTCAAAAGTTAACATATTTGAATTGTATCTCATATTTACATAGATATTTATGTAAATTTTCATAAAACATAACTTATTTGGAAAAACAGAGATAACACTATAATTTAATTTTGGTAAAGCGAGTTTTTCACTATAAAAATGGAAAATACCCCACTCCCCCCCTCCCCCCCTTGAAACTAAAATATCTTTTTACAAGTATTATGGGGTGTTATTACACAAATTCTTACCAAAGCTTTTTTTGTTTCAAGGAGGAGGGGAGGGGGCATACGTTTACAGACAAAAAGCAGCATAAATGGACATTTTTGCCAATTTCAAATGACATAACAAATTTTTAAAAAAGTATTTTATCAATCTTAAGCATTGAATTTACATAAGTTTAACATACGGAAATCAAGAGTTAGCATTCATAGTTCTTTGTAAACTAAGTACAGTGTACATGTATAAAGCAATCAAATTGAAATGTATTCAAAATTTTTTATGTTATAAGATATATCATATGTACGTCTTATTGCAGCTCTGATTTCAGACTTTTGAGTGTTTAGAAAACCACCATTAAGATTAACACATTCTACAAATAATATAATTATGCAATTCATGATTTGTACATGTACCTCTTTCTAGAAGAAGAATGATTACCCTATGCAGTACTCAATTTCAGGTATTTGTAATTTTAATAATATCACACTTGTAGTTCACTATTCGAAAGACTGAAATCTCTAATATCAGCTAGGTACAGTGCAGGGAACTAATTTTGTTACATAAACCAGCATTAGCATGAGCATTAGTAGCATCAGGATCGAGCTAGCATCAGCATCAGCATTTAAAAAACAGCATTACCAGGATCAGCATCAGCAAGCAAAGGATAAAACCAGCATTGACCTAAATAAAATCAGCATTATCCTACTAGCATCAGAAAATCAATGAGTTTTAATTCAGTAAAAAATTAAAAAAAGAAAGAAAGAATATTGGTTAAAGTATTCACATTATTGATACATAGTGAGATATTATGATCAAATAATTGTAAAAGACACTTTTATTGCTTTAACGGCAATGCTGAAATTCATTATCTACTTCCGGTAGCATGATGCTACTTCCGGTAGCATTGACCTAATTATAAAACAGCATCAGGATAAGGATTACTAGCATTAAATCAGCAAGCAAAGGAAGCATTCAAATCAGTAAGCAAAGGAAGCATTCAAATCAGCATCGATGCTGTAACAAAATTAGTTTCCTGCACTGTATGTGGAAATGAATACATGGTTCAGATCAATTTTTTTTTTACTCAAGTGTCCACATCTGTAGAAACCCATGGATATATCTAAAAGTTTTTGTCAGTCCCTCAAAGTCCCACCAAAATCAAATTCTATGTCTACAATCCTGGGTAATCTCAAACTTTTAGTGAGTCCTGTATATTATTCAACTTCTTTATCTAGAACCATCAGATATCTCAAAGTTTTTCTTCAGTCCCACAAGGTTCAACTTCATATCTAGATCTAAAACCTTAGTGGATGTAAAAACTGTCAAAGTTTTTGTGATAGTCCCACCAGATGCAACTTCTTTATCTGGAACCTTCATATATAATTATACATCAAAGATTTTGTGTGTTCCACGAGGTATATCTTCTATATCTAGAATCCTTGGATACATGTAACTTTAATGTTCAAGACATCAGGGTTAGATTGTATGTACTATTCAGAGTTTAAGATACAGTATTATTTTTTTTTGCCTGAAGAAAAGTGCAAGCAAATGGAAAGTAGAGATCACTGTGTATCATGTCTGTTTATAGAGTCATTATCTAATGTTTTTGTGATTATACCCATAACAAACAAAGTTTTGGGGTATATAGGAATCACCTTGTCCGTCTGTCCATCTGTCTAACTGTCTCTGTGTGTAAACGTGTCCGATCCATATCTTTCTTATGGAGGAACATAAGAATCTAATACTTTACACAAAGATTGTTATTGACCTGAGGGTGACTCAAGGTCATTTGGGCAAGTTCAAGGTCACTGACAGAAAAAGTTCATTCTTTCTTATGGAGAATAATGTTGGGATGTTTGGAGTTCCACTTCACACAAAGATGGCTTATGACCTGAGTGTGTGTCATGATCTTGACATATAGTCACTGTAGAAAAAATGGATAAATAATGCATCCATACTTTCCAAGAGAGAAATACTTGAAAAATTGATATTTAATTTTTCAATGTAATAAAAAGCAATGTTATTATTATTATTGATGTTTTATTAGGCTGCATCTTAGTTTCATTCATTTAAAAAAATATAATGAGCAATTACCGGTAAATTTTCACTCTAAATGTTTAAACAAAACCTGTGAACACCTCTTAGATCCATCAAATACTAGTACTAGTGACTTGACATTTTCTCTGAAAAACCCAGCGGGGGATATTTGTGCATTTTGGACAGTTTTAGTTAATTTTTTTACAATCTTTATGCAAGCAAATTTAAAAGCTGATGTCAAGGTTTTTTAGGTCACCTGAGTCACTCAGGTGACCTATTGCTATCCGTTCTCGTCCGTCGGCGTGCGTCGTGCGTTAACATTTGAACATTTTTAGCTTCTTCTCTGAAACCGCTTAACCAATTTCAACCAAATTTGGCATATAGCATCTATGGGTGAAGGGGAACAAAAATTGTGAATTTCATGGTCCCTGCCCCCCCTGGGGCCTGAGGGGTGGGGCTAAAACCACCAAAAATAATGCAATCTTTAAAAATCTTCTTCTTTACTCCTGGACATCAAGCAGTCAAACTGTTGGCATCATTGTAATAAGCATTGAGCCCTCTACCAAAATTGTGAAATTCATGGCCCCAGGGTCAGGGGTTCTGGCCCCAGGGTGGGGCTATATAGATCATATAGTGAAAGTGCATTATTTCTTTGAAAATCTTCTTCTCTGCTCCTGGGTATTAAATAAGGTAACTAAGTACATAGTTATGATGAGCAAGAGTGCCTCTTCCAAAATTGTGAAATTCATGGCCCCAGGGTCAGGGGTTCTGGTGTAAGGGCGGGGCTCTATTGATTATATAGTGAAAATGCATTAATTCTTTGAAAATCTTCTTCTCTGCTCCTGGGTATTAAATAAAGTAACTAAGTACATAGTTATGATGAGCAAGAGTGCCTCTTCCAAAATTGTGAAATTCATGGCTCCAGGGTCAGGGGTTCTGGCCCCAGGGTGGGGCTATATAGATCATATAGTGAAAGTGCATTATTTCTTTGAAAATCTTCTTCTCTGCTCCAGGGTATTAAATAAGGTAACTAAGTATATAGTTATGATGAGCAAGAGTGCCTCTTCCAAAATTGTGAAATTCATGGCCCCAGGGTCAGGGGTTCTGGTGTTAGGGCAGGGCTCTATTGATTATATAGTGAAAATGCATTAATTCTTTGAAAATCTTCTTCTCTGCTCCTGGGTATTAAATAAAGTAACTAAGTATATAGTTATGATGAGCAAGAGTGCCTCTTTCAAAATTGTGAAATTCATGGCCCCAGGGTCAGGGGTTCTGGCCCCAGGGTGGGGCTATATAGATCATATAGTGAAAGTGCATTATTTCTTTGAAAATCTTCTTCTCTGCTCCTGGGTATTAAATAAGGTAACTAAGTATATAGTTATGATGAGCAAGAGTGCCTCTTCCTAAATTGTGAAATTCATGGCCCCGGGGTCAGGGGTTCTGGTGTAAGGGCGGGGCTCTATTGATTATATAGTGAAAATGCATTAATTCTTTGAAAATCTTCTTCTCTGCTCCTGGGTATTAAATAAAGTAACTAAGTACATAGTTATGATGAGCAAGAGTGCTTCTTTCAAAATTGTGAAATTCATGGCCCCAGGGTCAGGGGTTCTGGTGTTAGGGCGGGGCTCTATAGATTATATAGTGAAAAAGCATTAATTCTTTGAAAATCTTCTTCTCTGCCCCTGGGTATTAAGTAAAGTAATTAAGTACATAGTTATGATGAGCAAGAGTGCCTCTTCCAAAATTGTGAATGTCATGGCCCCAGGGTCAGGGGTTCTGGTGTTAGGGCGGGGCTCTATCAACTATCTAGTGAAAATGCATTAATTCTTTGAAAATCTTCTCTGCTCCTGGGTATTAAATTAAGTAACTAAGTACATAGTTATGATGAGCAAGAGAGCCTCTTCCCACATTGTGAATTTCATGGCCCCAGGGTCAGGGGTTCTGGTGTTAGGGTGGGGCTCTATCGACTATATAGTGAAAATGCATTAATTCTTTGAAAATCTTCTTCTCTGCTCCTGGGTATTATTTAAACAAATTAAGTGCATAGTTATGATGCATAAGGATGCCTTTTCAAAAATTGTGAATTTCATGGCCCCAGGGTCAGGGGTTCTGGTGTTAGGGTGGGGCTCTATTGATTATATAGTGAAAATGCATTGATTCTTTGAAAATCTTCTTCTCTGCTACTGGAGATTATTTAAACAAACTAAGTGCATGGTTATGATGCATAAGGATGCCTTTTTTAAAAATTGTGAATTTCATGGCCCCAGGGTCAGGGGTTCCGGTGTTAGGGCGGGGCTCTATTGATTATATAGTGAAAATGCATTGATTCTATGAAAATCTTCTTCTTTGCTACTGGAGATTATTTAAACAAACTAAGTGCATGATTATGATAGGCAAGGATGCCTCTTCCAAAATTTTTAGATACATGGCCTCAGTTTTTGGGGTTCTTGAGGGGGGGGGGGGGGCTCTATTGATTATATAGTGAAAATGCATGAATTCTATTAATTAATCATTAACTAATCCTGTCTGTTCCTTAGTGTTGAGCTGATAAATAAATTGCTTAGCTATGATGAAGATGGGAGCTTTGAACAGAATTTTTAAATCTTGTGGTCCTAGGGTCAGGGGTTCTGGCATAACGAGGAAGGGGGGGGGGGGCTTTTGATAATATAGTGGAAAAGTGTTAATTCTTTGAAGTCCATAGTTATGATGATGAGGGTAACTCTTCCAAATTTGTAAATTTCTTGACCTTTGGTCTTGGGTTCTGGTGTTAGGGTAAGGCTTTGTTGAATCTGTAGTGAAAATACATTGTACCTGTGAAATTCTTCTCTGCTTCTGGGCATATCGAAAGCAAACTGAGTAAAAGTTTAAATGATATAAGTAAGTGTATTTCTACCAGATTTTTGAACATCTGGACAATTTGTCTAAGCATTCTGGTCCTCGACGGGGCTCTATTAATTTATATTCTATTGAGAGAAGTTATTCCCCTTTTCCATTCACCTTTGATAATTAATCACTGTAAATAATGTATTTGAAAGATTAATAGAATAAGATAATTATGCAAGAATGTTTATCGTATAATTCAAAAAGTACTTTCTTAGTTTTGATAATCAGGCAGACCTGTAAGTAATAGATAAATAAAAATGAGACAAAAATAACTCATCTTATTAAAAGTTCTTCAAAGACCATAAGAGAGGTCAATGCTAGAGGTCTTAATATGGGTTTAAAAATAGTACAGAAAGCACTAATAGTTTGTTAATAGTCTGCATGGTGATAATATTAAGTGGGGGACAGATTAGAACTTAAGTTATGAGTTGATACTGAATACTAGATTAATTATTTTGTTGATCCTGATCTTCCTACTTCTCTTGCTTTAGGGCAACAAAGCTTCATCTGTCAGTGTATTTAACTTCTAAATTGTTGTATTATACTCAGGTGACCGTTAAGGACCTTGGGCCTCTTGTTTAAATGTAAAATAGAAATTATCAATTTTTGTAATCAATCTTTGCCATTTGCATTCAGTAGGCAGATCACTTTTATAACAAATGTGGTTTAGAGGTCAAATGCGAGTGTTTGTCTCAGAAGCACTATTAAATCAAATATTGTCTAATGCATAGTCATTAATAGGAAGAGGTTTTGAATAGAAGCGTTGTTTTGCATCTTCTTAATTTCAACTTTCTTTGGGATATAAGCAAATTTTTATAATCCTTCAAAATAACTAAGGTCTGATGCTCTTTATAAAATAATTGAATTGACGTGTCAACTTTTAAATCATTCGACACCTTTGTCAATATTTCAGGATTTGATGGAAAAGTTTACTTGTATTCAAGAGATTCTTCATCACCAGTATTTGTTCATGAAGGACATATAAGAAATTGCTGTGACGACCCTTCAGTTGTTAGGGTTGTAACTCATCTAAGCCACTCAGCTGAGAATATAATTTTATCTGCTGCTACAGATGGTTCCTTGCATGCATGGCAAAACACTTGAAGAAAAGCTGAACTCAGAGGGTTGAAACTATTATATTAGATTCTACTCTGTTATGTCAGGGTTTTTAATGCTGAGGAAAATTATATGCAAACCTCGTTGGAATTGAAACCAACTTTACAGATGCGTATAGATTAGGTACCTTCGAAAAGCAAGTAAAATATTACGAAGAAAAAGTCCATCTTGATTAAATTTATTGGGAATATAAGAACTTGATATATATTACTTATATTCAATATGATTCAGTTTAGATAATAGATAAAGATATTTTTAGTTTTATTTTTATGTATTTTGAAATAATTAAATTTAATAAAAATTATGTGTTAATTTTTATATTTTTCTTTTAATATGTAATTTTCTTTGTCTCTTGCAAAAGTTTGAAACATTCAAAAACATTAGACTGGATGCTCTCATGTAGAGCTTCTATTTCCTGTTTTATTACCTTGTACCTCTATATAATATGTAGAATCGAGCTGTCTCATACACTCTGAGATATAGTGATGTATATCCATTACACAACCGTATTACCTTTATCCACCTTTTTAATTACAATTCTGAGATTATTTTTAATGATACAGCAAAAAAAAAAAAGTTGAGAAAATGACAATTTTCGTCTAGCCTCTTGGATTAACTGGGTTACAAATTCTTAATCAGAAAGTAGCTGCCACTGTCGATTGTAGATTTGAAACCGCGACTTAAAGATAAACTTTTTACTCCATGACTCTAGAGTGGGCGACTGAACAAAAAAGCATCCACTTTTAAAAGGCTCTGACAGTTATCTTCACATTTATCATTAAACAATTTGTATTCCAATTTTTTCAATTTGTATTGAATGTGCATGAACAGAGGAGTAAAGACTGGATAATGCCTAGAACATGTATAATGATTGGCTCAAGAAGAGATGCCAAAAAGAAAGTGAATGAAGCCAAATCTCTGAGACTTAAAGAGAGGCATCAAAAGGAATACAGTGAAGTAGAGAAGGAAGTGAAAAAGGCTCTAGACAAGAGAACACACATAGATGCCCTAGCAACAAAAGCAGAAGAGGCAGCAAACAGGAGAGCAAGGAAACCTTTACAAACTAACAAAGGCACTGAGTGGCAGGAATAGACCATCTCCAAATCTACCTGTCAAGGTCAAAAAAGGAAAGTTGCTGTCATCAGAAAAAGAGATGGAGGAACAGTGGACAGAGCATTTTAAGGAAATCTTGTACAGACCACCTCCAACTCATGAACCTGACATCAGTGATCCAGCAGCTGACCTAAACATAAGCATTGAACCACCACAAATTCCAGAAATTGTCTCTGCAATACAAACTTACAAACTTTAAAAAATGGAAAAGCCCCTGGATATGACAACTTTAATGCAGAATTGTTTAAAACAGATCCACTTCTTACAGCCACAATTGAAACATTCAAAAACATTAGACTTATGTAGAAATATACCCTTATCAACAGCATATGGGGTTTATGTCTCTCAGTTGATTCGATACACAAGAGCATGCTGTACGTATGAACCATTTGTAAACCGAGGCAAGCTATTGACAAACAAGTTGGTGAAACAAGGATATCAACAGTCTCGTTTGTAGTCATCATTTCGCACGTTTTATGGTCGATACAATGACCTTGTCGGAACATACAACCTATCATTGAGTCAAATGCTGATAGGCATCAAATGTGGTACATTTAAAACGCTAGGAGACCTGGACTTTGATGATGATATAGCCTTTTTCTCCCACTCCCACCAGCACATTCAAGACGAAACTAGCAGGCTCCACAAATATGCAGGTAGCATTAGACTGAAGATATGCACAAAACAGAGGTCATGACCCTAAATGTAAACAACCCACAAGCCGTCAAAGTGGAAAATCACATCTTTCCATGCACCAACACCTTTACATACTTGGGTAGCAAAGTAACATCAGACGGTGGAGCAGAGACCGACATCAAAGAGAGACTATCCAAGGCAAGAGCAGCATTTAACAACCTACAAACTGTTTGGAGATCAAGTCAGTGCACAACAAGAACAAAGCTGAAACTATGCAAAAGCTGCATTATACCTATCCTTTTGTATAAATCAGAGTGTTGGAGAATGACACAGTGCGACCTGAACAAACTGTCGACATTCCATACAAAGTCCCTGAGAAGGATCCCAAGAATATTTTTGCCTAATACCATCTCAGATCAGACCTTCTCAACAGGTGCAAGGGACATGGCCAAAATCATTATCAGAAGACGCTGGAACTGGCTTGACCATGTACTTAAAAGGGACTCGGACAGTATCATAAAGACAGCTCTCCTCTGGACACTAGAAGGAAAAGTGAAGAGAGGAAGGATCAAAGTCACTTGGCGGCGGACAGTGGAAGCTGAACTTAAAGAAAAAGAGAGAAGCTCAGAAACACTTCAAAAGCTAGCAAGTGATAGACAAGAATGGAGAACCCTCGTTACTGCCCTATACGCCAAAGGCATCACGGAAAGTAAGTTAATAGGTAAGTGCATGAATTCCATTTGTTTTCGATGTGACACAATTACAGACTTTAACAATAAAAATATGAAATACATTTTATGCAATACAATTGGACACTTAAATATACATTAACTAAAGATTAAATATTATACCATACTTAAAAAACAGAATATTGCAATATTTGACTTCATACACTTGTGTTATCTTTCCCAGATAGCAAGACTACATCGGGCCAACGTTGGTTGATGGTTGGTAGGCTGGTATAGTGTTGGCGTTGGGCGGTAAATGTTGGCCCAACATTGGCCCAACGGATGATATGTTGGCGTGAAAGCTGGTCCATCGGTGTTGGGTATGCGATGTTGGGCCAATGTTGGTCCATTGTAGTAAATGTTGGCATGAAACATGACCATTATATGTTGGGCATTTGATGTTGGCCCAACGTAGGTCCAACCAAGTAGATGTTGGCTTAAAACAAAGCCACTGTGTGTTGGGATGTAATGTTGGCCCAACATAGGGCCAACCAAGTAATGTTGACATGAAACACATGAAATGTGTGTTGGGCATGTAATGTTGGTCCAATGTTGGCCAAACGTAGTAAATTTTGATTATAATGAGGTATTGATATGGCTTTCAACGTTGGCCCAGCGTTGGTTCAACGGAGTGAATATTAGGAAGAAATCAACTTTCATTAACATACATCTTGGTGATCTGTTAATTACACATATTAAATTTGTATCTTTTAGAACCAATTAAGCTTCTTTCAATAGAGACATCTCATCTTTCGTTAAAATATTATGAACAATGGATTATCTTAATAGCCCATTTATTAATAATTTACAGTGTATGTGTTAATAAAAATGAAAAATTATTCCAGAACCTAATTTATGAAAATAAGATTTTTTAATACTGATTAATGTTTGTAATTTGTGTCCGAGACCATTGCAAATACATGTAGAACTTTTAATTATTCTGCACAGTATATAATTTTGTAGATTCTATATTTAGCATCATGGAACTTACAGTGCTGAATTTTAGAGCTCCAAATAATTAGGTCAGTGGTGAAATCCACTGGCTCAGCAGGTGACTGGCCGGTTTCCTAGGAAACAGGCATCCTAATAAGCTCTGTTTCGTAAACTCGGAGTGGTCACATCTTATCACTTGCAACACTTGAACAAAGCATATACATGTGCGTGTCCGTTTTGAATCGCAAGACAGAGAAAATGGATTGTTTCAGCCCTTGAAATGTAAGTATATAGTCGTTTTAGGTGTGATTGATAGAATTTTATCTCTGTGAAAGTTTAACTTGAGCATAATTTGTAAAATTGAACAAGTTATTCAAGAATTGCAATTTTCAAAATATGCATGTATATTTACTAGTAATCTCTTTAAGTTATAACTTATAAGTAGTAAGTGACATCATTTTTGAACGGATTAAACTGATATATTTTTCATATCATTTATAGCATCTGGTGGGGAGAAAACCCTTTGTGTTACAAGACCATTGATGTTTGGAATGTAATGGACAGTGAGTGATTTATCTCAATTATCAGTGTGAGAGACATGGATTTTACAGACAAAGAAACAATAACATGAACAGGAAAAAAGGAGTGAATGGTTCAGAAGTAACATGGGCAGGAGAACATTCCAAAGTTTCACAAATTTGAACACTGGGACTCTTATTCTAGAGGAATATTATATAGTGACTGAAGTTATATGGGATAGACTTAAGAAAACATTGAACTACCTTTATTTCCCTCTGTTGATTTCATTCTATAGGAGTGACAAAAAAAAAATAGAACATTTGTTTGAGGAACAAGATAATTGACCATGCAGGATTTATTCAATCAATTGTGTTTTACTTGTAATTATGGAAATAAAAAGGTTACGGGAATTCATATTGTTGAACTAAAATAATTCAAGCGCCGATCATTTGCCAAACATGTTTATAGAACGTAGGGCCAACGTTGGTCCAACATTCATTCTTAGCTTTAAAAAACATTGAACCAACATTGGGCCAACAGGAAGTTAAACGTTGGGCCATTGTTGGGCCAATGCCAGATAGCCAACCATCGAATGTTGGCCCAACGTCGAGCCAATATGTTAGTTGAACGTAGGGCCGATGAGCAAGATGATGTTGGGCCAACGCATAAAACTGACAGGGGGCCAACGCAATTTTCACCGTTGGGCTTGCGTATGCCCAACGTAAGCTTGCTATCTGGGTTTATTATTAAGATTAAGAGGTCAAAATTTGTCAGATTGTTCGATATTTGATTATTTGAAGTAGGGGTTAATTTATAAATGAAATATGAAGATAACAAACGGTATTCAATCTTGAAAGTCCAGTGAAACGATGCAAATTTGGAGCAGAGCAAACACGATAGGGCTCACTCTCTACCTCGGCTCATACATTTACCTCTGTCGTTGGCTTGCATATATCACGGTGTTAGGCACAAGAAATAATGCGTTTGTTTCAATTCGTTACGAAAAGTTCCCTGCGCTAATGTTTGTCTTTTAAGGTATTTATTTCTTAAATAGATATAGAACTATTAATATAATTTGAAATAATCCTTGGAATATCATGTTTTCTACTTTATGTCAAGAATTTTGACGCGAGCCCATTACAGAGGTGTCTGAGAGAGAAACGAACGACAACTCTGCAAGGGAGATTGGGCAAGGCTGTGTATTGACCAAAATATTTTGATACGATACGATATTTTATAAAGCGATATGCGATATATTTGATTCTTTAACAAGTCTATGAGAAAGGTTTTGTAAATCATTTAATGCATAAATTTGATAAAAACTTGGTGGTTTTTTTTTCCAAATTAGTTCATGTCGCACTGTCTTTACAAAATACACTTCAAATTAAAACTTTAAATGACCGTAAAACTATAGCCAATACGTTAAAATATAGTAGTCTATGTATTTTGCAATAGTTAATTAAGATGTGCTATCTCCTTAATGTTTATTTCATTATTGACCAGTTTTAATTAAAAACAGTCAAAAATTATCTTTGGTGACTGAATTTCCCAACTTTTTCACAGATTTAAAAGAAAAACTGTCTGCACGATACGTATTGGAAGTTATTTTGTCGATACGATACATTCCTGAATATCGATACGTATTGATTAATCTATATATTGACACAGCCCTAAAACACGGACCTCAAAATTTAGAGGTGGGATCATGGCCATGGAGGAGTGAGCATCCCTTGCCGACCGGACAAACCCGTACCCGCCGTGTGCTCCTTGTCATGATCGAAAAAAAAAATCCGTAGACAGTTCAGTGTATAAATAATGGCCTAACAATTAGTATGAAAAACGTCAATCAGCATTTGACTCAATGATAGGTTTTATGTTCTGACAAGGTCATTGTATCGACCATAAAACGTGCGAAATGATGACTTCAAACGAGACTGTTGATATCCTTGTTTCATCAACTTGATGGTCAATAGTTTGCCTCGGTTTACAAATTGTTCTTACGTAGAGCATGCTCTTGTGTATCGAATCAACTGAGAGACATAAACCCCATATGCTGGTGATAAGGGCATATTGCTACATAAGTAAGGGAAGTTGACGATTGAAAAGTTGAAGTCATCACGTTTACAGTATCATAAAGCTTGGTTGTTAGGTTACCTTTAACGTCTTTTTCTAGTGAAATATCTAAATATGAAACAGGATGTGTCAGACTCTTTGGTATCTTTTATTTCAAGCTCACTGGGATATATCGAGTATGAATGAAAGTAACTATTGTTAATTGATAATACGTCGTCGATATATCGAAATGTCGAGTTGAAGGCCACTGCAAGTGTTTTCTTCTTCTCATAGAGAATTTTTGAATACATTCTGCTTCATATGAATACAAAATAGGTCTGCTAATAAGGGGCGCAATTGGTACCCAAGGGAATTCCAACAGATTGTTGGAAGACCAAATCTCCAAAAACTACATAGATATTGTCAATCAGAAACTCAAGCATCATTTTAATATCAACTTCTGAGTACTTGTGTGTACAGTCAGAATGCTTTTTAATAAAATAATGTTGTATAAAATTCACGAGCACTTAAAAATAACTTATGATAGGAATATATATGGATTATTTTTACCTGATGAAATAGGGATTTCAAACCATACAGGTCCGTTTTCAGTAAAACAAAACCTTTGTGAGCACACCTCAATATTTTTCTGTTAGTTATAATTATCCAGTTATTAATCTTTAGTTGTGTTTTTTCACATATAGCAGTCTACATTTTCTGAAACATATTTTATGACTATTATGTACCCCCCCCCCCCCCCCATATATAAAGAAATGTCAGACTTCATTCGCGTATTAATTATCGTAAATTTAATTGAAAGTCTACTTTCATTTTCGATAAACAGTCATGAAATAGCAAAAAGATAGTACGGTGGCGGTAATGGATGACGGATCTAAGTTACTGGCAATTTTTAATGAAACTGACAATAAGCAATCGTTTAATTATTTAATAAAACGTCAATAACGAATTATTCAATGAAAGTTATACAGAAGAAATAAGATATGATTTCTTATTAAAGAACAAAATGTGCAAATCGTTTTCGCCAGTATCCGATCTTATAGCTTACGGAATTTTCTAGAACGTTACTTGGCGTCGAACCCGATGTTAAAATAAAAACGAGACGATTAACAAAATAATGTTTTTGGATGTCAGTGGGCATGAAAATAATGATAAAGCAATTGATATCACTATAAGATGTGAAGATATTTTAATATATCAAAAGATTATTTATAAGTTGTCCTTATAAATTTCCCAGTAAAATAATGTGCATATTCACCACTGATAGCATCATGGCAACGAACCTGAAGTACAATTTGTATATTAGTAATATGTAATAAGTTTAGTAATAAACTTGCTAAAGAGAAAATGTCAAATAATGAATATGGTATTGTTCAAATATCTGAAGTAAAAGTGGTTCATTCTAAGTTTTCACATTTACTAAAGCTTTTTTAAAAAATGTGCTTTAGTCAATTTTTTTTTTGCGTACAGTCTTTTGTATTATGATAATTCATAAGGTTTGAAAAGCTTATTTTTAAACCCCCCCCCCCCCAAAAAAAAAAAATTGTGCTGACCTATTCAATAAAATGTGCACATTCACTTCTTTCATCCTTGATGGAAATAGAAACAGAGCACCCTCTAAGTATAATACGTATATAACATAATACATCAGGTATCAAAATAAAGTTGCTTACATGTAAAGAGAAAATGTCAATTGGTGAAATTTAGATTTTCAAGTTAATAAAAAAGAAAGACGGGATGGGGGTATGTCTACCTCTGCTCCTTAACCAACTGCGGGATTTTTAACAAAGTATTTTTCCTACCTGCTATAAGCCTGTAATTAACTTTCAGTAGAAATTATAAGATACAGGTGTATTATGGGAATTATTCCGTCAGCAGTGGTAAAAATTCAATTACCCGCGCTTGTGCGGGATTTCATCTAACCTGATATGAAAGCTGCCAGTACGACTGATGTTCAGAGGAGCAGATTCCCCTTCTTTGGAAAGAAATATGTAAACAATATGTTAAACTCAGGAATAAATTTACGTAATAAGGCGAGAAAGAATTTGTAGCTTCCCTAACGCACAACTTCATAAAAATGTTGAAATTGCGAGAAAATCTTCCACTGCATTTGATCCATCTTTTGACGATAGATAAAAAGAGCCAACACTTTTTTCTGTATTAAAAAAAAAGAAAGTTTATCATTGAAAATATGCTTATGCGATCAGAAGACGTCCGACATCAGTCTGTTTATGAACACTTTCTGAGATGCTATTATTAACAAATAAAAGTACACATGTAGCTATAGACTACATTAAAATACACCACTCCCCAAAAATGTTCGTGTGATTGTTAATTGAACGGCCCTTAAAATAGTTGTGACGTTTCTTAACGTGTATATAAAATTGCTAAGATTAGTACTTATAGCTGTTTCATATATTTGTTTGGAAGAGGATGAATAGTATTCATAATCATAAATGCACATGATATATTTTCTGGCGAAACATATAAGAAATCACTTATCTCATTATGGTTTACAAATATCGAGTCGAAAACACTATTTATTGGTTTTATTATGTAAATGTAATAATACAACAGCAGCATGATTCACAAGATGTGTTTACAGAAACAAGGAATATTTCGGCAAAAGATTCTAGTAAATTGTATAGAAACCTAATTATACCCGCAATTTCTAAAGAAAATTGGGGTACATTGTTGTTACCCTGGTCCGTCCGTTTGTCGTACTTTCTTCTTCCTCAAGCTCCTCTTTTAAGCATTAACCAACTAATCTTTTGAAATACGATAGATGATGTCCTATAGATGTGCAATAAAGTTTTGAAATTTTGAATATTACCCCATGTAGGGGCAAAAGGGGGGGGGGGACAAAAATGACGTTTTTTTTTTTTTTTTTTTTTTTTTTTTTTTTTTTTTTTTTACAAAAACCTGGTTCCCAGAACTCCTCCTACATTTTACGCAGTAGCCTAATCATCTTTAGGAAGATGATTGGTGGTGTCCTGTAGATGTGCAATAAGGTTTCGGAATTTCCATTTTCAATATGGGGGGTAAATGGGGGTCAAAAATGACTTTTTTTTTCTTTTTTTTTATTTACAAAAACACCCTGTTTTCCAGAACTCGTTTAACATTTTACGCTGTAGCCTAATCATCTTTTGGAAGATGATTAGTTGTGTCCTGTAGATGTGAACAAGATTTCGGAATTTTCATTTTCACCCTTGGGGTGAAATGAGGGTCAACAAATGACTTTTTTTTTAACACAAAGAGACCTTGGCTCCCAGAACTCCTGTTATATTTTATGCAGTAGCCTTATCATCGATTTAAAGATGATTGATGGAGTCCTGTATATGTGCAATAATGTTTCAGAATTTTCATTTTCACCCTGTGGTTCAAATGGGGATCGAAAATGACTTTTTTTTTTTAAATACAAAAATATCCTTGTTTCCAGAACTCATGTTACATTCTACGCAGTAGCCTAATCATCCTTTGGAAGATGAGATTGATCGTGTCCTGTATATGTGCAATAAGGTTTTGGAATTTTCATTTTCGTTTTGGGGGCAAACAGAGGTCGAGAAATGACGTTTTTTTCTGCATTTGTAATCTACTTTAAGTGACCATGTCAACATTATTCATGGAAATCAAAAGCTGATAAACATTAATAAATTATGTACATTATTAAAGTGTGCACAAAGTCACTGAAATCGAACCAAAACTCTAGTAGGAGTAGTGGTTTGAATGAATTTCACAAAAAATATTTTGTTTTACTAACCATGGCAAGAGTGTTCAAGGAAATCAAAAACAGAATTATGTATCTGGTATAGTCTACTTGTGCTCCAAGAATTAATGAAATCCGAGGTCAAAGCTCTAGGAGGAGTTGAGTTTTGAAAGAACAAATTTGATCCTACACTATATTATGAAGTTTTCACATAAGTTTATTTTTTTCTTGTCCAGTGGTTCTTGAGAAGATTTTTGAAGATTTTTTCTTAGGAGTATTCAACAATTAAGACTTGCAGAGATAACTCCTTCCCCTTTTCTCCCTTCCCAGCCCCCATGTAAACCAATACTTTGTTTTGAAATAAAAATTATTTTAAAAATGTGCACAAAGTTTAATAGTGTGTCTCTCTGAATGATCTTCATTCCAAATTTAGGAGGTTGGATTGATTTAAAATCATAAGTGGACTGTCAACTGTCAAGCAATCTTATCATTGATGCACTTTTGAATTTGATGCAGGTCATATTGTGAACATTTCAAGTTCAAGGGGATGGGGATGACCTACAGGGGTTCATAACCTTTATACCATTAGATACATAATGACACAAGAAACAAAATTATGTATGGTCAAGGGGAAAAGTTTTCAACCGAGTTACATGATCAATTGAAGTTTCAGGGACAGGGGGTGGCCATGGAGACCTCTTGGGGGTCATGACCCCTTATACCATATAATTTAGATCTGTCGTAATACAAAGACGGCTTTGGGGTTTCCGATGTTATTTAAAGCTATTTGATTGTTTCCATATCCAGGGAATTTGAGTGACCCCAGGGACTTACTTCAATGTATAACTTGCATGTGGAATCCAATGATCTTTAACCCTTTTTAAACTATAAAACTATAACCTAATCATTTGCATTTCAGATTATTTTACCCCATTCTATACCTAAACTTGTACATACCACCTGTCATAGGTACCGTCAACTTCATAAAATATAAAGCCAATTAAAACACACAATGAATTAACTCCTACTCATATAATGATGTGTACCCCATGTACAATCCAATAATGATAATGATAAAACTAGTACCCGTAGGGTGACGCAAGTCCAATGTGAGGCGCGGGTCTAGAAATCTTCAGAAAGGTGTACACATGATACATGTACAAATTTTATATTATAATTACAAATGATGTTTATACATAACTTTGTGCTATCTATTTCCAAAAACAGGCAAATTGTGGGGAGGGGTGGATTTGGCAAAATTGATCGGGTATGGGTTTTGGAGAGGGTTTTTGCTTACCCAAATACTGATAAAAGTTTGCACAATTTGATCAATTCTGAAAGTTGACGGCTATTTTTTTTTTTTTTTTTTTTTTTTTTTGAGTTCTTCATAAACGCTATGCACTAAAATAATAATATTTGTTGTTTTGAAAATAAATTCAAAAAGTTCTAATTATGGGCCAAAATTTACATCCGCAATCTTTATTTTTCTTTTTTTTTAAAAAAAAAAAAAACCAAACAAACATAATTACATCATTAATTAAATTCTGTAATTTCAGACTTGTAATGAATTTCGTATATGAAATAATTACCCAAGAGACCCATATGGGCCACATCTTCACATGAGCATTTTATGCTCAACTTGACAAAAACATGTACTGTGTAAATTATAGAATTGTTGAATTGTGTGGCTTTTTCCTTGGTTACCAAAATATGAAGGAGTGTGCGTTTAGAAGCAACCACCTCAGTGTGGGTTTTAGTGTCTTATAACAGCATCTAGTTATTATAGGTGTCAGATTGAACTTCCAATAAAATAAGTGGTTTTCATAAAAATGAAAAGTTTAAACAATAAAATATAGTTCTGTATTATATACTTAAAAAATATAAAACGTTGCACATGTACTTCCAATAAATGTATAAAGGCACAATATATGTTGCTAAATACTTCATTTCCATCTTGACACCAAATTATAATATTTATCGGGCTTGACAATTTTACGAAAACTCTATCGTATTGACCACACTTTTAGCTTATACAATATGATAGAAATTATGACATTACAAAAGAAGCATTGTATTTCAGGATCTTGGAACTATGGAATATACTGCCATAAAGAGACATGAATGTTAGCAAAAAAAAAAAAAAAACAACAAAAAGAAAAAACAAAACAAAGGCGTTGAAAAAAGTAGACTAGATAGAATTGTATGAATACTCTCTTAAATTTTACCCAGAATTCTTGCCAGATTTGGACTTTTCCAATCTTTCAAAAGAATGAGCCCACTCAAGAAATTTAATCTAAATAGTATCAATCTAAATTCCGTCGAACGAATACTTCAGAATCGATTAGAATCTTTAAATATCCCTTTCCTTCAAGTGCATTGGATTAAACGCATTTTAGTCAAACTACATGCATTTAAGGTTGAAAAGAGCGAGCTTCACAAAACTTTTTTGGCCCTGTGAATTTCTGAAAAATCAAAACTGCTTAGTTTAGTGGACGATGCATGCTTTTATTGTGCTTAATATTCTGGAAATTTTCTTATTGTTCATTGTGTTAACAGTGTTTGTAAAGTTTGCGTTTCTATAAATAGTTTTGTTAGTAGTAAACGTTCGCTTGTGTTCTAGTATGGTGTTCCGTTTGTGCAAAGTTTCATAAACGTATCTTGATTGTATCTCAGTATAGTATGAGTAGAGTAAAATAAATGTAACGAGTAATGTTATGGTAAACATTAAGTACAAGTTTGTGTAAATCAGTACTGCTGAATAGTCAAATATGGTCAATCATGTGTGGTAAAAAAAACTTGCATATTCAATATGTGTATTGTTTCTTTATGATTAGGTCCCGAGGAGAGTGCGGGCGAATATATACCAGAATACCGAGTTAATTCCAGTGAATGGTGTAAATTATTGTGCTTCGTAAATTTGAAAACACTGATTGATTTCTTTGTGTATTTGCGAATTACAAGAATGTAAATGACCCTTGGTCACCGGGCAACAACTGAGAGTGCAAATTCATAAATGGCCTAATTGTTAATGATCTATATTTCGCTAAATTTCGAGATATTAAAACGAAAACGGGTAAAGTGTACCCTCATGCATAAAGAGCTTTTTAAAATGGATCTAATGTTTCTAAAGCAGTAAAAAAACTCAAACAGTTTATTTTAAAGATCCAAACGCAAATAAAGGGATATTTGGAAAATGTTGCTCACAATAAAAATCATTCAAAGTGAACCGAAACGTTTTTCGGAAACAAATGTAAACATTTTCTTCAAATCAAATAAGATCTAGATTTTGTTAAATCATTTGTCTCCACCACATCCACCTCCGCCACATCCACCCCACCACAACATCCACCACCTCCGCGACTGCCACCTCCACCACCACCGCCACAACTTCCACCTCCTCCTCCATCATCACTGCATTTACCTCCTCTACCACCACATCCAAATCCTCCACCACCACATCCATCTCCTCCACCACAGCCTCCACAGCTACCCCAGCGAGCACCCCCATCACTCACCCCACCACCAGGAACTTTACCACCACCCAAATCATCTCCATCTGAATCAATGACACAATGACGCTTAAATCCTACACCAGCATTTTCACATACAATGCCCGCGGTAAAACAGCCAGCACAAACATTGGCACCATATGTACGATATATGTAGTGATTAGAGGGTGTTAAATATAGAAGACCGGCTGCCAACATAAATGGCATCTCTTCATCTGGAAATCTTTCAACATTCCGTCTACCCCTGGATGTTAATTTTGGTTTTAAGGACATTCCCGGCTTCCAGTCGGAAGGACGTGGCACACAGAGCACATGGAGAAGAGCGATGGAAAATGACAGGGCAACATAGTTTAGAACTAGTCCAGCAGCACTCCCGCTGCAAGTTATTAAGCCTTTAGTGAAATCCAACTTAAGTCCCTCAAACACTACTGGTTGATGTTGTGAAAGATTAATTAATTGCTTTTGAAAAGGACTTTTATGATCCAATCTATAAACTTTTACTTGCAAATGACCCGGATTTCCCGGAACTTCTTTTCTACCTGAAAAGAAATTTTGAGCAGATTGAATGTAACAATCACACTATATTTGAATATGAAAAAAAATAAACATTTTAATATATATTTTATATATATATATATATATATATATATATATATATATATATATATATATATATATATATATATATATATATATATATATATATCAGATACCTTGACTTCTAGGAATCCCCTTGATAAATCCGTCCCACTTCCCCACAAGAATAAAAGAATCTCCCTCCTCAGTTTTGATAACCATCGCTCTTTCACCAGAACCTTGGTCCAACGTAATATTTTCCAAACCTATCTATATCATATAGATTTCAAAAAATACAAAATAATATTTCTGAATAAAAATGTATGTATCAGTAATAGTTAAATGTATATGTCTACGAGTACTGTGTCAATTTTCTGGAAAATAATTGAGAGCTTTTTTTTTAAAAAGAGAATTTATCTGAAAATGCAAAAAGCTTAAAACTCCTTCATGAAAAGTTTAACAAATGAGTTAACATTAACAAGCATTCTGAGAGTATTGCAATTGCAATACTAGTCCCCTACCGGCAAGTGTAATCTGGTTCCCGTTAAGAATAGAAAATGCCATAATTCCGTCAAAAATCAATGAAGCAGGACGAAATGCAAACTTGATCTATAACTAATCAAGGTAAAGTCACATACCAAAAATCAGCTCAATATCTGAAAGCGTTTAGAAGAAAATTGCGGAAAACCCCTAAAAATTGAAAAGGCCGTAATTCCGTCAAAAATCAATGAAGCAGAACGAAATGCAAACTTGATCTGTAACTCATCAAGATACACTCACATACCAAACAAAAGTCAGCTCAATATCTGCAAGCGTTTAGGAAAAAAGTGCGGAAAACCAAGTGGGACAGACTGACAGACAGACAGAGGGACAGACAGACAGACGGACAGACAGACAGACGGACGGACAGACTCAGAGGAAACCTATAGTCCCCTCCGGTTTCACCCGTAGGGGCCTAATTAAAACTACCTGTTTTCTCAGTGGTAATTGATCAGAACCGATAACATGCGCAACTGCAGCCATTTTTTCATGATAGAACACATGAACAACTGACGTTATAACGCTTACACAGTGTATTAATCGACATGTAAACATAATATTTCCATTCTGGTCTCTCAGCCTATAAAATTACAGAGTTACAATCTTTAGGAAATAAAATGGATGTACTCAAAATTGCTATCATTAGTTAAAATATAAAATATATTTGTCCGAATCATATAGTTTACATAACCAGTGCTTGTTAGTAACCAGTTTTCTCAACTCTCAGGTTCCGTGTTTTATGTTTTGTTCACAGATTTGTATTGTTTGTAATTTTTTTTTTTAGATCAAACAAGTAATAATCGTGTAATTTATATGCTATTGAATTATGTTACCTGTGACAAGCTACCTGACATATGCTTTCTGCATCAGACTTTGGCAAAGGAATGGGACCCCAAAGTTGTTCTAAATTCGTTGGCATGTTTGCCTCTTCATAGCTTCCTGGCTCCAAAGAAAGCACAATGTCCTCTAGAACGGGTCGTAAGAAATCCCCTCTTACCAAACATTTTGCTGATGGCAACGTGTTCACTACCTTCATATCTCTTTCAAACTGAAATCTGCCACCTTCCTGTAACTCGGGTCGGATGAGGTAAGGACCAAATCTTTCTTGAAACCCCCCAACGGATTTGGATCTTCCTTCAACTATGCTGTTTCTTGTTTCGAGTCCAAAAACAAGTGTTGAGTCATAAGGACCAAATAAAAACATTATTTCCTGGTGACCCCACGTCATGTTCCCTATTTTGCCTGTCAATTTTTTAATCAGAATATACTTCCTTGATACGGCATCTGCCTTGAAAACTTTCAGCTTAATCTTTCTATCATTATTTGCATTTGCTGACATGACTGATACACGTATTTCATGAATAGTTACCATAGCTTTTCTTCCACACATTTTTTCCATATCTTCCTTTGTAACCTGATAAAGTTTACCCCTTGGAGAATCGCCTCTATACATGGCACCACATTTACAGAAATGTACATGGTATGTTTCTAGCCAGAGCCTTCTTGTATTTTCATCAGACACAGATAGTTTGGATCCTGGATTTCTATCGGTCACAGTGTCATCATGGATAAGGATACGGCCAAGAAGGGATTTCGTAACTGTCGCATAATCGAGTGGATGAAGTTGGTGTGTGTGCCAAAGTAAATCAATATCATAACAAGGCACTAAGAATTCTTTCGGATATATCTTCTTAAGATTTAAGTAAAATTTATATCTTACATAGGCATCCAAAAGAAACTGGTCGTCTTTATAATGTGGCAGATGGATGTTGTAATAGAAATCCTGCTGTCGATGTATAGCTGGCAACAGATCGAAAGTAAACTGCGATTTATATTTTATTATTGTTTGAGGTACCCTCCCATTTCTTATTTCTGAGCTAAGCTCAAATTTGTCACCAGGATAAGCCCGGGACCAAATCCTCTCTGTCCGTAGTTTCCCAGCTGGTGACTTCATTACAGAGTGATCAAGGACTCTTCCAAACAGTGACTTGCAATCCTCTGCATACTTGTGTGGTGCTAACATATGGCAGTGCCAAACCCATTCTATGTCAATTGGTGGATGTAAATACTCAGGTTGTAAGGTGCTTTCATTTTGGGAAGCAACAAGTGGAAGCCAAAGATTTTCGTATCTATTAATGGAATATCGCAGCACGGTATCGTTTCTAAGGTATTTCAAACTTTGGACCTCGATTAGGAAGTCATATTCAGCTTTTGATGCCTCAATAAGATCCACACCAAAGTTGATATTCAATAATCCTGACATTACTGCACTCTTTCATCTAAAAAAATATAAATAAATAAAAAAATTGGCATTTACAGCACTAAAGAAACCCAGTTTTATTATTTTTATGATAATTTCTTTTCTGATTTCGAAAGATTGCGTTATCCTCCACTGGATGAACACTTCTTTGTTAGCACAATTGTTTCAATATTGGCATGAACTGTGGTCAGGCCTATGTCAGATTTTGCAGCTTGTTTTCAAATTTAATTTTAAACAATATACTTGAAACATGTCTTTGTGTGAATTTTATCACATGTATGCCTGTAAGTTGCCACAGAATACATTTTATAAATTTATATCATAATAAAGACATAATGTTACTTGGGTTATTGCTTTAAAATGTGTTTGTGCTCAATATTTTGGTCTGAAATAATTTTTACATATTAAACATTTTAGATTGATTGCATCTGGTTTTACGCCCCTTTCGAGAATTTTTCACTCCCAAAGATACGACACCCTATACCGGTAAAAGGCTTCAAATAAAATAGTGAAGATAACAAACAGTGATCGATCTAAATCAAACTTACAAACAGTACAAATCTGTGAACAGGGCATAAAACACGGACCCTCAGAAATTACAGAGGTGGGATCAGGTATATGAGGAGAGAGAGTCCCCTGTCAACTCGTCAAACCCGCAGTGGGCCCTATGCATTAATCAGGTAGACGGAATATTCCATAGTCAAATTTAGTATAAAATCAAAGGCCTACCAATTTGAAATTTGTCAATTATAATACGACCCAAGGTTATAAATTTCTTGTATATCTGCTAACAAGGTCATTATTACGATCATAAAATTTACGAAATGCTGACCTTAAACAAGGTTTTTGAAATCCCTGTTCATTGTAATATCAAACTTATCTGTCAGTAGTCTGCCTCAATTAAAAAAATGATCGCACTCAGAGCATGCTCTTGAGCATCGAATAAGTTGAGAAACATAAAATACCATATGTAGGTGATTGCGGAATATAACTATATGAATAAGGGAAGTTGACGATGGAAAAGCTGAAGTCATCTCGTTTGTCATACAGTTCAGTCGTTAGTCGGCCGTTATCGTTTATAGTCAGTCAAGTATCTAAATATGAAGCTGATGTGACAGTCTCTGTGGTGCCTTTTATTTTAAGTTTATAAGGATATATCGAGTCGACAAATGAATATAAGTAGCTTTCATATATGAAAGTAAGTAGTAGGAAGGAGGTATGTATGGAAGTAAGATTGTTAATTGAAAAAAGGTCGTCAATATATATAAGTGAAATATGTCGAGTTGAAGGCCACAGCAAGTGTCTTCTTCTCATATACAAGTTTTTGAATAATTTTTGCTTCATAGGAATATAAAAACAAGGCGGCTATTAAACGAGCACAATAAGTGTTCATCAGAATTCTAACACTTTGTTTGATGACCTGGGACCCGTTTCATAAGAAGTCGTAAGTTTTTGATTTAACTTTAGTCTAGTTCTTGGGCGTACGCCAAAACTTAGTCGGGCGTATTTTGCGTTTCACAAAGCGACGTAAACCTAGTCGTAAGCGGTACGCTTAGTCTAAGGACTAAGTCCTTGACAATGCAGCATTGCACATGCGCAAGAAATAAAACATGTCTATTGTGTACATGTATGTAGAATAAAAAATATGCATTAAAAAAGAAGGAAATACACGTGAATTTTTAGGGACCTTCTGGAATACATGCATCTTAAATCAAATTTTGGCAAATTTGACTTCTTACTTCATACCAACTAATTTTAATTCGAAAATTAAATGCCTGAGAAAAGCATGTATCTACATTTCATATCACAAGAAAGAATTTTAATGATTACCTCCGGTGGAAATTTTCAATTTAATCGTTGTACATGCACATATAGCATTATTTACCAGTTTACCAGTCGTTGTAATTTGTCAACGAAACTTGACAAAAACGCTCTACAAAATGACAATACTCTTAATCAAATGTGGCGGTCACTGTCGGTCATCGTACGAATCCACTGCATGCATATGACGCAGAGATCGGTTCGTCGGATGAAACAGTATAAACCGAGCTCCCGTATGTGCTGGCAAGAAAAAGATCCCTCACTGCTAAAAGGCCGCAAGTGCCGTGTACAGGTCTAAATTTGCAGCCCTCCACCGACAAGTGGTTGCGTTGAACAAACAAACTTTTTGTTCAAATATCAATTCACAAGGCTGTTGGATTAGATAATAATATATTTTCATTATAGGTAAAAACGGTGATCTGTAAAAATAAAAGTTATCAAAATAAATGAATATGCACTCATAGATCTACACAGACATTAGATTCTTTTCTTTAGTTTTCAAATTCTTTGATTAAGAAAATTGTTTAACCACATCATAATAAGAATTAAATGCCCGAGAAAAGAAATAAATGTACGAGTACAATTAATCCCCAATAAGGCAATTTTTTAGGAAAAAATTCATGTCCCCGGTTGGGTTTACCCCCCCCCCCCAAAAAAAAGCTTCACATTATGTAGAATTATATAATGTGTTGTTATGTTAAAAGACTTCTTAAAACGGCAATTCTTTTTACGGGATGAGAGGGCCCTCTGATTCTATACACAGGTACTCTGAAGTTGATATTAAAAAGATGCTGGAGTTCCTCATTGACAACATCTTTGAAGTCTTTGTAGGCCAAGGGCCCGTTTCATAAAAGGTCGTATGACCATGCAGTCGTAACTCTACGCCAGTAAAAAATCGGGACTAACATGAATTGGCGTAAGTTCGGGCGTAAACATAAAATACAGCGACTAGATGGACAGTCGAACAATATACCACTATCACCTACATATGGTGTTAATCTCTCCTAGTTTATTCGATACGCAAGAGCATGTTGCAAGTAAGAGCCGATGTAGGCTACTGACAAATAAGTTGACGATACAAGAGTTTCAAACAATCTCTTTTAAAGACATTTATGACATTAATGTTAATCTGTCTTTCAGTCAAAGGTTGACTGTGGCTTTTATTCAAATTGTTAGGCCATCATTTTCACTCTACCGACTTCTCACTTTATCCTTTCAAGACAAGAAACTCATGATGGGTGTGACCGATCGACAAGAAATACTTCTCCATTTTATCTGATCCCACCCCCACCCCATCTCTCCACTCAATTTGTAATGTTTAGGTGGACTTTCAAGTATGATTACTGTTTTGTGTCACAGGGTGAATAGTTATTATTCTTAATAATATTATTTATATGTTTTAATATTTAAGAGCTATTCTCTGTAACCACCTAAACGTTTTTTGATATGCATGTTCATCGATTTTGATGAAATTTTGCCTATTACTGACACCAGAAATACATAAAATATGTTTTTGGTTGTCATGGTAACAGCCGAAAAGTTTTAAAAATTGAGATTTTCGGCTACGTTGAATCTTTATCGGCCTTAATAAAGACTAAGGAAAACAAACAAACCACTCTCACAAAAACTTTACACCTTGTCAACATTTATGCAATAAAGAAACTATTTAGAGGATATCTCTAAGTAAGTGGTAACCATGGAACATGTACATTGGAAATACATTTAAGTGCTGAAAATGCTGGAAAAAAGCTCAATGTTTACTTATGATAGGTGTTACATAATAAAACTCAATCAATTTTGAGATTCAGGCCTCTAAGTGACCTCTAGAATTTAGGTGCCAGCTGGCTCCTAATAAAAAATATCCAATTTACCGTTTTGTACAATTGTCGATTTTCTGGACTCAAAAATTACCTGGGGCAATTGTCTTATCTGGTCTACCTGAGCTCTGTGTGCACTGACGCGATGCAAAATTTCGTTCGCACTTGCGCTGTAAAAACAAACAAGGTGACAAAGAAAACATTGCTTAAAAATGACATTTTCTCAACTTTAAAAATTCCTTTTCGCCTCTTTATGATAAAAAAATTGTTGAAAATGTTTTTAGTTCGCCGGAATTTGACGATCGCCAAGTAAATTTAAAATGGTCGCCAATTTAATTGGCGACTTATAGAGAAAGGATCACTTCTTTATAAATGGAGCTTGGGCCTATAGGACCGGGATTGGTTTTAATCATTACAAAAAGCTTGTTGATTTCGTTACGGTCAATTTTAGGCTAAATACATGTAAAAATTCGTTTTTCTTTTATTACAGTATGTAGAGATAGGCGGAACCTTTCCATAGATATTTATCATGAAGCATGATTATTTGTCAACACTTTGAGTTCGTTATCTCAAAATGTTAATATTTGATTTTTCCCCTTACTTTTCATTGTAAATCATGGTAATGACTACTAGTATTTTCTAATTTTTTTTCTTGGTGTGTTTTTATTTTACAACATATCTCCTTTGATATAATAAACATGCCATTAACATGATTAATGTATACAAATTATAAAAAAAAATAAATCCAAGGGAGTGTAGATACTGATATGACCTCCTAGACAAGAACTAGTAGTACAAACAGGATAAGAGCAATGTAAATTCTAAGGAATTTATATTTACAATAGAAATCCATCGCAGCTCATGCTCATCGCAGGAGAGAATATCTGTATCGAGTAACACAGTGTGAACAAGTGAAATTGATGCAAAGCATCAAATCGGCCGCAAACATGTTTAGCATTTTAAAGTATTTCCATATGAAAGAGTCCTGAAAATTAAATTTGAAAGTACATAGAGTAAACGATATATTTTACTTGCAAAACTGTATACTTAATCAAATTAATTCATGGATATTGATACTGGCGATATAGAATAGGATTATATCATCATCAAATTATATATTGCAAAATAAAAAAAAAAAAAAAAAAACTTTTCACGTGCTGATTCCCTGGGTCTTTGTCACGTGATAAATGTCGATGTTTTCGATGTGATAGACAAGCATCACAATAAAGTATGCGAAGTGCCAAAAAAAAAATTATGTCATTTGCAGCTATAGTGCTTTTGCTTATAATTGTTTTTTTTTCCAACATTTTTTAATCAATTTGTCACTCTAATTGATATCCGGAAACATTACGTTCTGTGTTTGTATCTTACACAACCCCATGCTGGGGAGCAGTTCATGTAACAACTTTTTATAAAATCATAAATTAATAGATATCTGCTGAAAAGGAAAAAAAACACTAATTAACGAAACCATTAAAAATTATTATTAAGCAAATTTTAAAAACTTTTATTTATAATTTTTATGAAAGGTATTAATAAGAAAATATTCTATCTAACAATGAAAAAAATAACGACTCACTTCCCCATGTGCACATTCTAACACATCGGCCGCTCCTGAGGCCGATAATAATTCTTGTCCTCGAAGAAAGTGTGCTTTACTGAGGTATAGTTCCGCTTGACTGTGTTTTAGTTATGGTGGAATTTACGATTTGCTTTCTCTTTAGTGCCTTTTATATCAAGAATAAACGGGCAAAAAAGATAGATAATTGAAAAAACATAAGACCCTATAAAAAAAAAATTAAAAGACTACGAAAAGACAATAATTTAAAAGTGTAAAAAAGTGTGGCACCAGGTGGATTCGAACCACGACTCAAAAAAAGTATCTTCGGTGTATTTACGCAGCTGTTTTACCGATCTAGCTATTCTGTCTATGAACATAAAATGTATAAATATGAACTAGGATTTTAAAAACAGATTTCCTTATTTTTGTAGGTTTTTGGTGCATTTCGACCCTAGGGCAGGGTGCCCCTAAAAATCCTTCCTAAAATTATTCCTTTAATCACAGCCTATCAAAATATCATAATTTTATTTAGGGGAAAGCCTGCCCTGAAGGACTTATAGGCTAAAATTCATGAAAAAATATGTGCTTTAACGGACAAAATGCTGTTTTGGCCAACTTTGGAGGTTAATTCTGAAGTTGTAAATAATAAATTATAGGTTCAAAATACAAATGTGAAAAATTTAGACATATATAGATAGTTAACAACTTATGAACATTTTTTTCAAGATTTTGTCATTGAAGTATTGCTACTTTAACATGTTTATTCACAAAAAATTAAGGTACCTTACAAGGCATTTGTGCAAGATACCAGAGGTTAGATTTTCTTATATAATCCATTTGGAAAAAAAATTAATTTGCAAATATCAAATTTTTTGGTGTTTGGAGTTTTAAGGACACTAGGAAACTGGTTTAGAAATCAGAATGTATTAAAAATTTTGAATAATTTTCATACATTAAGAAGATATTTATAACAGATATTTGAGGAACGTATCGTCTGACCTTAAGATATGGTGGGACCTAGATAAAAATGGACAATACAAATTAAGGAGTTTTCTGTACTCTCATGATCATCCTTTCTAGTGGTTATGGTAGTTTACGGACCAGGCAAATTATTTTAAACATTAAACAACTGACTACATGTAGCTGGATCGCCAATCAACAGGCAGAGTGCACAGCGTTTATTTAGTATTTGCATTTTGCATTTAGCATTTAGTTTTGATATCAAAATAAATAACACAACTGTCAAAGATCAAAGAACACATGGGTTATTAATGAATTTTAAAAGATATTATACTTTTGTTTGAAGTGAACAGATCTAAAAACCCCTTAAACACTGTCTGTATGCGATCCCCCCACTTCCCTCAGCCCTGTCAAACCCTTTGCCCAATTAAACTAACTTGACTTTTGTGACCTCGATATTCGCTGGCATTAAATAAAATATAAGAATTGCCGGAAATTAAGATTGCCTGCATCTAAGAATTACCACCAAATCAAACACAGCTCGTGGTTACTTTTTGCCCATCGTATTATTCAATACTTAAATATAAAAAAAGAATTATATTGCATGTTTGACATGCCGTGCACTTATGTTACTTTTATTACAAATATCAGAGGTGAAAATTTGTCAGATTGTTTGATATATGATTATTTATTTGTTTGTTTGTTTGTATGTTGTTTAACGTCCCTCTCGAGAATTTTTCACTCATATGGAGACGCCACCACTTGCCGGTGGAGAGCTGCAAATTTTGTCCTATACTCGGCACTTACGGCCATTGAGCAGTGAGGGATCTTTTTCGTGCCAGCACCTACTGCGACACGGGACCTCGGTTTATACGGTCTCATCCGAAGGACCGGTCTCCATGTCCCACAGTGGGATTCGAACCCGCGACGTAAGGATCAACTCCTTACGCCGCGACTCTAGAGCAGACGCTCTAACCACTGCGCCACGCGGGCGACTATGATTATTTAAAGCAGGGGTCAATTTATAAGTATAAAATTAACGAGCACTTAAAAATAACTCAGGAATATATATGGATTATTTTTATCTGATGAAATAGGAATTTCAGACCATACCTGTCTTCAGTAAAACAAATCCTTGGTAACCACGCCTCAATCTTTATCTGTTAGTTATATAAATATAATTATCCACCACTTAATCTTTAGTTGTGTTTTTTTTCACATAAAGGCAGTCTACATTCTCTGAAACTTTTTTTTTATGACTGATATCTACCCCATATATATATAGGAGTGTAAACACCAATCACGTGACAAAACTATGTAAACATCTCCGAATAACGCTGGTATTCCATTAGCAATAAATTGCGAAGCATTTTTTGGTCGTCACTGTGAAAACTCTAAACATGGTATGGTTGTTGTGGAAATTTTAAAAAGAAAAACACACCTTTAATTAGTATGGATTATAATTTTTTTTTTTTGGGGGGGGGGGGTTGTTGTCGTAAATATGCAATATTTCAGAGAGACATTCAACTGTTATAGTACGTAAACAACGAAAGACGACTACACTAATCTTTTTAATTCTTTTCAATTTAGAAATGTACAGTTTTTTTTTAAAGCTTGTACTGTGCCAATTTTTCTCTTTGGTTGACATGCATATATGAGAGTTGTTAGAAAAGTTCTCAAACACAGTGATTTAGAAAAGTTCGCGAACACAGTGATTTGCGGGAAATTGTGTACTATAAAGAATGACGTATGTTGATTAAATTATTATATATTATTGACAAGTATACAAAACAATCAGGTCCATTTATTTACATTTTCATAATATACAACATTTTTTACTTTGCGGTCATATGATTCAAGGAGCGACACTTAAATTTTCCTGACATGTTAGGCGCGGATCCAGGAATTGTACAAAATATATTAGTTTCTGGAAAATTCATTGGGTAATTTTTTGTCAAGACGTTGAGAACTCCTCTTTAGGTGAAAATATTACTGCAAATTTACAATGAATACTCCCCAAAGCAGCGGTGGCATTACTACATCTATCAATAGTTTCCGATACAATTTTTGTTTTCATTGAATATAAAGCATATTATTTAATATCTAGTGGATTTTTTTTTTATTTTGTTTCAATTTTGATACCTGCATGGGATATATAAAATTTCACCTCATAAATATCAAAATATTGAAAAACTGCGGTTACCATGGCAACCACATCATCCTTATAACCCTGATGACCATGGTTGAAATTTTCATATTATGATACCATTAACGTAAGGCAAATTATATGTAAAAATGAGAAAAATTCATTGAGCGGATTTTTTTCACGGACCCTTGCAATCGCTTCCTTAAGCATTGAATCGTTATTTTTTGAAAGATATAGCCTCATAACTGCAACGGTGTGTGCAAAAAAATTAAGTAACGCGCGCTACCGCGTTATGAAAATTTGTTTGCACATACCGTTGCAGTTAAGAGATTAGTATATCTTTCAAAAAATAATGATTCAATCCTTATATTTACATTTTTTAGCTCCTTGCCTTGATTGCAAATGTGATTTATATTTCAAAATCCCTGTAATATCCTTCGGGTAAGTTACAGTTAATGGAAGAGCCGTTGCAACAGCTTCTGTTCAACTGTATCTCAAGTCCATTCCTAATGACCGTGTAGTATAGGGCGACGCCGCAAGATTTCCATCGGCATGGAAAGCAAGTTTTTGATTTGACTAGATGTCGCAGATGTCTAGCGGTCTATCTGTTCCTATACTACTAGCAGACAGATTCCGAGTTCAACCCAAGATGGGGCGAAATGGGTATCCTTATAAAAGTGAATTTCTTTGTACTTCCTTTATAAATATTTCTTCACTTAGGGCAGTTATGTTATTTTAAGAATTGTTATAAAAATGCTTTCCAATATTGCAGCTCCCTTGAACATTAGAATACATGTAGAACAGGATAAAATATTCTGTTATTTTGATACGCAGGTGAGTTAAGGCTAGGTATAGGCATTTCTATGCAAATTAACTAATTAAATGCCTAAGGGCTATATCTATTATACAGAAAAAGTTAAAACTTATTGTCTAATATATACTTGCTAGCCACGACATGAATTACCCAGTACACATTATGAAGTCATATTATGACGTCATTATGCTTTACTACACAAGATTATAATGGACATCAACAAAAATGTTTTGGCGCAAGGACATGCTCTTTTTTCTTTAACTGAAACAAGGTATGTTTAGAAGCAAAATATTTCAAAGTATAAGTTTCCTCAAATTCCGATCAAATGAGAAAATGCCTAGGATCTGTGCAGCAGTTTTATTAATCTATAGAATATTTTTCTTAGCATCATACAATTTTTATGTAAAATTAAATAGGGTAATCCCTTGCGCCATAGCTGTTTTGTTGATATGTTTTATTACCTCCAGTAGGTAAGAACAATGACGTCATATATGACATCACAATGTACTGGCTATAACATATCGAAACTTTCTCTGAATAATAAATATACCTCTTCTGCTTTTTTATTAGCTCATTTGCATAGAAACGCCTATACCTAGCCTTAAATCACATGCTTACGAAGAGAAACAGCATTTCCAATGATGGACTCACGCGTTTTTTTGCGAAATTATAAGAAATATATTACACAAGTTGTGTAACACAACACATGAACACATGTGATACAGATAATTTTTTAACTTTCGTCACTCAACCATACACAAGAAATGTGTTTGATCCTGTGAATAATTTCTCAATATCAATGAAGATTGCTTAAAATCCTCTTTAATAATTTGAGAAGTTATTAACTCTTATACTGGCTTTTATAAACAGGTTACTTTTGTTTACTAAAGCACTTATTGTTCTAAAAAGGGTGTGAAATATTATTAAATGGCAGAATACTTAACAAACCCCAAACATCTTCATTGAAGAAATATGAATAAAACTCCCTTTTAACTATATATTCTAAAAGGAAAAACAAATATATGAAAAATAAACTCTATTTTTGCGATTTAGTTTTGCTAAAAAAGATGTAATTTATTTTAAATATTTTTTGAAATTCATTTTAACGACTCTTCACGATTTGTTTACAGTCTTACATGGCGGCAATATAGTAATATATTTACATTTTCCAATGTCCGTGTCCGAGATAAATCTACAAATAAGGTATAATATTAGCTTTACAACCCCATAAAGCGACTTGCTCAGCACGTCACAGAAATGCATGCTTCTTCGCTGCATGTTTCTAAGTAATACACTTGGTGGGGATGCCGAGATTTTTATTATTAAATAAAATATTTTTTTATTGAAATAAGGATCAGGTAAAAATGTTAATATAAGGAAAAACTGTCTGCTTTTTGGTTTGATGATGATGATCAATTAGTTTTCTCGCGTGATAATTTGACGCATAAGCGCCTTCCGCGTTTATGCAAATTATCACGCGAGCAAACTGATAAAAAAAAACTAGGCAGTTATTCCTTAAATATTACGCTGTACTGCTTGTCAATTTTGTCGATGTCTTTTACATATATACATTAAGATATAGGTTAGTACTACTGATATACAGAGGGACAGTTCCCACTTCTTCTAAAAGAAATCTGTAAACAATTTAAACTTAAGAATAAATTTATGTGTTTAGGCGAGAAAGAAGTTGTAGCTTCCCTTACATACATGTACACCTTCATAAAAAATGTTGACATTACGAGAAAATCTTCCACTGCTTCAGATCATCCTTTGAAAAATATAAAGAAACAACATTTTTTCCCTATTTTTAATTAGAACTTTTATCCATCATTTAACAGAAGGTTATGCGATCATAAGGTGTCCGTCATCAGTCTATCTGTAAACAATTTTTCGATATGATATTCTTACTGGTACGGTTTTGATTTGGAAAAAAGGTAGCTACATTAAAAGACATCACTACTAGAAGTATTCCAGGTGAATGTCAATTAAATGACCCTGAAAAAAGTTGTGACGGTTATTAAAGTGTATGTAAAATTGATAGGTTCAATACTTATAGTTATTCCACAATTTTGATTGAAAGGGAATAGATAGCAGGTGTCATAACAGTATTTCAATTGAGGTTCACGGCAAAACATGGTTGAGGCAAAATAGTATCTGAATCTCCCCTTCCCTTTCGGGCATTTTTGCAAGAGACTGGAGCTGAATTTTTTTTTACGATAATCTGGTGAACTCGGGTTTTTTTGTTAGCTCGGTACTTGTTTATTGTCATGAGTGTTTTGTTAATAAAGCTAATACTTTGTGACATTTTTGTGTTTTTCTTTTAATTTTGGCTAATCAACAAAGTAAAACAAGCGGAGTTAAGTACGTTGTCATTAAAATTTAATTAAAAACGTATATTCAGTATGCAATAATCACTCCTTTCTCATCTTTCTAATTAAGTATAAGAAACAATATACAAAGTGTAATATTTTATTAGTCCAATTTGGGTCCCCTGAGGAAAAACAAAGATTTACAAACAAACAAACAAAAAAAAAAAAAAAAAAAAATGAAAAAAAAAGGAGGATCCAAATGATAGAACAAACCTGATCTTATATACATATGTTCTAATGAGAGCAATCTTTAATTGTATATTAATTGTTAAATGCATATACAAGAGTTATACTGAATATACATATTGTATATGTTATAATATTATATGATAGGGGTGTGGTCATATTTTTAATTCTTAGCTGAAAGAACTCATTATTAATACACATATTTTCCACAAAATTCAATATCATTGCATTTTCACAAATCTTGTTTTCCAATAAATGCACATTCAGAGGAAACTGTGTTATAGGAAATAAAAACACTAAGGTTCTCTCTATATTGACCTTTAAAAGGGAGACATAAGGTGTTAGTGAATGAATTGGTATCTAAAGGGTTATTTTTGTATGTGAATATTTCCTATATACCAGCAAGGGATAAATTTCTATAACTAATGTCAGGGGGCCCTTTTTCTACGACGAATTCTAATAAATCTACAATGATTTTGATAGTTTTCAAACAAGAGTGAATTAAAATGAAACTTTATAATTATGAGGAATATTGCATTAATATTATGCATTAAAAGAATGGGTTGGTTTTAGTAAAATGGAGGGACATGCATGTCATGACAGAATAGATTTTCATATCACGTGACAATGTTTACCAATCGAGAATCAAAGTACAAATGTATTCATGAGAATTTAACACTTCAAGAAATCTACTAATTATCGAAGTTCTATTATGTCGCTTTAAGTAGACAATTCTTTTATTTTATTATAATCAACAATTAGCAAAGTTGTAGATTTATTATCTACATATATAAAGAAAGCCAAAATAGCGATGATAGGAGCTGACAAGATGTGAGAAAAATGTGCATATATACCACGTGATACACGTATTAAAAAAGTTAAGTGTATTCAACTGGATAGGTGATTAAGGTTATGAAAAGTCACACCCCGTAGGCCATTTGGATTATCGAATGTTTTAATCACATGAATTGAGCGCATTTAGATACAATTTTCTTCTTTCACATATAGGTAGATTTTAATAAAATACAGTGACCAT